>NC_051245.2:712804-1037277 GCF_015237465.2 Chelonia mydas | reverse complement strand
TGGATGCGCTGCATCCGAGAGTGCTAAAGGAGTTGGAGGATGTGATTGCAGAGCCATTGGCCGTTATCTTTGAAAACTCATGACGATCGGGGGAGGTCCCGGACGACTGGAAAAAGGCTAATGTAGTGCCCATCTTTAAAAAAGGGAAGAAGGAGGATCCTGGGAACTACAGGCCAGTCAGCCTCACCTCAGTCCCTAGAAAAATCATGGAGCAGGTCCTCAAGGAATCAATTCTGAAGCACTTCGAGGAGAGGAAAGTGATCAGGAACAGTCAGCATGAATTCACCAAGGGCAAGTCATGCCTGACTAATCTAATTGCCTTCTATGAGGAGATAACTGGCTCTGTGGATGAGGGGAAAGCAGTGGACGTGTTGTTCCTTGACGTTAGCAAAGCTTTTGACACGGTCTCCCACAGTATTCTTGCCAGGAAGTTAAAGAAGTATGGGCTGGATGAATGGACCATAAGGTGGATAGAAAGTTGGCTAGATTGTCAGGCTCAACGGGTGTTGGATCATATTAAAGAAGTTCTGTATTAAAATCACAAATGAGTTTGATTTCCCATAGTTTAAATTCCAGGGTATTACTAATTAAGAGGTCTCTTGGTTTTTGGTACTGTTTCTCTCCCTCTGTGTGTGAAACTTGCAAGCTGCTAATTGTGTTAGTACATTCTAAGACAGAGTCTGTTCTCAAAGCAATTCACAGAGAGAGAGACTCAAAGCAATACTCTAACAACAGAAACAGCACCCAGAAACTCCCCGCCCTTTTGTTGTATTAACAATTGTGATTGAAATAGAGATAGAGGATGTATGTGGATGGATGCTTGGTGTGGATAATAACTGAATGATCAGGGAGGTGCCAGCCTAAGAATCCAGTGTCCATCGGCTGAAGAAGGCGTCAAGTGGAAATAACCAGAGGACCCCCGGAGGGCAGACTGGAATCCACCCAACAGCCTCAAGAATGGGAGAACTAAAGAACAAGATAACATCTTGGAGCCGTCAGGAATGTGCTATCTGCTGATTGATTCAGCAACAGCATGATGAAGCAATTACCATAGACTGGCATAGGAAGAAATTCCTATAAAAATAGACTCTAAAAAGTGAGAACTTTGGGGTCTGATTCTGCAAACCAACTTCCAGGAGCATCAGATGAGCATCTGACAAGGCCCTGCTCCCTCCTCATGTCCAGGCCACCTGGCCAGTGGCTTGGCATGAGCAACTCTAAGGCTGGTAACTATGATAACAACTTTGCAGAACCTGTGTGTGTGTGTGTGTGTGTGTGTGTGTGTATGAATGAATGTGTGAATAAATATGAGATTGAATGGAATGTTATAGCTATAACTAACTGCTTACTATGATAACAACCTTGCAGAACCTGTGTGTGTGTGTGTGTGTGTATGAATGAATGTGTGAATAAATATGAGATTGAATGCAATGTTATAGCTATAACTAACTGCTTACTATGATTCTTTCTGTATTCACAATAAATGTGGTATTTTGCCTTTTTCCCTTTAATAAGATCCTGCTGGTTTTTAATTTATTGGTACAACACGGGTAGTGATCAATGGCTCCATGTCTAGTTGGCAGCCGGTGTCAAGTGGAGTGCCCCAAGGGTCGGTCCTCGGGCTGGTTTTGTTCAATATCTTCATTAATGATCTGGAGGATGGTGTGGATTGCACCCTCAGCAAATTTGCGGATGATACTAAACTAGGAGGAGTGGTAGATACGCTGGAGGGTAGGGATAGGATACAGAGGGACCTAGACAAATTAGAGAATTGGGCCAAAAGAAATCTGATGAGGTTCAACAAGGACAAGTGCAGAGTCCTGCACTTAGGACGGAAGAATCCCATGCACCGCTACAGACTAGGGACCGACTAGCTCGGCAGCAGTTCTGCAGAAAAGGACCTAGGGGTCACAGTGGACGAGAAGCTGGATAGGAGTCAACAGTGTGCCCTTGTTGCCAAGAAGGCCAATGGCATTTTGGGATGTATAAGTAGGGGCATTGCCAGCAGATCGAGGGACGTGATCGTTCCCCTCTATTCGACATTGGTGAGGCCTCATCTGGAGTACTGTGTCCAGTTTTGGGGCCCGCACTACAAGAAGGATGTGGAAAAATTGGAAAGAGTCCAGCGGAGGGCAACAAAAATGATTAGGGGACTGGAACACATGACTTATGAGGAGAGGCTGAGGGAACTGGGATTGTTTAGTCTGCGGAAGAGAAGAATGAGGGGGGATTTGATAGCTGCTTTCAACTACCTGAAAGGGAGTTCCAAAGAGGATGGATCTAGACTGTTCTCAGTGGTAGCAGATAACAGAACAAGGAGTAATGGTTTCAAGTTGCAGTGGGGGAGGTTTAGGTTGGATATTAGGAAAAACTTTTTCACTGGGAGGGTGGTGAAGCACTGGAATAGGTTACCTAGGGAGGTGGTGGAATCTCCATCCTTAGAGGTTTTTAAGGCCCGGCTTGACAAAGCCTTGGCTGGGATGATTTAGTTGGGGATTGGTCCTGCTTTGAGCAGGGGTTTGGACTAGATGACCTCCTGAGCTCCCTTCCAATTCTAATATTCTATGATTCTATGAAAACACATTAAGATACAAGTACAGAGCCAATATTCATAACTTCAACTACAAAAATGACACACCCATACAGACAGCATCATCATAACCAGCAAATCGTAACCTTTCCATGGACACCTCACACAACAATCCTTGTACAATATTTGCTGCAAATATATAACAGTGGTTGCAACAGTGATCTATACGGTCAGAGGTTACGTCAGTAACATCACAGTGGTCTGGTGTTCTCTTTGTTTATTTACAAGCAATGTACAAAGTCCTGCTTCCCTGAACACAGGAGGAACCGAGATCAAAAGGAGCAGCTTCTTCGTTTACAGCCCCAAGCCTCTTTAGCCAGCACCAGACCCAAAAGCTCTCTAGCTTTTTCCAGGCTCGCACTGTGCTCACAGGCTCCTGCTTGGCTTTCTTGCTTCTCCCACTCTCTGTTCTTGTCTGGTCTCAATTTCTGTATCATCTCCCTGCAGACCCCCACCCTTAAAAGAGTACTCAGCCAAAAGCTTCTGGGCTGGTGCACACACCCTGTGTTGTCTTGAGTAGGGGCTTATGCTTACAAGGGTGAGTTCACACCTATCAATCACAATGGGATTTAATTAACATCATAACAACGTGTCCTCCAGCGCACAACCACACTGAATGGCACTGGCCAGAGAATGGATCCCTGCAGGACCCACTGGAAACAACCCTACGGGATGATGACTCCCCATTAACAGTTACTAGTGACAGTGATAGTGTATTGCAAATGGGTATGACAAGGACTTGGGGGTGGGGGATGTAGTGTATTCAGTGAACAGCTGTGACAGTGATTATGTACAGGTGTCATGTCTTGGTGTGACAGTGGTTGTGTGTGGGAGTTGCAGCCAGGTGTGACAGTGATTGTGCACAGTTGTGTCTGGGTGTGACAGTGATTGTGTGTAGGTGTCATGTCTGGGTGTGACTATGATCATGTGCGGGTGTTGCATCGGGTGGGGGGTGACAGTGGTTGTGCAGAGTTGTGTCTGGATGTGACAGTGATTGTGTGTAGGTGTTGTGTCTGGGTGTGACTATGATCATGTGCGGGTGTTGCATCGGGTGGGGGGTGACAGTGATTACGCGCGGGAATTGCATCCAGGGGTGAACGTGGGTGATCATGATTGTGCTTGGGTGTGACAGTGGTTGTGCGTGGGAGTTGTGTCTGGTTGTGAATGGGTGTGACAGTGAGTGTGGGTGAATGGGTGTGCGCGTGCTCCTTTCCTCCTGGAGGAGAGGCGCCTTCGGCCATCTGTGGTACCCTCGCTCCTTGGGCATGGTGAAGCCCTGTCCCTGGTGCCGGGTGCAGTGCCATGACGGACGCCCCTACACAGAGCTACCCAGGGGCACGACCAGGGGTGGTGGATCCTGGCGTCAGAGCCGTGGGACCCCAGCTGGGTGGGAGGGGCAGGGCAGGAACCACGGAGCGGTCACTGGAGCCAAGATTCACAGCCCGTCCCCTGAGCACAGCCCTCGCACCACCGGGCCTCACCCACACAGCCCCCGAGGGCAGCGGGATCTGCCCTGGGGCACTAGGGCCGGGATCCTCCCCCAGCCCGGTGGAGTCTCTGCCCCTGGGGGCAAGTGCTGGGATCCCCCCCAGCCCAGTGGGGGTGTCCTGGGGGGGCTAGTGCACAGGCTGGCAGCTCAGTTCACTGGTCTGAAATCCCTTCCTGGCCATGCGCGTTGGCCTGGCCGGCTGGGCAGAGACCCTGCTGTGCCCCCGGCGCCCCAGGACTGGGAGCAAAGCGTCCTCAGGAGCTGGGCATGGCAGTGGCGGGGCCGGGCCGGCTTGCTCTGTACACACGGCTCAAGGCGCTGCTTGTTGTTATAAATATCCCGTGTGGCGGGGGGGGAGCTGAGGCTTGCTCTGTGGGATTTGGCTGGGGCTCAGGGCTCCTCCCGGGCCCAGGCAGCCCTGCTATTGGTCTGGGCTGCCGGGGGCTCCTGGCCAGGGGCCCACTTGTGGGTTTGGGGAGGGGAGGCAGCTGGTTTCTCTCCGCTCGGCTCTGGGGACGGTCCTGCTCCCAAAGAAAACACCCGGCTGGGTATTTATATCAGCCAGCACGTGGCCAGCCTGCAGCGCGGCGCTGGGCCCAGGCCGTGTGGAGCAGGCGGGTCTGCGTGCCTGGGGGGCGCAGCACGGGGTCGGGGCTGTGTGGATGGTAGGGTGTGTCGGTGTGTATGGGGGTGGCGGGGAGGGAGCACATGCCGGCTGTGGATTTAATGGGGTGGGTGTGAATGTGTTGCACGGCGTGGTGGGTGTGGCAGGCAGCCTCCTGGAGGTGAGGATGTGTCCCACGGGCAGGGCATGGGGTGTGTGTGCAGTGGGGTGCGTCGCAGGGTGTAGGGGGCTGAGTGTGGGGGTGGCAGGCAGCCAGCTGGGGGCGAGGGCATGTCCCAGGGCAGGGTGAGGGGTGAGTGTCACGGGGGCAGTGTGTGTGGAGTGGGGGTGTGTGTGGGGTGTGGCAGCCAGCCAGCTGGGGGCAAGGGCACGTCCCGGGGCAGGGACGCCGACTCCGCAGGCGTGGAGGTGAACACAGGGCAGTGTGGGGAGCAGGTGGGGTGTGTGCTACATGGCTGAGGCCGGCTCCCCCTGGCACAGAGACTGGCAGGAAGGAAGCTGCCTGCCTGGGGCCCAAACTGCAGGGCAGAAAGGGCGGGGAGAGGCTGCTCCTGCAGGGCTGTCTGGACGAACACCTGCCCCCAGCTGGGCCGAGACCCCTGTCTGGGTCACACACAGACCAAGCAGGCAGTGGGAAGTGGTGCAGGAGCCCTGGTTTTACATTCAAGGTCAGCAGCACGGCATGGGGCAATGCCACTCCCCCCACAGGCCCATGGCACCTGCACAGCCCAGAGGAGCCAAACGCAGCTCTCCTGCAGTCTGGTACCACCTGCACCCTGCCCGCCCCGTCCTGCAGAGCTGATCACCCAGCCCTGCGCAGATGAGGAGACCCGGGGTCCAGCACAAGCTTGAAATGATGTGGAGAGAGGCTGCTCCAGCCAGCAGGAACTGCAATGGAGAAGGCTCTCACACTCGCAGCAGGAGACTATAGGGGAAGCCTGGGGGAGGGAGGAGGGGAGCAGAGAGCAAGGGCAGGTCAATGTACGTCCACAGATGGCTGTCCTCCTTGTCCAGTCGGGCGCAATGCTCTGCTTGGCTCCTATCATCCACCCCAGAGGTGGCTGCATTTCAGTGCTGCTGTGTGGAGTTTGTGAAGCACCTGCTATGCATACAGGTGTGCTGCACAGCACTGCGTGGGTTTGGCGCCTTTCTGACAGCTGAAGAGGCCTGGCAGGAGTTTTTGCTTTGCAGGCAGGTCCCATGTGGGTGACAGGGTGGGGTGGGGTGGGGTGAGGCAGGGACTCTCAGAGAGCCTGCTCTGACACTTTGCTTTTCTTCACACCTCTCTGGCCAGGCCTACATTGCAGACCTAGATCAGGGGTGCGCAGGGCTGTGAGAAATCCACCCCCCTGAGCCACACACGTACACCGACCTGACCCCTGTGTAGACAGCGCGTCGGCGATGGCAGAGTTTCTGCCGGCACAGCTACCACCTCTCGCGGAAGTGGGTTAACTACGCGGCCGGGAGAAGCTGTCTCGTCGGCTTCCAGCGTCTTCACTACAGTGCTGCAATTCTGTGGGCAGGCTGCAGCCCCTTCCCCAGATAGTAGGGAGCGCTCCCCACTGCCTGGCAGTCCTCCAGCCAAGGAAGATGGAGGAGGCTGGGCAGGTCCGAGCTGTGTAGGGGAAACCAAGGAGCTAAAGGCTTTCACCTTCCGGGCCTCCCAGGCCCAGCAGAAGGACATTAAAGAACAAGCCCACAAGTCCCAAAGCATGAGCCCTGCCCCCGAATACCCTGGAGGGCACCTTCACGCCTGGCTTCCAGTTTGTTCCCTGCTCGGCTCTCACCTGCCGGAGAGAGGCCCCGGCTCAGCCCCAAGCGAGACTTTCTGGAAAGTTTGAGCAAGATCCCTTCAACCTGAAGATCCTGCTGCTGGGTCCAGTCAGCCGCACGCAGCCGCGGGCCGGGCTGCAGCAGATCATTCCAGCCTCTGTACGCTGCTGCCTGTTGAAAGGATCCCATTTGCCTTAGAGCCGATGGCTTGCCTGGCTTTCCTTACTGGAGTGAGGGAGGCCCGGGCCTCAGAGCAGGGCTGCTCACAGCTGGGCTACTGGCGCAGCTGGAGGCCGCAGGCAGCGTACGGGTGCCATCGGGTGCTGCACAGGCAAGTGGCCCGAAACAGCACCTGCCCCGCAGCACGCCCAGCCGAGGCTAAAACAAGAGGCAGGGGGTGGGTGTGCTGGGGACAGTGCCACCACACCCCAGGGCTGCAGGCGCCCATCCCAGCACCCTGCCCTTCCCTGGGCTCTGCAAGCTGGGCAGAGACATTGTCACTGCGCCATCAGTAGGGTTCAGAGTTAACAAGGGGAAGGGACTGGTTTCCCCCCACCCTGGCCCAAACACAGCCAGGGCTATGTCCTGCTGCAACAGCCACAGCTTGGCCACGCCCCTTCCTGCCGAACCGGCTCATTGACCCCGCCCCTTCCCGCCTGGCCCCGCCCACCAGTCCCACCCCTTCCCGCCTGGCCCCGCCCACCAGTCCCGTCCTTTCCCCATGGCCCCGCCCACCAGCCCCGCCCCTTCCCGCCTGGCCCCGCCCCTTTCCCGCCTGGCCCCGCCCTGCCCGGCGGCTCCAAGACGGGTCTTTGCAGAAGGGGGCGGGGCCCAGCTGAAGCCGGGGCCGAGGGAGGAGGGGTCGCTGGAGCCCCGCCCCCCGAGCCCACGCGGGGGGAGGGGGTCGTGCTGAAGTCAGACCCTCGCCCGGCAGCCGCCCAATGGGAGGTGCTTCTTAGATGGCACGTGCTCCGTTCAGCCAATGGGCGGGTGGCGTCCCGTCGCTTAGGAGACAGGGCCGGTGGGGCCTCAGCGCATGCGCCCTCGGAAGGCTCGCCCCACGCTGTTTACTGTCCCCATGGAGACAGCGAGGCTGACTGCGCAGGCGCAGAAGTGATTGGCAGACCCGAGATGGAGCGAGAGCGGCCGCGCGAGGACGGGAGCCCGCAGGGGTGAGGGGGCGATGCCAGGGTCACGGGGTCATGGGTGGGGTCAGAGTTCAAATGGATCAAAGGTAGCGCTGTGTGGGGGCTGGCGTTGGGCCAAGGGCAGGTGGGGGCGGGGCACGGGGGAAGTGGGGGCAGGGCCCAGTGTTGGGGGCGGGGCCTGGGGCGGGGAACAGGGCAGGTGGGGGCGGGGCCTGGTGCGGGGAACAGGGCAGGTGGGGGCGTGGCCTGGTGCGGGGAACAGGGCAGGTGGGGGCGGGGCCTGGTGCGGGGGACAGGGCAGGTGGGGGCGGGGCCTGGTGCGGGGAACAGGGCAGGTGGGGGCGGGGCCTGGTGCGGGGAACAGGGCACGTGGGGGCGGGGCCTGGTGTGGGGAACAGGGCAGGTGGGAGTGGGGCCTGGTGCGGGGAACAGGGCAGGTGGGGGCGGGGCTTGGGGCGGGGGACAGGGCACGTGGGGGCGTGGCCTGGTGTGGGGCACAGGGCAGGTGGGGGGCGTGGCTTGGTGTGGGGAACGGGGAAGGTGGGGGCGTGGCTTGGTGTGGGGAACAGGGCACATGGGGGCGTGGCCTGGTGTGGGGCACAGGGGACGTGGGGGCGTGGCCTGGTGTGGAGGACAGGGCAGGTGGGGGCGTGGCCTGGTGTGGAGGACAGGGCACATGGGGGCGTGGCCTGGTGTGGGGCACAGGGGACGTGGGGGCGTGGCCTGGTGTGGAGAACAGGGCAGGTGGGGGCGTGGCCTGGTGTGGAGGACTGGGCACGTGGGGGCGTGGCCTGGTGTGGGGAACAGGGAAGGTGGGGGCATGGCTTGGTGTGGAGGACAGGGCAGGTGGGGGCGTGGCCTGGTGTGGAGGACAGGGCACATGGGGGCGTGGCCTGGTGTGGGGCACAGGGGGCGTGGCCTGGTGTGGGGCACAGGGCACGTGGAGGCGGGGCCTGGTGTGGGGCACAGAGCATGAGAAGGGCAGGGCCTAGGCATGTGTGGGATTTAGGGTCAGGGTGTCAGGAGTATCTGGAGATGGGGCATGAGCTGGGCTGGATCAAGCCGCAGGGGCCCGGCCACCACAGCACAACTTCAGCTTTCATTTAAAGAAGGGAAGTTTCTGGCTCTTGCAGCCATAAAGTAAAGCTTGACACTGACCCAGGGTGAGCGTTGCAGCGATGCTGCCTGCGTCTGCAGAGAGCCTGAGCTGATCGCTCTGAGAGGGGGGAGCTGGGACTGGTGGAATCGATGCAGCCCTGTCTGCCTGAGTCTGAGACGATTGCTGTGATAGGGGGAAGTTCCCTATGCATCTCAGTGGGGTGTTAGATGCTCTGCCAGCCCCACCCCAGCAGAGGGATCTGATCGTAGCAGATGGGGAATAGCACAGGGACATGGCTCCTATCAAAGCAGATATCTCAGAAGCTGGGGTTGTGAATGCTGGGGGATCTCCTTGCTGCTACCGTGTGTCACAGACCCACAGGACTGGAACTGTGTCACCAGCTTTGGAACAGTCTCTAGGAGGAGCCCGTCAGTGGGCCAGACCCCTGGGAGGTCTCACTCTTCCTCTGGCTTCACCACCTCTTGAGGCTGGACCTCTGGGCCCGCAGCCCCCCTGCTCCACCCCATGAGCTCCGTTCAGTGAGTCCCACTGAGACAGAGCCCAGTGGAGACCTGTCCACTCCACAGGGATTAATGCAGCTCGCCCAGCATCTGCAGTGACACTCCCACAGCGCTGCCAGAGCCGTCGGGTCGATCAGTCACCTGGACACAGCACAGGGAGCCCTTAGGGTAGCCCAGAGAACTGACGGTTGGAGCATCGTCCAGTCTGGTCAGCCCAGAGCCCAGCCAAGCTGTAGGGAACCCGTTGGGCAGTAGTGCAAGTAGAAATCATTTCTTGCTGGTACTGCACTCACGGGAGGGACACAAGGGGTGGGGAGCATGTGACCTCCCCATGTGACCCTCCATGTGACTCCTCCCTGCTCCACCCCCAGCCTGGGGCCCCCACACTCTCCCCATCCCCTCCGACACCCCCCTTTGTATATACAAACATCAACATGCTTAACTACTCACTTTCCCCCAACATATGTAGTATTCAGTCTGTTTATGTGGAATATGGGAGTTGGGTGAGGAGCCATTCCAACACATGTATGACTTATTAAAAGACAAATTTTAAGTAGAATTGTATCCTAAACTGCTTTATTGTATTGTACCCAAACATTGTATTTCAATGGGGGTTCAACTTCCTTTATAGGAACACACTTCTGAAACTCTTACCAGTCCACAAAAGTGGTCCATAGTCATGCAAATAGTCCCATTGTCTTCAATGGAACTGATCAAATGATTAAGGGTTTACAGGATTAGGTTCCAAGTTTGTAAGAACATAAGAACGGCCATACTGGGTCAGACCAAAGGTCCATCCAGCCCAGGATCCTGTCTGCCAACAGTGGCCAATGCCAGGTGCCCCAGAGGGAGTGACCCTAACAGGTAATGATCAAGGGATCTCTCTCCTGCCATCCATCTCCACCCTCTGACAAACAGAGGGACACCATTCCTTACCCATCCTGGCGAATAGCCATTAATGGACTCGCTTCCATGAATTTATCCAGTTCTCTTTTAAACCCTGTTATAGTCCTAGCCTTCACAACCTCCTCAGGCAAGGTGTTCCACAGGTTGACTGTGCGCTGTGTGAAGAAGAACTTCCTTTTATTTGTTTTAAACCTGCTGCCCATTAATTTCATTTGGTGGCCCCTAGTTCTTATATTATGGGAACAAGTAAATAACTTTTCCATATTCACTTTCTCCACACCACTCATGATTTTATAGACCTCTATCATATCCCCCCTTAGTCTCCTCTTTTCCAAGCTGAAAAGTCCTAGCCTCTTTAATCTCTCCTCATATGGGACCCATTCCAAACCCCTAATCATTTTAGTTGCCCTTCTCTGAACCTTTTCTAATGCCAGTCTATCTTTTTTGAGATGAGGGGACCACATCTGTACACACAATTCAAGATGTGGGAGTACCATGGATTTATATAAGGGCAATAAGATGTTCTCCGTCTTATTCTCTATCCCTTTTTGTAAATTGTTCTGGACGAAACTGACAATGCCTGAACTGTCAGATCAGAAGGAGCTTCATTTGAATAAAGGTGGGCAGATGTGTGATGTCTTAGCTCCGTTGCTAAGATGAGGAACGTATTGTCAGCAAAGTTCTTGGCAGATTCCTGAGGCAGCTGGTTTAAGGCTGTCAGTGTCCGGCATTAGACTCTTCACTTATAGTTCTCTCACCCACAAAGCTGGAAAATGAGGCATTTGTTTTCTTTGTTTTGCTGCTCCAGTTCCAGTTAACGAAATGCATGTTAGACTAGTTTGGCTGCAAAGAAGAATTCTTTGTACACTGGGGACAACACCTGATTCCCGTCAGGCTGCAGAACTGGGCTGACATCAGAATCCAAACATCCTCTGGTCAGTGCAAGCAGAGGCATTCCTCGAATGATTTGGACTTGATGTGATGCAGTATGGACGTCATGGATAATTCAGACCAGTGGGGAGAAACAGAATCAAAAACACTGTTTAAACACTGTCCATCCTCCCCCCACCCCCTTGAGGACTCCTGACTTTGTTGAAGTTTGTTAGCATATGTATTGTGCTGTTAAAGTCATTTAAAGAATGAATGCCCTCCCTAACAGCATTCTGCTCCTTTAAGGAGAGAGTGCCGCCCCACTCCCCCTCCGGAGTGGCGGCGGCTAGCTCCAAGGCTTTCCAGTACACTGTACCCGCTCAAAATCTCTTGCCAGTACTGGAGGGTACCGCCCTACTTGCACTCCTGCCCTGTCTCACCATCTGACCTCGTAGGTCAGACTCCAGGCAGAGCCACGCTCCTGGCAGCTCTGATCCCCCATCTCACACCTCCCCAGTCCTTTGTTCTCCAGCTGGGAAAAGTTGCTCAGCCTCCCTGCTGAGAGATGGGGAAATCCCGATCCCTCTGGGGCCTTGGTCACTGGGAGTCAATGTCTGAGGGATTGGAGTTGCCATTGTTTTGTCAAATGCTCTACTGATGAGGGGACCAAGGCCCAGACAGCTTGGTGACACACACACCTGTGTCTCTTAGCCCGCCCTAGACCAAACAGCCCTTTGCTACCCACTTGGCAATGATGCAGCACACAGGGGAAACTGAGGCACACAGGACTCTAAAAAATATTACAGGTTTCAGAGTAACAGCCATGTTAGTCTATATTTGCAAAAAGAAAAGGAGTACTTGTGGCACCTTAGAGACTAACCAATTTATTTGAGCATAAGCTTTCGTGAGCTACAGCATCCGATGAAGTGAGCTATAGCTCACAAAAATATTACAGAAAATTCCAATTTCCTCACACCCTGCCTCTCCAGGAGGGAACAGGAAACCCTGGTGCTCCTGAAGGGAGAGGGGCCCTGCTGCAGCTCCTGCCTCATTGTGGGGGAGAACGGGATCCCTGCCACCACCATTGTTCTGAGGATGGCGGGACCAGAGTGGGGAGGGCCATAGCGTGGGGCAAGGCTGCACAGGTAGAGCCCCAGGGACCTCTGCATCAAGGTGCACCTAGGCCCTGGTCTTGCTGGGTCTCTGGGTTGGGCCAAGGGTGAGATGGCGTTTGCTGTGGAGAGTAGACATTGATTGTGAGCCCATTGCGCTGGGACTACAGTGTAAATGACAGCACTTTCTCCTTCCTCGTACGACAGCTCCTCTCTCACAGAGCAAGCCTTGCTGCACAGCCAGGGAGAGCTGCCAGTGAGAAACGGAGAGATGCCATCCAGTGTGGCTGAGATGCCGCCCTGCCACAGAGAGCTGTCGCCCTGCGTGGCAGAGATGCCTGGAGAAATGCCACCCAACAAGGCTGAGATGGAGCCCTGTCTGGTTGAGATGCCACCCTGCCATGGAGAGCCGGGGGGCAGCCTTGGAATGCTGCTGCCCTGCATGGCCAAAATGCTGCCCAGCAAGGCTGAGATGCCTGAGGAGCAACCGCGGCTTGAGTCCCGAGGGAAATGCCTTGTCCATAACTGGCAGGAGGAGGTAATCCCCCATCTGTTTGCAGCAAAGCAGCTGCCTGCTAGTATTTACACAACAGCACAGACAATGCCACATTGATGCAAAGCACTGTGATGTCCCTACATAACTGCCCCGTGGCCACCAGCCTGGCACCACCCCACCCTGGTATGCTGCATCAGCCCAATGGCCCAGCTAGGCCACTATCTCCCCATCTCCTGCACTCTGCATCAGGGCCCATCTAGCCTGATACCCGCCCCTCCCTGTACAGGTCAGACCAATGCCTAGTGTCTGCCTGAGTCTGTAGGCCCCTGCGGCTGCTGCTGCTGCGGGCTCCCCAAGACTCTGGTCAGTGTCATGGCTGCTTCGCCCTCCCTATGAGCAGTGGGGGTAGTATGGAGTCCTGTGGCAGTGTCTTGTGCTGAATGGTGCCGGTGGCTTGGAGCCAGTCCTGGTGGGAAGTCACATTTATCAGACACTCCCCAGGCAGAGTTTGGTAGGACCCACCATCCTGCCTGCTGCCCGGGGCCGTAACCTCCACTCAGGCACCTCTCTAGGTCCTCACACCCAGGCTAGGTCTACATCTTGCTGATCCTTTCTGCATCCCATCTGGAAGCCCCAGTCTTTCCTGTCCATCCACACAGCGAAAGCTCTCCTCCGGGATCCCAGTGCCTCGCATCCCTCTCTCTGGCCTTGACAGTGCAGTCCTGCCCCACTCGGATCCATTCGGAATGCGGCTAGCCAGGTCCTTCTCCTAGCCCGTCACTTGCCCTGCATCACCCCTCCACTGGCTCCCCCGGCCAGCCTAAGCTGCCTGTCTGTACTTTCAAGGCCCCACATAGCTGATCTCCACCCAACCTAACATCTCATTCATTATTGAAATGTCAACATCAGCGCCCCCCCCCCCCCCGGACAGGGCTGGCAGCGTGCGTATGGTCCCAACCCTGTACACTCAGCACCGGCCAGGATGGGCTTCCCTGTGGGGGTCCTATCCTCCCAATAGCCCCAGTGCCTGCCATGATAAGAGTCGCTGGGAGTGTGGGGATTGGCCCTTTGTGTTCAGAGGCTCAAAGGAGCTGTGTCTTTTATGCTATGGCAACACTTAACACACTCATCAGGCCCATCCTGGCTCAGTGAATTGAGTTCCAGGGTGGGAGGGTCCAGTACCCTGATGCCAGTTTTACATCATAAATCCTAGACTCCAGTGTGATCATCCAGTCCGACCCCCTGCACAGCACGGGCCCTAGGACCGGCCCGACCCCCTGCACAGCGCGGGCCCTAGGACTGGTCTGAACCTCTGCACAGCACGGGCCCTAGGACCGGCCCGACCCCCTGCACAGCGCGGACCCTAGGACTGGTCTGAACCTCTGCACAGCACGGGCCCTAGGACCGGCCCGACCCCCTGCACAGCACAGGCCATAGGACCAGTGTGACCCCCTCTGCGGCACGGGCCCTAGGACCGGCCCGACCTGCGGTCTAACAGCGGCTGGAGAACTTCTCTGGATTAATTCCTGTTTGAAGGAGAGCAGCTTTTAGGAAAACATCCTATCTTGGGTTACAAGGGTCAGTGATGGAGCATCCCCCACGATGCTCAGTAAATGGCTCCAATGGTTAATTCCCCTCACTGCGAAACACTTACAGTCCCTGTCTGAATGTGTCTGGCTTCAACTGCCAGCTGCTGGATCACGTTACGCCTTACTCTGCTAGACTGAAGAGCCACTAGTCAATATTTGTTCCCCTTGTGGATACCTGCAGACTGTAAAGGAGGCGCCCAGGGGTGCTGGCATAGGAGGGGTCACTGGGGCTCGTAGCAGGGGGATCTGAGGGAGAGAGAGGAACAGTGGGGTGTGACCCCCAGTGGAGGGCAGGGACGGGCTGGACAGTTTGATGCCATCTGCACCTTTTTCCTTCCCCAGGGTCAAGGGCTGGTTTCCCTCTTCCCCTTTTGAGAGTGTCTCTGGCGAGTCCTCGAGTTCTGGACCCTGCAGGAGAGAGTGCCCCCGTCTCAGTCCCTGCTCCACCCTGCGGTCACTGAGCTGCTGCTCTCAGGGCTCCTGCTGGGCTCTGGTGTTGGTGGGAGGCTGTGTCTGTGCAGCACGTCTCGCTGCGAGGAGGGGTCTGCATGGCCCTGGCCCTGGCCCTGTGGCGGCCCCCGCTGAGGGCACAGTCCTGGCATTAGCAGGCGTTGGCACAGCAGCACTGTGTCTTGGAGCTCCTCGGGGATTGGGGGAGCAGAGGAAGCTGGAGAAGGAGCTGGGCTTGGGGTGAGCCACCCTCAGAGCTGTCCCCTTGGCAGGCTGCCTCGCTGGGTGCTGCAGTCTCCACAGGCCGCGCTGCCCTACAGGCGTTGAGGGAAGCCGTGCCCTTTGGTGTGGGAGGCTGGGGCCAGGGCTGGCTGTGCCCTCCCCACCCTGGACTTCGTGCTGCTGCTGCTTGTTTCCAGAGAGCCACGAACGAGCTGGACCAAGTGCCGAGTCCAGAGCTGGGCAGCGAGGGCTTCTTCTACCGGCACGGCCACCGCGGGCTGCTCACCCTCCAGCTCCTCACGCAGCTGGCTGACAGCACCACCATGAAGGATTCCTACCGCAGCCCCCGAAGGACTGGGCTGCCTGGGAGAGGTGAGGCCTTGGGGCCTGGAGCAGCTGGGCAAGGGGGGGCAGGGATGTGGTTCCATGTGCTCCAGTGTGGAGGTGGGGTGGTGCAGCACCCTGGGCCACTCACCTGTCCCTGTGCTCTGGGGCTGGTCTCTGCCCCATTGGCCCACCCAGGGGCCTGCAGGCTCAGTCTCTGCCTGTGGGGACAGGCCCCATTGCCAAGTCCCAGAGGGGCTGGATGGGACTGGCAGTGCTTGTCTGTGGAAGGGTGAGCGCCCCACCCCCGCCATGGCAGCCCCCATCCCTGTCCCACAGGCAGGGAGCCCACCTGGCTTGGGGGCAGTAACAGTATCAGGCAGTCTTAGCACTTTTCCTCCAGGCAGCACCCAAGCTTTTTGTAGCTGTGTATGCAGGGCTCACTTACCCACCACTGGAATGCAGCTGCCTCTGGGGTGGGGCATGCCAGCTGTTTAACAGCCCCACAGCAACACAGCCATTTGGGACAGGAAACGAAGACTTCAGCACACAGTTCAAGCTGTACCATGGTGGTCAGGCCCTGACTGTCTAGCTGTGTGAGGCGGCACGATGCCCCAGCATCCCGTGGGGGCAGGAGGGGTGAGTAGGGATGCAGCAGGCCTGGCCTGTGCTCCGTGCTGCTGTCATGCTGTGTACCGGCCCCTGCCTCCCTGGCCAGCTAGTCCCCCATGTCTCAGGCTGGCCCACGGTGCTCCTCGCGGGCTCGTGCTCATGGGCTGCTGTCAAGTTTCCTTCCCCACTCTGAACTCAAGGGTACAGATGTGGAGACCTGCATGAAAACCTCCTAAGCTTACTTTTACCAGCTTAGGTTAAAACTTCCCCAAGGTACAAACTATTTTACCTTTTGCCTTTGGACTTTATTGCTGCCACCAACAAACGTCTAACTGGGATATTTTATTGGGAAAGAATTCATTTGGAAACGTCTTTCCCCCCAAAATCCTCCCAAACCCTACACCCCCTTTCCTGGGGAAGGCTTGATAAAAATCCTCACCAATTTGCATAGGTAATCACGGATCCAAACCCTTGGATCTTAAGAACAATGAAAAAACAATCAGATTCTTAAAAGAAGAATTTTAATAGAAGAAAAAGTAAAAGAATCACCTCTGTAAAATCAGGATGGTAAATACCTTACATGGTAATTAGATTCAAAACATAGAGAATCCCTCTAGGCAAAACCTTAATTTACAAAAAAAAAAAAAAAAACCCCACAAAAACAGGAATCTACATTCCATTCAGCACAGCTTATTTTCTCAGCCATTTAAAGAAAACAGAATCTAACACATCTCTAGCTAGATTACTTACTAAGTTCTAAGACTCTGTTCCTGTTCTGTCCCCCTTTGTTTTTCTCCCTCCTCCCAGCTTTTGAAAGTATCTTGTCTCCTCATTGGTCATTTTGGTCAGGTGCCAGCGAGGTTATCCTAGCTTCTTAACCCTTCACAGTTGAAAGTGTTTTTCCTCTGGCCAGGAGGGATTTTAAAGGTGTTTACCCTTCCCTTTGTATTTATGACTGTCACGGAGTGTGGGGGAGTCCAGGCCCTGCACCCCTCTTCCTGGGATTCACTGAGACTCTCAGCCAGCCAGTAAAACAGAAGGTTTATTGGACAACAGGAACACAGTCCAAAACAGAGCTTGTGGATACACCCAGGACCCCTCAGTCAAGTCCTTCTGGGGGAGCAGGGAGCTTAGACCCCAGCCCTGGGGTTCCCTGTCTTCCTCCACCCAGGCCCAAACTGAAAACTAAACCCTCCTAGCAGCTCCCTCCTGCAGCCTGTCTTCACATTCCTGGGGCAGAGGTGTTACCTCCCCCTCCCCCTCCTGGCTCAGGTGACAGGCTCTCAGGTCTCCCATCCCCAGGGCACATTCCCAGGTCAACACTTCACCCCTCCCTGCTGCCTCACATCCTCACAATGACACACCCTCCCCCAATCACAGATAGGGTGAAACAATGGCTGTGATTTTTTCCTGGAGCTCTAGGAGAAAACAGAGTTAATAAGACACATGCACCTCTAAATATACTACCAAGTATAACAATATTTTCTACATCTCAAGGACGATTTTAACCAGTTGATTCTGGGAAACTTTCACGGGAGAGTGCATCAGCCACTTTGTTAGAAGCTCCTGAGATGTGTTGGATGTCGAAATCAAAATCTTGGAGAGCTAAACTCCAGCGAATAAGTTTTTTGTTATTTCCCGTGGCTGTATGAAGCCACTGTAGCGCAACATGGTCGGTTTGCAGGTGGAAACGCCGTCCCCAAACATATGGGCGTAGCTTTTCCAGAGCTTAGACAATGGCATAACATTCTTTTTCACTGACTGACCAGTTGCTTTCCCTCTGAGACAGCTTCTTGCTGAGAAACACTACAGGGTGGAATTCTTGATCTGGTCCTTCCTGCATTTAAACTGCTCCCACACCACGCTCGGACGCATCTGCGGTTACTAGGAACAGTTTGTCAAAGTCTGGGGCCCTTAGTACAGGGTCAGACATGAGTGTCGCTTTAAGCTGGTTAAAGGCCTTCTGACACTCTTCAGTCCACCGAATGGCATTTGGCTGTTTCTTTTTGGTTAGGTCTGCCAGTGGGGCGGTGATTTGGCTGTATTGCAGTACAAATCGCCTGTAATAACCAGCCAAGCCTAAGAAGGATTGAACCTGTTTCTTTGACTTTGGGACAGGCCACTTTTGGATAGCATCCCCTTTGGCCTGTAGGGGGCTGATAGTTCCTTGACCCACCTTGTGTCCAAGGTAAGTCACTCTGTTCAGGCCTATTTGACACTTCTTAGCCTTAACAGTTAGTCCTGCCTCCCTTATGCGCTCGAAGACTTTTTGTAGATGTTCCAGGTGTTCTGCCCAGGAATCCGAAAATATGGCCACATCGTCAAGGTAGGCGACTGCGTATTCTCCTAATCCCGCAAGGAGACCGTCTACAAGTCTTTGGAAGGTGGCGGCTGCATTCCGCAGCCCGAAAGGGAGTACATTAAATTCATACAGCCCGACATGGGTGGTGAAGGCTGACCTTTCCTTGGCGGATTCATCTAGCGGTACCTGCCAGTACCCCTTGGTTAAGTCCAAGGTAGAGATGAACTGGGCCCGTCCCAGTTTCTCTAATAGTTCATCTGTGCGTGGCATTGGATAGTTGTCGGGGCGAGTTACAGCATTTAGCTTACGGTAGTCCACGCAAAAAACGTATTTCCCCATCTGGTTTGGGAACTAGAACCACTGGAGATGCCCATGCACTGCCAGAGGGGCGGATTACCCCCATCTGTAACATATCCTGGATCTCCCGTTCTATAGCAGTTTTAGCTTGAGGAGACACCCGGTAAGGTTGGACTTTAATTGGGTGAGCATTACCTGTGTCAATGGAGTGGTATGCCCGGTCAGTCAGTCCGAGGGTGGCTAAGAACGCCGGCACGTAGCTAGCGCACAGCTCCTGGATCTGCTGTCGCTGCTTACACCCAAGGGTCATGGAGAGGTTCACCTCTTCCACCCCACCAGCACTTTTCCCTTCCTAGTAGACACCTTCAGGCCACTCAGCGTCGTCTCCTCCCTGGGCTGTAAACTGACAAACCTTTAATTCTCTGGAATAAAAGGGCTTTAGAGAATTAATATGGTACACCTTAGGCTTTTGGTTGGAGGTGGGGAATGCTATGAGATAATTAACAGCTCCCAGGCGCTCCTGGACCGTGAATGGCCCTTCCCATGACGGTTCTATTTTATGGGCCTGGAGCGCCCTTAAGACCATGACCTGGTCTCCTACTTTGAAGGAACGCTCTCTGGCATGTTTATCATACTAGGCTTTTTGCTCTTTTTGAGCATCCTGTAGGTTTTCTTTAGCAAGGGCTAGAGAGGTTCGGAGGGTGTTTTGTAGATTGGTTACAAAGTCCAGAATGTTAGTTCCTGGAGAAGGTGTAAATCCCTCCCATTGCTGCTTCACCAACTGTAATGGCCCCTTAACCTCGCAGCCATATATAAGTTCAAATGGTGAAAACCGTAAACTGGGATGTGGTACAGCTCTGTGGGCAAAGAGCAACTGCTGCAACACTAGGTCCCAATCATTGGAGTGCTCATTTACGAATTTACGTATCATGGCCCCCAAGTTCCATTAAACTTCTCCACCAGGCCATTTATTTGATGATGGTAAGGAGTGGCAACCAAGTGATTTACCCCATGAGCTTTCCAAAGGCATTCCATAGTTCCTGCTAGGAAGTTAATTCCTGCATCTGTGAGGATGTCAGAGGGCCAACCTACCCTGGCAAAAATGTCTGCTAGTGCCTGGCACACACTTTTAGCCCTGGTGTTGCTTAGAGCTACTGCTTCCGGCCATTGGGTGGCAAAATCCATGAAAGTCAGTATGTACTGCTTTCCTTTGGGTGTCTTTTTCGGAAAAGGACCCAGAATATCCACAGCTACTAGCTGAAGTGGAACCTCAGTGATGGGAAGTGGCTGGAGAGGGGGTTTGACCTGGTCTTGGGGTTTTCCCACTCTTTGGCATACCTCACAGGACCGGACATAGGTAGAAACATCTTTTCCCATTCCCTCCCAGTGGAATGACCTCCCCAACCGGTCTTTGGTCCTGTTCACCCCAGCATGGCCACTAGGGTGATTGTGGGCTAAGCTCAAGAGCTTGGCCCGGTACTTAGTTGGAACTACCAACTGTCTCTGAGGATGCCAGTCTTCCTGGTGTCCACCAGAAAGTTTCCTTTTATAAAAGTCCTCTTTCTACAACAAACTTGGATCGATTAGAAGAGCTGAGAGGCGGTGGGTTTCTCCGTGCCGCCATCCAAGCTCTCTGGAGGCTTTCATCTGCTTCCTGTTCGGTCTGGAACTGTTCCCTTGATGCTGGAGACATCAGTTCCTCATTGGATTGTGGACCTAGGCTTGGCGCCTCTGGAAGCGATGTAGGGGATGGGGCTGTTTCCGTTGACTGTGAACCGCTCTCCGCTGGTGCACTATGTTGGGGTTCAGGCTCCGGCTGAGCCTCTTGTGTAGGGTTATCGGCTGCTGCCGGTTCAGGTTCGGTGGGGCCCTCTGGTGTTGGGGTTGCAAGTACTGGATTCAGTGCTGGCAATGGGTCTGGTGCTGGTTGTTCTGCCGGTTCCGGTTCTGGGACTGGTTCCGTCTGGGTCTCTGGGACTGGATCCACTACTGCTGTTGCAGACATTGGCCTGGGGTCTGGGTCCATCACCTCTGACCGGGTCCTGGTAGAAGTTTCCGGAACAGAGCTAGGCGCGACAGCTTGCTTAGCCTGGCTGCGGGTGACCATTCCCACCCTCTTGGCTAGCTTCACACGATTGGCCAAGTCTTCCCCCAGCAGCATGGGATGGGATAATCACCACAGACTGCAAAAGTCCACGTTCCTAACCAGCCTTTGTACTGGACAGGCAACTTGGCTGTAGGCAAATTGAAAGAGTTGGACTTGAAAGGTTGAATCATCACTTGGATCTCTGGGTTGATTAAATTGGGGTCCACTAAGGAAGCATGGATAGCCGACACTTGTGCTCCAGTGTCCCTCCACGCGGTGACCTTCTTCCCGCCCGCACTCACAGTTTCCCTCCGCTCTGAAGGTATCTGGGAGGTATCTGGGCCTGAGGACCTCTGGTGTGATTCTGGTGCAATGAACTGTAATCTGTTTGGGGTTCTTGGGGCAGTTGGCCTTTACATGCCCCGGCTCGTTACATTTAAAACATCGTCCAGCTGACGGGTCACAGGGGCGAGGTGAGTTGCTGGAGAATGGTGTGGCGGGACGATAAGGTGGCTGGAGGGTTCCTTGGGCGGTAGGTGGGGCCTTGGGCTGCCCCTGGTAGTAGGGTGTGGTCTGAGGTTGTCCCTTCTGGTATCCGCTCCAATTGCGACCAGTTTTTTTTTTTCTGCCCCCTCCACTCATTTGGCTCCAATCTCCCCCGCCTCAGTTACAGTTTTGGGCTTCCCATTTAGGATGTATCTTTCTATTTCGTCAGGAACACCCTCTAAGAACTGCTCCATTTGCATTAGGAAGGACAAATCTTCTGCAGATTTAACACTTGCTCCTGATATCCAGGCATCCCAATGTTTCACAATGTGGTAGGCATGTCGGGTAAATGACACGTCTGGTTTCCACCTTAGGGCTCTGAATCGCCGATGGGAATGCTCGGGGGTTAGCCCCATTCTGACTCTTACCTTGGTTTTAAACAGTTCATACTGGTTCATGTGGTCCTTAGGCATTTCAGCCGCCACCTCAGCTAAGGGTCCACTGAGCTGCGACCTCAGCTCTACCATGTATTGGTCTGTAGGGATGCTGTACCCAAGGCAGGCCTTTTCGAAGTTTTCTAAGAAGGCCTCAGTATCATCGCCTGCCTTGTAGGTGGGGAACTTTCTGGGATGGGAAGGGGTACCTGGAGAAGGATTGCTAGGGTTTGTTTATATATTCCGCTGAGCCTTTGCCTTCTCCATCTCCAGTGCATGCTTCCTCTCTTTTTCCTTCTCCTCCAGTTCTTTGTTCCTTGCCTCCATTATTTTTCCCCCTTGCCTCTATTTCCCTCCTGTGGGCAGCCTTCATTTCTTTTTCCCTGGCCGTGTGTGCATCCATCTCCATCCGTATTAGTTCTGTCCGTCTTTAATGTTCCTTTTGTTTTTCCTCAGCCTCAAATCTGGCTAATTCCAGCTTTTGTTGAACAGTGCAGTCTGTCATCCTAACCTCTCTGTTTTTAACTAACTTTACACCCAAGAGTTAGAAAGAAAACAAACAAAAAAACCTTGGCTTGTAAAATTTTGCTGTGCAGTCCGGATACCTAGGTTCTCTGATAGTGATTGTCAGCCTACTGAGAAATCCTTAAAAAAAACAACCTAACACCTTTGTCTCCAAATTGAAAATTGAAAGGCAAATAGGCAGAAAACCCCTCTAGTTCCTCTTAGGAAAAAAAGACAAACTTCTTCAGGTCCGTGAAGACTTGTGAATTTCCCTGCAGGAGGTGAACTACCCTGCCTTTAGGTAGAGAAAACTCCAGCTCACAAAAGACAATTTCCTTTTGTCTCTGCTCTGGCCCCCAAGCGGAGGAAAAAAAAACAACCCTTTAACTGCTTTCAGCTGAAAACCTGCTTTCCAGCAGCCCAAAGGAAAAAAAATTCCCTTTTTAAAATCTGTGCTTCTGGTTCAAAAAATCTCAAATTGATCTCAAAGTGATTTCAAGTTAATCCCACCACTCTGCCACCATGTCAAGATTCGTACCCCACTCTGAACGCTAGGGTACAGATGTGGGGACTTGCATGAAAACCTCCTAAGCTTACTTTTACCAGCTTTGGTTAAAACTTCCCCAAGGTACAAACTATTTTAGCTTTTGCCCTTGTACTTTATCGCTGCCACCACCAAACGTCTAGCAGATATATAACTGTGAAAGAGCCTGCTTGGAAACGTCTTTCCCCCCCAAATCCTCCCAAACCCTACACCCCCTTTCCTGGGGAAGGCTTGATAAAAATCCTCACCAATTTGCATAGATGATCACAGACCCAAACCCTTGGATCTTAAGAACAATGAAAAAGCAATCAGATTCTTAAAAGAAGAATTTTAATAGAAGAAAAAGTAAAAGAATCATCTCTGTAACTCAGGATGGTAAATACCTTACAGGGTAATTAGATTCAAAACACAGAAAATCCCTCTGGGTAAAACCTTAAGTTACAAAAAGACACAAAAACAGGAATATCCATTCCATTCAGCACGGCTATTTTCTCAGCCATTTAAAGAAAACAGAATCTAACGCATCTCTAGCTAGATTACTTACTGAGTTCTAAGACTCCATTCCTGTTCTGTCCCCAGCCAAAGCATCACCCAGACCGAGAGAGAGGCTTTGTTTCTCCCTCCCCCCAGCTTTTGAAAGTATCTTGTCTCCTCATTGGTCATTTTGGTCAGGTGCCAGCGAGGTTATCCTAGCTTCTTAACCCTTCGCAGGTGAAAGTGTTTTTCCTCTGGCCAGGAGGGATTTAAAGGTGTTTACCCTTCCCTTTATATTTATGACAGCTCCCCTGAGAGGCAGCTGCAGGCCCTGCTTGCGGCTGGGCAGGATGACTCGCTCTGGATCTCAGGCGCCTGGCGCTGTATCTGTGGGTCGAGCTTGCTGCCCTTCCCTATCTGGCCATGGTGCTCCCTGTGCCTCGCGGGCTGCCCGTGTGTTTTCTCTTGGCCTCCCAGCCCTCTCCCCAGCCTGCCCCACACCGCTGCCTTGGCAGGGGCTCTGACTCCAGGGGCTGCAGTACAGTGCCCAGGCCAGTCCCCAGGCACTGACGTGCCCCGTCTCTCCCTGCAGGGCAGCGGGAGGCCATGCTGGAGTTAATGCTGTACCAGAAATACAGGTGAGCCTGCTGCCCTTTCCCTGCCCATGCTCAGGCTCCCAGCAGGGAGGGCGGGTAGGGCAGTGAGGGGCTGGCAATGAGCAGGCTGCTCCCCAGCCAAGCTCTTCTCCCTGGAGCTTCCTCGCTCTCCCCAGGCCCCTAGCTCAGCTGAGCCGTGCAGGGAGCAGGGCCCCGTCTCGGGAGGCGCCTGTGCCTGGCAGCCACGGGGGAAGTGCCAGCTGCACTGGGCACTCTGGCTGGGTCTACGCTGCAGGGGGAGATGGATCTCCAGCCCGGGGAGCAGCCCTTGCCAGCCCGCTGAGAATCGCAGTGTGGACAAGTGGCAGAGGCTTGGGCTACCCACCCGAGCTCTAGCCCGCCTGCCCCCGGGGGCCGTGTGGCCTCCGACTGAGTCTCCGCTGGCGCTGCAGCGTGTCCATTGCTGTCTCAGCGTGCTGGCCGGAGTCCCGCTAGCAGAGTCCGTCCCCCGGCGGGGAGGCTGGCTGCCAGCTGCGGCAGAGACGCGAGCGCTGAGCAGCCGGTGCGGGAGAGGAGCCTGTGGAAACGCCCCCGATGTGCTGCTTGGCTGAGGGCTGCTAGCTCGCTGCCCTGGCACTGCCAACATTCCTGTGCCTCCTGCCCCTGCTGGGCGCTGCTTGTCCTGGATTCCCGCCCCCAGCCCTGGGTATGGCCCCCACAGAGTGCCACAGCTCCTGTAGTCTCATTTGGCTCTGCCAGCCCCTGGTTGTGGTTTCCCAGGGCGCTCTATGGGGCCAGGGAAGGGGTCCTGATATCCAGGTCCTGATCTCTGAGGTGCTGGGGGAGCCAGATTGGGGGCAGGGGCTGGGGAGGGGTTGTGTCTGTCTCACACGCAGTGTTATCCCGCATACCTAGAGCCCCAGACCGGAAAGACCCCTCCTGAGGCTGCCCGGCCCAGACGGGTGCTCAGCCTGGAGGGGGGTTATGAGACACTTGGCTGGTCCAGGCCCCACCAGGTGAGCGCTCAGCGTGGCCCAGACTCCGGCAGTGCCGGGTGCCTGTCTGGACTGCAGCACCCCTGCGGGGCGGCTGTCGGGCTCACTGAGGTGGGTCACTGCTGCAAAGGGCCTGGGGCCATGCCGGCTGGTTCCTGGTTCAGCCCAACACATGCTGACCCCAGCCAGAGGCGAGTCCGGCTCAGATTCAGGCCTGAGGCCTCCTTGTTCCTCGCCTGCGCCCTGTGCTGAGCCGCTGGGCTGCGTCATGCTCCAGGCCTGGGGGGTTTCCTGTTGCTTTTCCTTTGTGATAGCGTCTGGGGCCCATGTGCTGGCCCGCTCCCCCGGGCCCTGTGATAAGGGAAGCCATTGTTGTGAGCCTGGGAAAGCAGAGGCAGCAGGAGAGATTAGGAGCCTGGGGTGCAGCGCTCCCCACAGGGGCAGTGTGAACAGGCGGGGGCCAGGGGAGCACTGGGGTACCAGTTCTAGCCAATGCCCAGGGGGAGGGAAACGCCCGGGTGGCCATGGGCCTGGCTGGGGGGTGGCAGCTGGAGGCCGAGGAGGGGCAGAGGCTGCTAAATGCTGGTGGGGTGTCCCAGCTGGCCCATGGAGCCCCGGAGAGGGACTGTTCTTGGGGGGCGCAGGGGATGGCCAGCGGCTTTGGGCGCCTGACTAGTGGGAGCCCTGGGGGCACGGCCCAGCCAGGGCCTGCGTGATGCTGCAGGGGCACTGGCTTGCCAGAACAGAGAGGACGTCGGCCTTGCCCCCAGGCTCCGGCCAGCCCCTGGGAGGCTGCCGGCCAGCCCCTGGGAGGCTGCCGGCCAGCCTGACATGCACCACTCTGCTGCTTCCCCAGCCAGCGCCCTGCAGCCGGCGCCCGCGTGGGCACCAGGGCAGAGCCACGCCCTGCTCCCGAGCACATTAACACTCCCCCCGCTCCACCACCCTTGTGAGGGGGCGGGGCTCTTCACAGACTCCTCCCCTGGGGTGGGGCCAGGTGAGAACTCTGGGCAGGCTCCTCCCCGTGGGGCGGGGCTCTTTGCAGCTTGGGTCCCTTGTGGTTGCAGAACTTTCCCACGGGGCCCACTGGCTGGGCCAGGGTGGCAGGTGCCAGGGGAGCCGGTGGGCGCTGGAGCCCCGTCCCTCGGTAACCCCAGCGTCTCTCTGCAGGAAGGAGACCCTGACAGAGCTTTACCCTCCCGCCGGGCCCATGGAGTCACTCTCCACCACCCACCAGGACTACTGCAAGGAGGGCTTCCGGGCTGAGCTGCCGCCCCCCACCAGGGTGAGACCTGGGCCCAGGGCTCTGCACCGTCAGCCACCCCCAGCGTCGCTGCTCAGCCTGCAGGGAAAGGAGGGGGGTACAGGGTGGGTGGGATAGTGACTGGTCCATGGACTGGGGCGGGGAGGAGCTGGGCAGAGTGGGTAGCTGGATGGGCATATGGCAGGGTTCATGACCAGGGCAGGGACCTGCCACCTGCCTTCTCCCAGCTGAGGTGATTCAGCCCCTGCTGTTCCTGGCGCTCGGCATCACAGCCAGCACGGACGGGCTGAGCTGCAGGCTCAAGTGCTGCCCACTCGGTAGTGCCCCCCGCGTGGGTGGTGCCCTCGGGGAGGCTGGGACTTGCCATGGCCATGGAGACTCCCCTGTGGGGTCCTCAGGCAGGGCAAGCCAAGCGCCCATCGCAGGAGCACGGGAAGCCTTGGGGGATGCAGCTCCCTGCTGATGGGCACGCTCTGCCTTTGTGCTTCTCCCAGCCCCATGACTATCGCCTGGAGCAGCCCCACACCTTCTGGCTGGAGAGCGCCCGCCAGCTGCCTGTAAGTACCCCCGGTCTGCGCCAGCCAGGCTGTCTGCGGGCAGCGAGCGAGTGCCCAGCAGCTCAGCCGTTCCCACCTGCATCCCGTGTGGCTGCTGGCAGGGCTGGGCCTGACCCAACAGACTGGCAGCCACCCCCGCGGGCAGGGGCGTGGAGTGACTCCTGCTCCTCTCCTCAGCATGCCTCTGGGCCCGTCCCCCCAGCCGGGGGCCCTGCCATGTCTGCCCCGTCCCCCCAGCCGGGGGCCCTGCCGCCTCTGGGCCCGTCCCCCCAGCCGGGGGCCCTCCCTGGAAGTCCTGCTCTGTTCACCTGGGACGTTGTCCAATTCCTCTTCTTTCAGGGCGTCTCCAACATCCGTACCGGTGACACCCCCTTTAGGAGGAACGCAACCTTCACCACCCCCATCAGCGAGTACCTGGACCAGCCCATGCCCTATGCCCCAGAGAACTACCCCAAACTCTAGGCCCTGCAGAGCAATAAAGAGTGGATGGGACCGTCTGGCTGGTGTGACGCTGGGGGCTCCGCACTGGGCTGGAGGGATGCTGCTTGTGCATTGGGGTAGGGCGCACGGCAGGTACGGCCGGAGTGAGCTGCAGCAGGCTCGGGGTACTCGGGCATGGACTTGGGCCCCAGGCACCACTACCCCCTCACCTGTGCATTTTAGGGGGGGGGATGAGGTGCTGTGCTAAGCCAGGGCCCTGACAGCATTCTGGGCTGCCCCCCTTTAGCAGGGCCTGTTAGCCCTGCCTGCCCAGTGATCCCAGCTGCAGCAGGCCACGGAGCCTGGGTGAGCTGGAGCTTGGCCAGGGGGGGCATTGTCCTGGGCAAGGGGCTCCTGTCCCAGCCATTTCTGGCCTGGGGCCAGGGCCTCCCCAGAGCCCCCTCCCTGCAGGAGTCTCATGCAGCTGTGCGGGGCAGTAGCAGGCAGATCTACAGGGCAGGGATGGCTGCCCACTGGGGCCGGCAGGGCCCAGCCCTCGCTCTGGCGCCATTGGGGCTGGCGGAGGCAGCAGCTGCTGCCATCAGGCCATGGGGTGGCAGGTTTGCTGAGCTCCTTGCAGCTCTGGGGTTGGTGCAAGAAACTGCAGCACAGGGTGGGGTACCAGAGCTGCCAGCTAAGCCCTGCCTCCCATGGGCACAGACAGCAACATGAGCCTGCACAGGGCTCGCCCATCCTCGCTCTCCTGGCATCATGGGCGGGGGATGGGGCAGCACAGCAGAGCCCACCCCTGCTGGCCCCCCATGGGACAGACCAGACCTGCGAGCCTCTCCTCGTCAGTCATGTGCTCCAGCCCCCTAATCATTTTCGTTGCCCTCCGCTGAACCCTCTCCAATTTGTCCCCCTCCCTCCTGGAGTGGGGGGTCCAAAACTGGACGCAGTACTCCAGGTGAGGCCTCACCAATCATAGAATATCAGGGTTGGAAGGGACCTCAGGAGGTCATCTAGTCCAACCCCCTGCTCAAAACAGGACCAATCCCCAATTAAATCATCCCAGCCAGGGCTTTGTCAAGCCTGACCTTAAAAACTTCTAAGGAAGGAGATTCTACCACCTCCCTAGGTAATGCATTCCAGTGTTTCACCACCCTGTTCGTGAAAAAGTTTTTCCTAATATCCAACCTAAACCTCCCCCACTGCAACTTGAGACCATTACTCCTCGTTCTGTCATCTGCTACCATTGAGAACAGTCTAGAGCCATCCTCTTTGGAACCCCCTTTCAGGTAGTTCAAAGCAGCTATCAAATCCCCCCTCATTCTTCTCTTCCGTAGACTAAACATTCCCAGTTCCCTCAGCCTCTCCTCATAAGTCATGTGTTCCAGACCCCTAATCATTTTTGTTGCCCTTCGCTGGACTCTTTCCAATTTATCCACATCCTTCTTGTAGTGTGGGGCCCAAAACTGGACACAGTACTCCAGATGAGGCCTCACCAATGTCGAATAGAGGGGAACGATCACGTCCCTCGATCTGCTGGCTATGCCCCTACTTATACATCCCAAAATGCCATTGGCCTTCTTGGCAACAAGGGCACACTGCTGACTCATATCCAGCTTCTCGTCCACTGTCACCCCTAGGTCCTTTTCTGCAGAACTGCTGCCGAGCCATTTGGTCCCTAGTCTGTAGCGGTGCATTGGGTTCTTCCGTCCTAAGTGCAGGACCCTGCACTTATCCTTATTGAACCTCATCAGATTTCTTTTGGCCCAATCCTCCAATTTGTCTAGGTCCCTCTGTATCCTATCCCTGCCCTACAGCGTATCTACCACTCCTCCCAGTTTAGTATCATCTGCAAACTTGCTGAGGGTGCAATCCACACCATCCTCCAGATCATTTATGAAGATATTGAACAAAAGCAGCCCCAGGATCGACCCCTGGGGCACTCCACTTGACACCGGCTGCCAACTAGACATGGAGCCATTGATCACTACCCGTTGAGCCTGACAATCTAGCCAACTTTCTACCCACCTTATAGTGCATTCATCCAGCCCATACTTCCTTAACTTGCTGACAAGAATACTGTGGGAGACCGTGTCAAAAGCTTTGCTAAAGTCAAGAAACAATACATCCACTGCTTTCCCTTCATCCACAGAACCAGTAATCTCATCATAGAAGGCAATCAGGTTGGTCAGGCATGACTTGCCCTTGGTGAATCCATGCTGACTGTTCCTGATCACTTTCCTCTCGTGTAAGTGCTTCAGGATTGATTCCTTGAGGACCTGCTCCATGATTTTTCCGGGGACTGAGGTGAGGCTGACTGGCCTGTAGTTCCCAGGATCCTCCTTCTTCCCTTTTTGAAATATGGGCACTATATTTTTCTTTTTCCAATTGTTTGGGACCTCCCCTGATCACCACGAATTTTCAAAGATAATGGCCAATGGCCCTGCAATCACATCAGCCAATTCCCTCAGATGCATTAGAGCTGGACCCATGGACTTGTGCATGGCCAGCTTTTCTAAATAGTCCTTAACCTGTTCTTTCACCACTGAGGGCTGCTCACCTCCTCCCCATACTGTGCTGCCCAGTGCAGCAGTCTGGGAACTGACCTTGTCTGTGAAGACTGAGGCAAAAAAAGCATTGAGTACTTCAGCTTTTTCCACATCCTCTGTCACTAGGTTGCCTCCCCCATTCAGTAAGGGGCCCACACTTTCCCTGACCTTCTTCTTGTTGCTAACATAGCTGTAGAAACCCTTCTTGTTCCCTTTCACATCCCTTTCTAGCTGCAACTCCAATTGTGCCTTGGCCTTCCTGATTACACCCCTGCATGCTTGAGCAATATTTTGATACTCCTCCCAAGTCATCTGACCAAGTTTCCATTTCTTGTAAGCTTCCTTTCTAAGTTTAAGTTCACTGAAGATTTCACTGTTAAGCCAAGCTGGTCGCCTGCCATATTTGCTATTCTTTCTGCACTTCGGGATGGCCATGTCATGGCCCACTGCTCCCTCTCACGCTCTCTGGGAAGTGTGCGTGGTCTCATTTCCGCCAGCCCCTGGGCCAGGCAGAGCCCCCGCCGCTGCCGTGCTCCGGGCAATGGTGCCTTCCAGGAAGGGGCTGGCTGAGAAGCCGGCGCTGAGCTCACAGGAAAGTGCTCCGGCCACCAGCCAAAGCAAACCCAGTGTGGGCAGCGAGCCGTTCTCTGAACGTGGTCCAGGAGACGCAGCGAGGCAGCCTCCAGCCCCGCTCTGCACTCAGGAGCCAGGCGGGGCCCACAGCTGCTGCATGGCCTTCCTGCCAGGGCTGGCCAGGTGGAGGGCGGGTGCATGGCCATGCCCAGGGCATCACTGCACACAGGGCAACCTCCCGTGGCACCGGCACACAATGCAGGCGCCAGTGTTCACAGCAGCCCCTGCAGCTGGTCACCAACTACCTGGCCAGGCAAAGAAGCCTGACTGGCCAGGTCTCCCCAGCCCTCCGCTCAGGGTGGCACTAGCTCCCCTCCATCCCCCAAACAGCCGCCCGGGGTCGCACTGCGGCAGCATCTCTGAAGCCTGCTCCCCCACTTAGCCCCCCCCGAGACGTGCAGGGTCTGGTTCGGGAAGTCTGTATTTCAACACAATCGTGTGCACAGTTTGATCCCTATATGTACACTCGAGGGAGGCTGTGGGCACTGCCACGCTGTGGGCGTTTGCCCAGCCCACTAGGTAGTTACAGGGCAAGGGGGAGGAATGCGGGACAGTTACAAGGGAAGGTGTGAGCAGCTGCATCATGCTCGTGTGAACCAGGCCACAGGACAGTGGGTGAGGAACACCCCCAACTCCAGCTGAGGGCCAGCCCTGGCGGCAGCCCCAGTTCGCTCACTTCGGGGGAGGGTGCAGAGTACTGGAAAGAAGGCCAAGTGCCATGGGGGAGCAGCCAGGCCTCTGGGGGGACGGGCTCAGAGCCGGCTGGGCCCAGGGGGTGGCGAGGCTGAAGGGCTCAGAGCCAGCCGAGCCTGGGGAGGGGATACCGGGTTACAGAGACTCAGGGCCCCGGGGGCTCGTTCTCAGGCGCTGCCCGGGGCCCTGCCAGCCCCGGTACAGCCAGGCTCCGAGGAGCCGAGTGAGGTCGTGGGCCCGGCTGGCTCCCGCTATCCCCGCCAGGCCCTGCACTCGGAGGCTGAGTGGAAGGAGACTGCAGCTGGGCGGGCAGGGCCAGGTGGGCAGCACGGCTGTGTGTGTCTGCCAGCAGGGCCCGTGGAGCTCGGCTGGGTTGGTTGGGGCCTGCAGTCCGGAGGCAGAGCCCGGTGCCAGCCCAGGAGCCGCCTGCGTGCTGGGCGCTCCCTGCCGCGGCCGGGGAGTGGTGCTCAGAGACGGCGCGCAGCCTCCTGCGTGCGGAGCTCCGTGACGAAGCCCCGCTCAGTGCAGAGCCCGAGTCAGCCCAGGGGCCCGCCTCAGATGATGCTGTCGTCTGTCCGCTCGCCCAGCAGCCAGTACGTCCGCATCTTCCCTTTCCCCTGGAAGGCAGAGGGGAGCAGGTGAGGCCCGAGCCATCGCCTGGGGCTGGGCCCCACGGCCGGGCTGGCTCACCCGCCCCGTAACCTCCATGTCCCGCAGCTGGGGCCAGGCCTCTCCAGGCTTCCCCTCTGCAGAGCCAGGGCTGCCCGTGCCCCGCCGCACTCCCTGCCCCGAGAAGGGATGCCGCATTGGAGAGCTCGGCAGTGCCCGTCGTTCCAAGCCATGCAGTGCGCTCCCGAGGGGCTCTCCCCGCTGCCAAGATGTGCCCGTCATGGGCAGAGCTGCTGTGGCTGAAGTTGGCACAGGGGCTGCTGGGCTCTCAGCTGTGCAGGGGCCCGTCTGTGCATTCCCATGGCTCTGGCATCCTGGCTGCTGGCCCCACACCTGGCCCCTCCACCTGCTTCCAGCTCCGTGCTCACCTGCCGGCGCCCAGTGCCCCGTCGGTTCTGTATCTCCATCCCCGCTGGGGGCCCAGCCGGCCTGTCCCTGCCCAGGAGCACTGAGATGCCAACAGCCCTGCCCCCGTCCATCTGGTGGGACCGGCCCTGGCAGAGCGGGACCCCAGACTCACCTTCATTTCCACGTCACCTCGGAGCTCCAGCTCGAAGCAGCCAAACTCATCCAGGACCTCCTTGGTGGTGGACGAGATGTGGATCTTCAGTGCTGGGTCAGAGGAGGGGGAGGAGTCACCAGGGGCCAGAGCAAGGGGTCTGGAGCTACACCTGTGGACCCACGGCTTGGATCTGGGCTGGGGGTTCCTGGGCTAGATGGGCTCAACTGGGCAGTTCCCATGGTGCTGCCTCCAAGTCACCTTGCTACAGGGCAGCGAGGGCCAGCCCTGAACTCGCCCTGCAGCTGGGCGGGGGCCCATTGCCGTACCCACCGGGGAGCGGCCCAGGAGTAGGGAAAGCGGGAGGGGGATGGGTGAGCTGCGATGCCAGGGCACAGGGCTGGGCTGCCGGCTGGGGGGGAGACTTACCCTGCCCGTTGGACTCCATGCGCGAGGCTGTGTTCACCGTGTCTCCAAACAGGCAGTACCGGGGCATCTTCAGCCCTACGACCCCGGCACAGACAGGACCTGCCGGGGGAGACAGCCGTCACCTCTGCGCAGGACCCCGGAACCCCTGCCCTCGCCCAGGCCCCCTCTGGCCCCAGGACAGCACGTCCCCCCCAGTCCTGCTGGTGACTCGGAGCGTGGTGCCCCCACCAGGGAGCTGGGACCAGGCCCTCCCTGGGCCCTCCCGCTGGCTGCATGAGCCTCGTCTCTGCAGAGCGGGGCCGGCGGCTCACCGGTGTGGATGCCGATGCGCAGCCGGAGCTGGTCGTTGGGCCGATGCCGGATTTTGAAGGTTTTCACGGCCTCCAGCAGCGCCAGCGCCATGCGGACGATCTCGTTGGCGTGCAGTTTCCCGTTCCGCACCGGCAGCCCCGACACCACCATGTAGGCATCTCCAATCGTCTCCACCTGGGGGCCAAGCAGAGTCAGGGACGAGCATCAGCAAACGCATGCCCGGGTCTGCCACCCCAGGGAGTTCAAAGCGGGAGACCCCACCCACACTCCCATCCCGTGAGAGTGAGGCCCCGGGGCCCCTTGCCGAGGAGCATCTTCTCAGCTCCCCACCCCCTCGCCAGGGCACGAGCGCTGGGTTCCCCGCGCCCGCCAGGCCCGGCCCTGAGAGCACCATGCACAGCGGCCGGCCCGTCTCACCTTGTACACGTCGAAGTTATCGATGATGGCGTCGAAGCAGGTGTAGAGATCGTTCAGGAGGGTCACCACCTGGGGGCGGGGAGCACAGGTGAGGGCCGAGGGCCCAGCCACTGCCCCGGGCGCCCAGCCACACCCCGCGGGCCGCGGCTCCCCACGCACGGGCCAGCCCATGCTGAGAGCCCCGGGAACTGGGCTGCCGGGGGGAGGGGAGGCTGCTCCCCTACAGACCCTCCCCCACAGGGCACCCCCTGGCTACCCGCAAGGCGCTGTTCTCCCCCTCCCTGGTTACCTGCATGGGGGGCTCTCCCCCCTGGTTACCTGCATGGTATGGTCTCTCCCCTCCCCTGGTTACCTGCAGGGGCGCTGCTCCCCCCCACCTAGGTTACCTGCATGGGGGTGCTCTCAGCCGACAGGGCTGTGAACCCCACAATGTCGCTGAAGTAGATGGTGACGCTGTCGAAGGCCTCGGCCCGCACCGTCTCCCCACGCTTCAGCTGCTCGGCCACGGAGCTGGGGGTGGGGGGGCAGGTCAGTGTGAGCGCTGCTGCCCCAGACTGCCCCCCCGCTGCGAAAGGGGAGCAAGGCAGAAGCACCAGGCCCCTGCCCCCCGCCCCAGGCACTGTGCAGGGTGCACCAGTGCTAAGGCCTCTAGCCCCCATCCACCACCCACTCCCAGGGGCGCTCTGCCCTCACTCCACGCACGCTCCTGGAGGTGCTCCGCACACCCATCCCACGCCAGCGCACACCCGTGGCGGAGCTTGGCATGTGCCCCCCCGGCTTTCCCCCCTTGCTAGCGCACGCTCAGGGGCTTGTGTGGGTCACTCACTGGGGCAGGATCTGGTAGAGGAGGTTCTCGGCCTTGCGCTTCTCCTCCAGGTAGGCCTGCGTCCGCTCCTCCACCAGCTTCTCCAGGTTGTTGGCGTACTGCTCCATGCGCGACAGCAGGTTGTCCAGGATGCTGGTGCTGCCCTCCCTGCGGAGAGGCCACAGGAGGAGACTTGTGGGGGGGCCTTGTGTCCACGACACAGGGGGCACCGTAACACACACGCACCCAGAGCCTGCTCCCCAAGGGCTGCTGCTCCCAGTCGCCTCCTGGCTCCGGCACTCAAGGAGCGGCCGTGACACCACCCAGAACCCCTCCTGGTACCGTGACCGAGCGGGAAGTTTCTGGAATATGTTACATGACTTCGCGGCGTGCCTCAGTTTCCTCTATATTTTGCATGGGTCCGTGGGGGAGGGGGAAGAAAGGACCGTTTGTTCTCAGGGCGGCTGACACATGGGTCTGAACGTCACCCCGCTGTCTGGTCTGAGGCCGGCCCCATATCAATGGAGGATCCGAAAACCGTCACCAGGACAGTGACAGCCGGCACCCAACACCCCAGGGGGAGCAGAACCCCCGCCCCAGCTGAGCACACAGGACTGGGGAGGTGGGAGATAAGAAATCCCCTGTATTACCCCTGCCTGAGGGGCCGTGTGCGACACCGTGATGCTCCTGTGTTCACAGACTCCAGGTGCTGGGGAGTGACACCGTCCTGCTTCCCCGTTCCTGCCCGGAGCGTGCACCCATCACGCATCTCGGCCCCGCTCCCAGCTGCTCCCACGCCCTGAGGGCACACATCCAGCCCCACACACCTCCCCCAGCGCCCCTGGGTGCCAGCTGGCATGAGGCTGCGCCCCAAGCCCTGTCCCACCCCGGCCGGGGCACCCACTTGTTGAATCTGCGGATGAAGATCTTGATCTGGCTGAAGTCAGGGCGCTCGGCGGGGTCCTGTGCCCAGCAGCGCTCCATCAGCACGGCCAGCTCCTCGCTGTGCAGCCCCAGGTCGATGGAGGGCCGGAAGAAGGGCTGCTGGCTGTTCCGCACCTTCTGCACCACCTCTGCGGGGACGGAGAGCCGCACGGCGTGGGGCACGCGCCCCGGCAAGGGCACGGGGGAGCCCAGCCAGGCCCAGGGTGCCGTCTGAGCGGCCTCGCTGTCCTCACCCTGGGCTGGACCACCCCTTGCACCTGGGGCTCCGGGCCCCCACCGCCCTGTCACCTAGGGACCCAGCCCCGCCCCCCCGCACTCGCAGCTGGGGCTCCGGGCCCCCACCGCCCTGTCACCTAGGGACCCAGCCCCGCCCCCCCGCACTCGCACCTGGGGCTCCGGGCCCCCACCGCCCTGTCACCTAGGGACCCAGCCCCGCCCCCCCGCACTCGCACCTGGGGCTCCGGGCCCCCACCGCCCTGTCACCTAGGGACCCAGCCCCGCCCCCCCCGCACTCGCACCTCGGGGTCCAGGCCCCCCGCCACCTGTCACCTAGGGACCCAGCCCCGCCCCCTCGCACTCGCACCTCGGGGTCCAGGCCATGCGGCCCTGTCACCTAGGGACCCAGCCCCGCCCCCTCGCACTCGCACCTCGGGGTCCGGGCCATGCGGCCCTGTCACCTAGGGACCCAGCCCTGGCCCCGCCCCACACACTGTCACCTTGGGGCCCAGCCCCCCGCCACCCGCTCCCTAGGGACCCAGCCCCCCCTCACCCTTGGGGCTCAGGTCCATGCCCTCGATGTAGAAGGGCCCGTTGCGCAGGGCAATCTCCTGCAGGATGATGCTGAAGCTGTACACATCGGCCTTCTGCATCCCCTGGGGGGGCAGGCGCCCCTTCTGCAGCAGCTCTGGGGCCGTCCACAGCTTCTCTGGGAAGAGCAAGGGGCAGAGCCACGTCTGACTGGAGCCCCACGGGTCCGACCTTCACCCGCCCTGAGAGAACCCAGCAGCCCAGAGCCCCCAGGGCCAAGCCCCACCCAGCTCAGTGCAGCCTGGCCGGGAGCAGTGCGGTGGCAGGCTGTGGGGCAGCCCAGGCTTGAAGGACCACACGGAGCTGCCCTCTCAGCCCTGGGCAGGTTGCGGAGCATAGGCGCCCCCTTCTCCTCTGTGACGTTATTGACATGACCTGTGACCGTATAGATTACTGCTGTAATATTCGCAGCAGATATTGTACAAAGGTTGTCGTGTGCGGTGCCTAGGGGAAGGTTCTGGTTTGCTGGTTAGGATGATGCTGTCTGTCTGGGTGTGTCATTTTTGTAGCTGAAGTTATGAATATTGTCTCTGTACTTGTATCGCAATGTGTTTGATTCTAAGTAGTCTCAGTGAAGCATGTGGTCAGCTTCCTGAGAAAGGAATTTGCAGATTAAGTGCCCAATCAGGAAACACTTAACTGACAATGGACCTTGGGAGACTCCAATCCACACATGAGAAGTCTTCCTGGGACGCTCAAAGTAGCATGTGAGCAATGGCTGCGGCCTGCAAACTGAGTCATGCATGGACATGTGACTTGCCCAGGTGACTCCAAACTCCATCTTGTTGCTGTGATTTTGCACAGGAGAACAAAGGGGTTTCCGCTCACAAGAGAGAGAATATAGAAGGACCTGGAAACCCCTCCATTTAGTCTTCCATCCTGCTTCTTACCTCTGGAGGGACTTTGCTATAAACTGAAGCTCTGAACAAAGGACTGAATGACCCATCCCAGCTGGGGATGTTCTCCAGAGACTTGATTTGAACCTGCCATTTATTTCATCCCTGCTACAAGCCTGAACCAAGAACTTTGCCATCACTGTCTGTCATTGATTCCATTGAACCCATTCTAGCTCTCATCTCTATCTTTTTCCTTTTATGAATAAACCTTTAGATTTCAGATTCTAAGGGATTGGCAACAGCGTGATTTGTGGGTAAGATCTGATTTGTACATTGACCTGGGTCTGGGGCTTGGTCCTTTGAGATCGAGGGAACCTTTTTTCTTTTACTGGGGTATTGGTTTTCATAACCATTTGTCCCCACAACGAGGGGCACTGGTGGAGATACTGGGAAACTGGAGTGTCTGAGGGAATTGCTTGGGTGACTTGTGGTTAGCCAGTGGGGTGAGACCGAAGTCCTCTCTGTCTGGCTGGTTTGGTGCCTTAACAGTAAAGGACCCCCAGCCTGGGGCTGTGACTGCCCGGTTCTGAGCAATTTGTCCTGAATTGACACTCTCAGTTGCGTCCCGCCAGAGGCAGCTCCTGGAGCGGGGCTCCTGGGGAGGAGGGGGAGGGCGGAGAGCAGGTGCACTCCGGGGTGGGGGGTACTCACTGGCATACAGCGCGTGGCTGTCCTCAGCATCGCAGCTGGAGCGGAAGCTGGCCAGCCCGTAGTCCGTGATCTTCAGCACGAAGCGGCTGTCCACCACGCAGTTGGAGGACTTGAGGCTGCCGTGGTGCCCAATGATGCTGTTGTGCAGAAAGGCCATTCCCTGTGCCAGACAGACACTGCTGAGACGTCGCCTGTCGGGACCCCTGGGGCTTCCAGACCAGGAGACAGCCCCGACCTACCCCCCAGCCAGAATCTGGGGGCACCCCATCGGGGCAGGAACTATAGCCCCTATGGCCCAGGGCCACGAGAGCTGGCACGACCCAGCCATGGCTACCAAAGGGTCACCAGCAGGGAGATCGCCAGTGCCCCACCCTGGCTAGCGGGCTGGTGCCATGGGGCTCCACACTCCCTGAGACATCGAAATCAGGGACAGGTGGTTCCCTGGCACCTTCCCTAGTGGGGCGTGGGGCCTAACAGAGCAGGGAGTGTTGCCTGCAGGGCCGGTGATGCTGTCTGGCCATGGGGCTTGCTCACCCCAGTGCTGCTGCCCCAGTGCCAGCAGGGCCCCAGCACGAGGAGCCAGACCCACGGGTCCAGGGCAGAGAGGAACCCCGCCACGCTCTCGTACCTTCACAATGTCATTGATGAGCGAGTAGCGGAACATCCAGTCCAGGTTGATGCTCTCGTTCTCCAGGATGTCCTGGGAGAGGCCAGAGAGGGAATTGTGTCAGGTGTGGGCTCCGGGCACCCCAGCCAGGCCCTCTCCATTGGGCAGGTGTGCCACGCCCCATAGGACACACCAGACAACAGCACCATGACTCCCCCGCCCCAAGACATGCCCCAGCCTTCGTGACCCCATGCCAAGGCCCCTAGCCCTGGACACAGCAACCGCCACACTGAGACACGGCGCTGCAATCAGGGTCATGCCTGGCATAACGATGGGGTTTCTCTTTCATAGATTCACAGAGCACCAGGTCAGAAGGGGCCATTAGATCATCTAGTCTGAAGTGCCGCAGAGCACAGGCCATTCTAGTTCCCCCACATACCTCTGTACAGAGCTCACTGACTTTGTTTGGCAAAGCATCTCCCAGAAAGGCCCCAGTCTGGGTCTGAAGGGCCCGAGATGGAGAAACCGCCATGGACCTTGGCAGTCTGTTCCAATGGTCAGTCACCCTCACTGATCAACACTGATGCTGTATTTCCAAGTTGAATTTGTCTGGCTTCAGCTTCCAGCCATCAGTGCCCAGGGTTTGCTGTCTGGGAAGGTCCTTACACACTGTCAGCAAGTCGCTGCTCAGTCTTCCCTTTGATATGAAGCAGGGAGGGGATTTTACCTCTCTACAGCACTGGGGAGCCCGATACTAGATACTGCATCCAGTTCTGGTGTCCACATCTTGAACCAGATCTTGGAGAGGGGGCAGAAAAGAGCCACAACAATGATTCGAGGGCTGCAGAAAATGCCTGACAGTGAGAGACTTAAAGAGCTCAGTCCAAAAGATGGTGAGTGCCATGATCAGCGTGTAAACACCTTCACAGACGGAAAATCCCTGGCACCGAAGGGGAAAAGCAGAACCACCACCGATGGCTGGACGTTAAAGCCAGAGAAATTTCAGTTGGAAATCGGCTGCTGAAGCATGGGAACTGACTGCCACGGGCAGTGGTGGATTCTCCATCTCTTTGTGTCCGCAGATCAGCCCCGGAGGCCTTCCTGGAAGATGCTTTAGTCAAACCCAAGTTCTGGGGCTCAGTCCCAAGGTAACTGGAGGGATTTCTCTGGCCTGTGCTCTGCAGGGGGTCACTGTCAGAGTAGCCATTTAAACTTTACGAGTACAGGAATGTTCTTCACTTTGTACATTCTAATTCACATAGTTTGCCGCTGATACCTAGTTCCCCTTTTTCCATTTTGAATTGCTGGCATCACTTCCCCACTGAACCAGGACGGGCTCTTCGCCAGAGTTCGCCTCTTGCACAATTGTGGGATCATTTTTGGCCAGCCAATAAACTCTGCTTTCAAAACTCCCACTTTTCAGTCACATTCTTCTGTCTAAATTTTTCCTCACAATAAATTGCACTCATAATTTTCCTCTGCGTTGGGAGAAGCCCTTCTGAAGCAGCAAGTACTGATCTCACTGGTTGAAACTGTCCTCCACTTGCTCGTACTGACTGTGGTCAGGTCTCAGTCACTGGTCCCTGGGCAACCACCAGCCTCTGCACCAGTGATGGATTCATCTGTACCCACCATCACGAGCTCCACGGGCTGGGTGTAACACCTTTCGTATTCGAAAAGCACCTTCTCTAAAGTCTAGAAACTACTGACCTTGTACCCTGGGAGGCAGGAGACCTCCCGACTGACGTCACCCACGACAATGCAACTTTTCTTTCCACTCACTGCAGAGAGATGCTGTGACGCAGCTGGGGGGGGGAGGTTTCAGTTTGGTGCTGGGTGGAGGAACGCAGGGAACCCCAGGGCTGGGGTCTAAGCTCCCTGCTCCCCCAGAAGGACTTGACTGAGGGGTCCTGGGTGTCCCCACAAGCTCTGTTTTGGACTGTGTTCCTGTGGTCCAATAAACCTTCTGTTTTACTGGCTGGCTGAGAGTCTCAGTGAATCCCAGGAAGAGGGGTGCAGGGCCCGGACTCCCCCACACTCCGTGACAGGTGCCTAAGAAGGAGTTTGTCCTGCTCTCTTGTTGGGCCAGTGGTCTGCAACAGTCCCTGCCAGCCCCTTTCCTGGGCTCTGTCAGCTGCCGCAGCCTCTCCAGGGATCACCGCCCAGCAGCGAGCGAGCCGGTGGCATGCCCCATGTGACGTTATTGACATAATCTGGGACCATATAGAACATTGTTGCAACCAAGGTCCTGTCGTGGCACCAAATCTTGTATAAAGGGGGTCAAATAAGGTGTCTAAGACAAGGTTATCGTTGGCTGGTTATGATTATGCTGTCTGTATGTGTGTATCATTTTTGCAGTTAAAGTTATGAATATTGGCTCTGTACTGTCTGTAGTTCAAACTTGTGCTGTGCCTCTGGGGGACACCCCAGACACGTTGGTGTCAGCTCTGCCTAGCCTGCTGGATGGCCCATTAAGGACCATCAGCTACACACCCGGCCCATTGAGAGCAGGCAGACACGCCTTGGGACTCAGCCAGGTAGGCAGGGACCTGCCTATGGACAGAACTCTGAGGTGTTTCCAGGCCCGTGATGGGCAGCTTGTCCTTGGGACAAAGAAAGAAAGACCACATGGCAAGAGACTTTAAAAGCTGCTGCAGCTCCGCCATCTTGTCTTCAATCCTGCTTCATACCTCTGGAGGGACTTTGCTACATAATGGAAGCTCTACACAAAGGACTGAATGACCCATCCCAGCTGGGGATGTTCTCCACAGACTTGATTTGAACCTGCCGTTTATTCCATCACTGCTACAAGCCTGAACCAAGAACTTTGCCATTACTGTCTGTCATTGATTCCATTGAACCCATTCTAGCTCTCATGTCTATCTTTTTCCTTTTTATGAATAAACCTTTAGATTTCAGATTTGAAAGGATCAGCAACAGTGTGATTTGTGGGTAAGATCTGATTTGTATATTGACCTGGGTCTGGGGCTTGGTCCTTTGGGATCGAGAGAACCTCTTTTCTTTTACTGGGCTATTGGTTTTCATAACCATTCGTCCCCATAACAAAGGGCACTGGTGGTGAAACTGGGAAACTGGAACGTCTAAGGGAATTGCTTGTGTGACGTGTGGTTAGCCAGTGGGGTAAAACCAAAGTCTTCTCTGTCTGTCTGGTTTGATTTGCCTTGGTGTGCAAAGAAACCCCAGTCTTGGGCTGCAGCTGCCCTGCTTGAAGCCATTTGTTCTGAATTGGCACTCTCAGGTGGGTCCCACTGTGACGAAGCGGGACTGTTCTTAATGTTTCCTCTGAATAGTGTGGGGGTGCCTCAGTTTCCTCTAGGCAGTTCTTAAGTCTCTAGGTGGTGGGATAAGGGACTGTAATTGTTGCAGAGCAAAGGGCCAGGGTACATAAATGGCCGACACTCTGTCTCCTGGCAACTGATGGCCTGGGCCCTTCCCCCCTGCAAGGTGAGAGCTAAAGGGTTGGAGAACAAAGGAATCCGGTGACCTCCTGGCCCAGGAAAGGGACAAAGCCCAGAGGAGGAGGGGCTGGAGGGAGTTTCAGTTTGGGGCTGGCTGGGACATGGAGTGAAGGGCAGACGTGGTTGTCTGGCTCACTGCCCCCCAAAATGGACCCGGCTGAGGGGTCCTGTTCTCTGCACCTACAAGCTCCGTGTTAGACCATGTTCCTGTTGTCTAATAAACCTTCTGTTTTACTGGCTGGCTGAGAGTCACGTCTGACTGCGGAGTTGGGGGGCAGGACCCTCTGGCTTCCCCAGGAGCCCTGCCTGGGCGGACTCGCTGTGGGAAGCGCACGGAGGGGCAGAGGATGCTGAATGCTCTGGGGTCAGACCCAGGAAGGTGGAAGCCGGGTGAGCTGTGTGTCTTGCAGACAGGCTGCTCCCAGAGAGGAGACTTCCCCAGGGTCCTGCCTGGCTTTGTAGGGAGCAGTTCCAGAGCATCGCCCGGGGACGCCGTGACACCCACCAGAACCAGCATCATTACACCCCAGCCCCTGTCACCTGCAGGCTGCCCCGTGGGCAGTACTCCGTCACAATGCAGACATTGGGCGGGTCGATGCAGGCGCCGATGAACCTGGTCAGGTGGTTGAACTGGATGTCCCTCATCTAGGGTGGGAAACAGAAGCAGGGACCCATCAGAACCCTGGCTGGGTCACCGCGCACCACCCAGGCCTGAGAGGGGATGGGGCCAGTCTGGTTGCTGCAAAGCTCTAGGCCGCACGCACTCTGGAATCAGAGCCGCACAACATGCCCGATGGGAGCACAGCGATGGCTGTTCCTGGGCCCCGGCTCAGGCCCTGAGAGCCAGATTCAGGCTGGATGATCAAATGGGGCTTGTGGAGTTCTGGGCGGAGCAGGGAAGTGGGTGCATCTGCCCGTGTGCGTTGCTGCTTGTGTGCCCCCCACATGGACTCGTGTCTCTGACATGTCTCTGGCACCTTGTGCCACGTGGGACCCACCAGGCTCCACAAGGCACCTCATTGTGAGCTGAGCACGGCCAGGCAGAAGTGGTGCCAACCAGGGCTCTGAGCCATGCCGCGCTCAGCCAGTGCTGGGAAGCCCCCGCCAGCATCACCTCACCCGTGCCCCAGCACAGACCCCTGGGCCCCCCATCACCTCCCCGGCCGGGAGCCCAACCTGCCCGGCTGCCCAGTACATACGTGTTTGAGTTCGAAGAGCACCTGCCTCGTCAGCTCGATCCGCTTCTTATTCACATGCTTGATAGCCACCACGTTCCCCTGGGGGCCAGGGACAGGGACAGGGTCAGCGCCGCACGGGCGGGAAGTCAATGCAAGGGGACGGGGCAGGCGCGGATGCCTATTGAACACCACGTTCCCCTGGGGGGTAGGGACAGGGACAGGGTCAGCGCCACACGGGGCGGGAGGCTCAGTGCAAGGGGACGGGGCAGGCGAACACCAGGGACTCACCTTGAAGTGGCCAGTGTTGGCAAAGATCTGGTATTTGCCATGGGCCGTCATCAGGGAGCCGTAGCTGGAGCCGCGCTGGGAGGGAAGAAGGCAGTTAGGAGAGCACGGCAGGGAGAGAGTGGGGGGCAGGGGTGTGGCCTGGGGGCGCTCTGGGCTAGGGGGTGGCATGAGGGCCAGGGGGCAGCAGGAAGGGAGGGGGTGAGGCATGGACTGGCTTGGTGGGTGCCTGGCGGTGAAGGGTGAGTTATAAGAGCCACATGGGGATGGCTGGGGAGGCTACAGGGGACAGTACCTAGAAAGGTTCTATGGGGGATGGCTGAGGGAGCGTATGGGGCACGGTACAAAGGGCAGGGCTCCACAGGGGAGGGGCCGAGGCATACGGGGCTCTATGTGGGAGGGGTCGAGGTAGGGGCTCTATAGGAAAGGGGTCAAGGCACAGGGGCTCTATAGGGAAGGGCTGAGGCGTACGGGCTCTATGGGGGAAGGGCCGAGGCACAGGGGCTCTATATGGAAGGGCTGAGGCGTACGGGCTCTATCAGGGAGGGGATGAGGCGTAGGCGCTCTATCGGGAAGGGGCCGAGGCGTAGGGGCTCTAGGGGGAAGGGGTCGAGGCACAGGGGCTCTATGGGGAAGGGGCCGAGGCGTAGGGGTTCTATCGGGAAGGGGCCGAGGCGTAGGGGCTCTATCGGGAAGGGGCCGAGGCGTAGGGGTTCTATGGGGGAGGGGTCGAGGCGTAGGGGCTCTATAGGGAAAGGGCCGAGGCGTAGGGGCTCTATAGGGAAAGGGCCGAGGCGTAGGGGCTCTATAGGGAAGGGGCCGAGGCGTAGGGGTTCTATGGGGGAGGGGCCGAGGCGTAGGGGCTCTATAGGGAAGGGGCCGAGGCGTAGGGGTTCTACGGGGAAGGGGCCGAGGCGTAGGGGTTCTATGGGGGAGGGGCCGAGGCGTAGGGGCTCTATAGGGAAAGGGCCGAGGCGTAGGGGCTCTACGGGGGAGGGGCCGAGGCGTAGGGGCTCTATCGGGGAGGGGCCGAGGCGTAGGGGCTCTATCGGGAAGGGGCCGAGGCGTAAGGGTTCTATGGGGGAGGGGTCGAGGCGTAGGGGCTCTATAGGGAAAGGGCCGAGGCGTAGGGGCTCTATAGGGAAAGGGCCGAGGCGTAGGGGCTCTATAGGGAAGGGGCCGAGGCGTAGGGGCTCTATAGGGAAGGGGCCGAGGCGTAGGGGCTCTATAGGGAAGGGGCCGAGGCGTAGGGGTTCTACGGGGAAGGGGCCGAGGCGTAGGGGTTCTATGGGGGAGGGGCCGAGGCGTAGGGGCTCTATAGGGAAAGGGCCGAGGCGTAGGGGCTCTACGGGGGAGGGGCCGAGGCGTAGGGGCTCTACGGGGAAGGGGCTAAGTCGTAGGAGCTCTATAGGGAAGGGGCCGAGGCATAGGGGCTCTATGGGGAAAGGGCCGAGGCGTAGGGGCTCTATAGGGAAGGGGCCGAGGCATAGGGGCTCTACGGGGAAGGGTCCGAGGCGTAGGGGCTCTACGGGGAAGGGGCCAAGGCGTAGGGGCTCTATAGGGAAAGGGCCGAGGCATAGGGGCTCTACGGGGAAGGGTCCGAGGCGTAGGGGCTCTACGGGGAAGGGGCCAAGGCGTAGGGGCTCTATAGGGAAAGGGCCGAGGCGTAGGGGCTCTATAGGGAAAGGGCCGAGGCGTAGGAGCTCTACAGGGAAGTGGCCGAGGCATAGGGGCTCTACGGGGAAGGGTCCGAGGCGTAGGGGCTCTATAGGGAAGGGGCCGAGGCGTAGGGGTTCTATGGGGGAGGGGCCGAGGCGTAGGGGTTCTATGGGGGAGGGGCCGAGGCATAGGGGCTCTACGGGGAAGGGGCCAAGGCGTAGGGGCTCTATAGGGAAAGGGCCGAGGCATAGGGGCTCTACGGGGAAGGGTCCGAGGCGTAGGGGCTCTACGGGGAAGGGGCCAAGGCGTAGGGGCTCTATAGGGAAAGGGCCGAGGCATAGGGGCTCTACGGGGAAGGGTCCGAGGCGTAGGGGCTCTACGGGGAAGGGGCCAAGGCGTAGGGGCTCTATAGGGAAAGGGCCGAGGCGTAGGGGCTCTATAGGGAAAGGGCCGAGGCGTAGGAGCTCTACAGGGAAGTGGCCGAGGCATAGGGGCTCTACGGGGAAGGGTCCGAGGCGTAGGGGCTCTATAGGGAAGGGGCCGAGGCGTAGGGGTTCTATGGGGGAGGGGCCGAGGCGTAGGGGCTCTACGGAGAAGGGGCCGAGGCGTAGGGGTTCTATGGGGGAGGGGCCGAGGCATAGGGGCTCTACGGGGAAGTGGCCGAGGCATAGGGGCTCTACGGGGAAGGGTCCGAGGCGTAGGGGCTCTATAGGGAAGGGGCCGAGGCGTAGGGGTTCTATGGGGGAGGGGCCGAGGCGTAGGGGCTCTACGGGGAAGGGGCCGAGGCGTAGGGGCTCTATGGGGGAGGGGCCGAGGCGTAGGGGCTCTACGGGGAAGGGGCCGAGGCGTAGGGGCTCTACGGGGAAGGGGCCGAGGCGTAGGGGCTCTATAGGGAAAGGGCTGAGGCATAGGAGCTCTATAGGGAAGGGGCCGAGGCGTAGGGGCTCTATGGGGAAGGGGCCGAGGCGTAGGGGCTCTATGGGGAAGGGGCCGAGGCGTAGGGGTTCTACGGGGGAGGGGCCGAGGCGTAGGGGCTCTACGGGGAAGGGGCCGAGGCGTAGGGGCTCTACGGGGAAGGGGCCGAGGCGTAGGGGCTCTACAGGGAAGGGGCCGAGGCGTAGGGGCTCTATAGGGAAAGGGCTGAGGCGTAGGAGCTCTATAGGGAAGGGGCCGAGGCGTAGGGGTTCTACGGGGAAGGGGCCGAGGCGTAGGGGTTCTACGGGGAAGGGGCCGAGGCGTAGGGGCTCTTTGGGGAAGGGGCCGAGGCGTAGGGGCTCTACGGGGAAGGGGCCGAGGCGTAGGGGTTCTACGGGGGAGGGGCCGAGGCGTAGGGGCTCTACGGGGAAGGGGCCGAGGCGTAGGGGCTCTATCGGGAAGGGGCCAAGGCGTAGGGGCTCTATAGGGAAAGGGCCGAGGCGTAGGGGCTCTATGGGGAAGGGGCCGAGGCGTAGGGGCTCTATCGGGGAGGGGCCGAGGCGTTGGGGCTCTACGGGGAAGGGGCCGAGGCGTGGGGGCTCTATAGGGAAAGGGCCGAGGCGTAGGGGCTTTATAGGGAAGGGGCCGAGGCGTAGGGGCTCTACGGGGAAGGGGCCGAGGCGTAGGGGCTCTACGGGGAAGGGGCCGAGGCGTAGGGGCTCTATGGGGAAGGGGCCGAGGCGTACGGGCACAGGGATGGCTGGAGGCGCGGGGCGTACGGGGATGCGGGTTCTCACCAGCGACAGGGTGAGCCGACTGCCCGCCCCCTTGTAGTAGCGCTCGGCGTTCCCAAACTGCAGCTCATCCCAGCGGATCCTCCACAGCATGCTGGCCAGCTCCTTCTCCAGCAACAGCTTCCTGGGGAGCACAGGGTGTCAGGGAGCCCCCGGATCCCCGGGGCACCGCGCTCACGGGTGACACGTCTGTGTGTGTGTGTGTGGGGGGGGGTGTCCCAGAGGATCCAGCCCCAGGGACGGCCCGGGGTGCAGTGAGACCCTTGTGCCACGCAGCCCCCTCCAGCCCCTCTCAGGGGCTCTGTCCAGTCACACGGGGCGTGCGCGCAGGAGATTCGCCGTGCGTGTGCAGCGCACTATGCTGTGTGCGTGCAGCACACCCCTGCAGTGGAGCACGAAGCCTGTGCACATATAACATGGGGTGGGGGCCTGTGACCGTTAGCCACAGCACCGGGGTGTCTGAGGGAATGGGGCGCTGCTCCCTGGGAGCAGCCCCCTCCGGAGCCTCCTGTGGGATCCCTGCGGGGGACCCAGTCACCCTGCGCTGGGCGTCTCGTGGCTGCCGGGACTCAGTGCCGACCAGACGGGAGCCGGGGGCCAGCGCGCACGCCTCAGGGAAGGAGGGGCTCGGGTGGTGCAAGTGGCCAGCTCGCTGCTGGAGGGGCCCCGGAAAGCCCTGGCCACAGCCTCCCGGCCCCTGCACCAATGCTGTGATGCCAGCCAAGGCCTTCCCAAGCAGCCTTCGCGGCGTCTCTCCCACAGGCTGGAGGGTTCCTGCCCTCGGGGGGAGCAGCTCTGCCCCCCAGCAGGCACCACCCGGTGCTCCTGGCAGGTGTGGGGATGGGGATGGGACTTGGACCAAGTTGGGCACTACCAAAAATTATACAAACCTGCCGCCCCTGACTGTGCCGGGGGGGAGCACCAGGCCAGTGGCTTGGACACCGCGGGGCGGGAGGCAGGCTCGTGGCTCGGACGCTGTGCTGGGAGGGAGCGCCAGGCCAGCAGCTCGGATACTGCCCTGGAGGGTGCCAGGCTCATGGTTTCCCAGTTGAGACATAGTGGGAGGGTGCCATGGGGCTGAGCTCCCCGGGAGGCTCCGGGGTTAATACAGAAGCTCTGAGCAGAGCGATTCCCAGAGGAACCCAGCTGCCGGAAGCGAAGTGCTCTGGAAGGTGGGCGTGCCCCCAGGCTGGGCAGCGTGGCCTGGAGCCGGCCGGGCGGAGGACCCAGAGCTGCCCTCCGAAGGGCAGCTGGTATCAAGGGATCTGGCCGTGCTGTGTAAGGCTGCTCCCCCTCACAGCTCCCTCCCCACTGGGGCTGCCTGGGCAGAACTGCTGGCTCAGCAATCACAGGGTAGGACACTCGCCCAGGAGCCCCCAGGACAGGATGCCTCTGACACCAGCCAGGCCCTGCGCCTTGGCGCTCTGCGGATGGGACTGGCTGGGCCAGGCACCGAGCACCCAGGGCAATGGCAGAGCCACCCCCACTCCCGGCCCCCCCTCCTGGGGGCTCCGTTCTACAGGCCCCTCTGCCTTTGGCCTCTGCTGAGTGCCAGTGGGGAGGGGGCTGCTGAGGACCCACCCCACCGCACCCTGCACACGCGCCCTCCAGTGCACACGCACTGGCTGTGATCCAACCGGGGTGGGACACCAGGCTCCCTTGGTGTTCCTGGCAGCAGAGCACCAGGCTGGGCCCTGGGAGCAGGGTGCCGTGGCTGGGCCCCGGGAGCAGGGTGCCTGGGTGGGGCCCGGGAGCAGGGTGCCGAGGCTGGGCCCCGGGAGCAGGGTGCCGTGGCTGGGCCCCGGGAGCAGGGTGCCGTGGCTGGGCCCCGGGAGCAGGGTGCCGTGGCTGGGTCCCGGGAGCAGGGTGCCGTGGCTGGGTCCCGGGAGCAGGGTGCCGTGGCTGGGCCCCGGGAGCAGAGCGCCAGGCTGGGCCCCGGGAGCAGAGCGCCAGGCTGGGCCCCGGGAGCAGGGTGCCATGGCTGGGCCCCGGGAGCAGAGCGCCAGGCTGGGTCCCGGGAGCAGGGTGCCATGGCTGGGCCCCGGGAGCAGAGCGCCAGGCTGGGTCCCGGGAGCAGGGTGCCATGGCTGGGCCCCGGGAGCAGGGTGCCATGGCTGGGCCCCGGGAGCAGGGTGCCATAGCTGGGTCCCGGGAGCAGAGCGCCAGGCTGGGTCCCGGGAGCAGGGTGCTATGGCTGGGCCCCGGGAGCAGGGTGCTATGGCTGGGCCCCGGGAGCAGAGCGCCAGGCTGGGTCCCGGGAGCAGAGCACCAGGCTGGGTCCCGGGAGCAGAGCACCAGGCTGGGTCCCGGGAGCAGGGTGCCATGGCTGGGCCCCGGGAGCAGAGCACCAGGCTGGGTCCCGGGAGCAGAGCACCAGGCTGGGTCCCGGGAGCAGGGTGCCATGGCTGGGCCCCGGGAGCAGGGCGCCAGGCTGGGTCCCGGGAGCAGAGCGCCAGGCTGGGTCCCGGGAGCAGGGTGCCGTGGTTGGGCCCCGGGAGCAGGGTGCCGTGGTTGGGCCCCGGGAGCAGGGTGCCGTGGCTGGGCCCCGGGAGCAGGGTGCCGTGGCTGGGCCCCGGGAGCAGGGTGCCGTGGCTGAGCCCCGGGAGCAGGGTGCCTGGGTGGGGCCCTGGGAGCAGGGTGCCATGGCTGGGCCCCGGGAGCAGAGCACCAGGCTGGGTCCCGGGAGCAGAGCACCAGGCTGGGTCCCGGGAGCAGGGTGCCATGGCTGGGCCCCGGGAGCAGAGCGCCAGGCTGGGTCCCGGGAGCAGAGCGCCAGGCTGGGTCCCGGGAGCAGGGTGCCGTGGCTGGGCCCCGGGAGCAGGGTGCCGTGGCTGAGCCCCGGGAGCAGGGTGCCTGGGTGGGGCCCTGGGAGCAGGGTGCCATGGCTGGGCCCCGGGAGCAGAGCACCAGGCTGGGTCCCGGGAGCAGAGCACCAGGCTGGGTCCCGGGAGCAGGGTGCCATGGCTGGGCCCCGGGAGCAGAGCGCCAGGCTGGGTCCCGGGAGCAGAGCGCCAGGCTGGGTCCCGGGAGCAGGGTGCCAGGCTGGGTCCCGGGAGCAGAGCGCCAGGCTGGGTCCCGGGAGCAGAGTGCCAGGCTGGGTCCCGGGAGCAGAGCGCCAGGCTGGGTCCCGGGAGCAGGGTGCCATGGCTGGGCCCCGGGAGCAGGGTGCCGTGGCTGAGCCCCGGGAGCAGGGTGCCTGGGTGGGGCCCTGGGAGCAGGGTGCCATGGCTGGGCCCCGGGAGCAGAGCACCAGGCTGGGTCCCGGGAGCAGAGCACCAGGCTGGGTCCCGGGAGCAGGGTGCCATGGCTGGGCCCCGGGAGCAGGGTGCCGTGGCTGGGTCCCGGGAGCAGAGCGCCAGGCTGGGTCCCGGGAGCAGGGTGCCAGGCTGGGTCCCGGGAGCAGAGCGCCAGGCTGGGTCCCGGGAGCAGAGCGCCAGGCTGGGTCCCGGGAGCAGGGTGCCATGGCTGGGCCCCGGGAGCAGGGTGCCATGGCTGGGCCCCAGGAGCAGGGTGCCTGGGTGGGGCCCTGGGAGCAGGGTGCCATGGCTGGGTCCCGGGAGCAGAGCGCCAGGCTGGGTCCCGGGAGCAGAGCGCCAGGCTGGGTCCCGGGAGCAGAGCGCCAGGCTGGGTCCCGGGAGCAGGGTGCCGTGGCTGGGCCCCGGGAGCAGGATGCCGTGGCTGGGCCCCGGGAGCAGAGCACCAGGCTGGGTCCCGGGAGCAGGGTGCCGTGGCTGGGCCCCGGGAGCAGGGTGCCGTGGCTGGGCCCCGGGAGCAGGGTGCCGTGGCTGGGCCCCGGGAGCAGGGTGCCGTGGCTGGGCCCCGGGAGCAGGGTGCCGTGGCTGGGCCCCGGGAGCAGGGCACAAGGCTGGGTCCCGGGAGCAGAGCACCAGGCTGGGTTCCGGGAGCAGAGCACCAGGCTGGGTCCCGGGAGCAGAGCGCCAGGCTGGGTCCCGGGAGCAGGGTGCCGTGGCTGGGCCCCGGGAGCAGGGCACAAGGCTGGGTCCCGGGAGCAGAGCACCAGGCTGGGTTCCGGGAGCAGAGCACCAGGCTGGGTTCCGGGAGCAGAGCGCCAGGCTGGGTCCCGGGAGCAGGGTGCCATGGCTGGGCCCCGGGAGCAGGATGCCATGGCTGTGTACAGCCATCTCACCTGAAAATCAGGAAGCTGGAGATTCCAAACATGACGAGGGTGAGGCCGGTGCCCAGCGCCACGATGGCCAGCGTGGAGAGTGGGGCTGGAGAGAGCGGAGAGCTCGTTAGAGGGGGCAGGACTCCCCACAGGGAGCCCCCAGACCCTGTCCTGCTCTGTCAAATGCTCAGCCCTTCCCTCGGGGCACCCAGCATGTGCTGCCCGGTGCCCGATGGGCCCAAACCCCAGCCCTGAGGGCAGCAGCCAGAGACCTGACAGAGCTCCCCATGCTCAGAGATCCGGGGATGGATCCGGGGAAGGGGAGGCGTGTCAACCCGTAAGGAGAGGTGGGGGGCTCAGGAGGGCGGGCAGCCCAAGACCTGGCAGGGGAGCAGGAGGCCTGCAGCCCCAAGGCTCCCGGCTTAGCTGGGTATTTTCCTGCATGTGGGGCAGGCGCCTTCCAGTCCAGATGCTGCTGGGGCAGAGGGATGCAGGGCCCCAACCCGCCCATCCCCAGGGACAGGCTGAACGGGAGGCAGGGATGCCGGGGGCTCAGGAGAGAGGCCCAGCAGGACGCAGACTGCCCAGGGCAGGGGTGCAGGCCCAGCCAGCTCCCCATCACACCCACTTTTATCACAGGAGGGATCATCCACATCGAAGACGCAGGGGGGGTTGTCGAGGGGGGGGACCCCCTTCACCCAGTGAATGGGCCTCCCCAGCCAGTTCAGCTTCTTCTCCGCGCCCACGTAGTGCCCTGCCACCTGCACGGAGAGAGGGCACAGCCGGGCCTCTGCGGCGCTGCTCCACAGCGACCCCTCCCACACCAGGCCACCAGCCCCCCTCAGGCCAATACCAGCACATCCCCCACCCCTCTACGCACCCCCTTCCTTGACGAGCAACCCCCCAACAGCCCAGAGCACGGGAGTCACTAAGCCTCCCCCTCCCCCATGCACCCGCTTTGTCCCCCCAGATCCCTCCGACCCCTGCCGGGGGCACTGACCCTGCTGCATCTCCCTCCCCCAAAGCCCATGGCAGGGTCAGCTCCTGCTCCCAGCCCTGCCCTGGAAGGTGGCTCCGCAGCTGGGACAGTCCTGTGGACTCTGGAGCCCCCGTGGCTTGGGGCTGCACCCACCTCGTACTCCCCGCTCTCGGGGTCGCCCATCACCCACAGACTGAAGTCCGTGTCCCGGTCGTTGTTGCTGTCCATGCTCACGAGTCCGGTGACCCCTGGAAGGGAGGGGCAGGGGTGAGCGACCTGGGGCTGGAGAGGCAGAGGCAGAGGCAGGGGGTGGGGGTAGGGGTGCGGGGGTCCCCTCCTGACCAGTGAGCGCTCGGCACCAGCTCCTCTCCCGAACTCCGACGAGCAGCAGCTGGGCCTGGGGCTGCTTGTCCCCGTCCCCCGGCAACTAGTGTGCCAGGCCGGGCGCTGAGCCCGAGCACGCCCACGGGGGCCAGCACAGGCCCCGGCTGCCCTGGCAAAACGCTGCTGGGACAGCGAGGGGGAAGCGGCCCGTGCCAGCCAGAGCACCTGGGCTGGTATCTCCCTCCCCGCACAGGCCCCCCAGGCCGGTACCCTGGAACTTCCGGTCCCGCATCTTCTGCACGATGCGGGTGCCGTCCTTCTTGGAGCCGCCCTCGGCCAGCGTCTCGTTCAGAGCCATGGCGTAGAGCAGCACGCCGTCGTAGAAGCAGCCGGCCACCAGGTTCATCTGCCCGCGGGAGAGAGTCATCAGAGCCCTGCGCCCGCCCCGGTGCCTGACCAGAGACAGCCCCGCACCCGGCACAGCGCCGATCCCCAGCACGGCCCCCAGCCCTGATCCCCGCCACGGCCCGTACAGCCCCGATCCCCGACACGGCCCCCAGCCCCGATCCCCGACACGGCCCGTACAGCCCTGATCCCCGACACGGCCCCCAGCCCTGATCCCCGACACGGCCCGTACAGCCCTGATCCCTGACACGGCCCGTACAGCCCCGATCCCCGCCATGGCCCCCAGCCCCGATCCCCGACACGGCCCGTACAGCCCCGATCCCCGCCACGGCCCCCAGCCCTGATCCCCGACACGGCCTGTATAGCTCTGATCCCCGACACGGCCCCCCAGCCCTGATCCCCGCCACGGCCCGTACAGCCCTGATCCCCGACACGGCCTGTATAGCTCTGATCCCCGCCACGGCCCCCCAGCCCTGATCCCTGCCACGGCCCGTACAGCCCTGATCCCCGCCACGGCCCCCAGCCCCAATCCCCGCCACGGCCCCCAGCCCCGATCCCCGACACGGCCCCCCAGCCCCGATCCCCGACACGGCCCGTACAGCCCCGATCCCCGCCACGGCCCGTACACCCCCGATCCCCGACACGGCCCCCCCAGCCCTGATCCCCGACACGGCCCCCCCAGCCCTGATCCCCGACACGGCCTGTATAGCTCTGATCCCCGACACGGCCCCCCCAGCCCTGATCCCCGACACGGCCCGTACAGCCCTGATCCCCGACACGGCCCCCCCAGCCCTGATCCCCGCCACGGCCCGTACAGCCCTGATCCCTGACACGGCCCCCCCAGCCCTGATCCCCGACACGGCCCCCCAGCCCTGATCCCCGACACGGCCCGTATAGCCCTGATCCCCTACACGGCCCCCCCAGCCCTGATCCCCGCCACGGCCCCCCCAGCCCTGATCCCCACCACAGCCCGTACAGCCCTGATCCCCGACACGGCCCCCCCAGCCCTGATCCCCGACACGGCCCCCCAGCCCTGATCCCCGACACGGCCCGTATAGCCCTGATCCCCTACACGGCCCCCCCAGCCCTGATCCCCGCCACGGCCCCCCCAGCCCTGATCCCCACCACAGCCCGTACAGCCCTGATCCCCGACACGGCCCCCCCCAGCCCTGATCCCCGACACGGCCCCCCCAGCCCTGATCCCCGACACGGGCCCCCAGCCCTGATCCCCACCACGGCCCGTACAGCCCTGATCCCCGACACGGCCCCCCCAGCCCTGATCCCCGCCACGGCCCGTACAGCCCTGATCCCCGCCACGGGCCCCCCAGCCCTGATCCCCGACACGGCCCGTACAGCCCTGAGCCCCTACACGGGCCCCCAGCCCTGAGCCCCGACACGGCCCGTACAGCCCTGATCCCCGACACGGGCCCCCCAGCCCTGATCCCCTACACGGCCCGTACAGCCCTGATCCCCTACACGGGCCCCCAGCCCTGATCCCCGACACGGCCCGTACAGCCCCCCCCAAGCAGCTGCCGTCTCTCTGTCCAAGCTCCCAGTGGGAGGTGCCTGGGGCCTGCACACAGCCGTGGGCTCCCCACACGTTCCCCAGGGCACCACCAGACCCCTGGCTTGTCCTGGGCCACACCAGCAGGCAGCAGGGGAACCCACCCCAGCTCCATGGGGTCACACTTGGGGGGCAGCACAGGGTCCTTGGGGACAGCAGGGGTTGGGGGAGAGGGCAGCTTCCCAAATCTCACTCCAGAGATTGCTTGGCAGAGGAGATCTGCCCCCAGGCACTGAGCCCTGGAGTTTCCTGGCCTCTGGCCCAGCTAGCCTGGCTCCCTCGCTGGAGCTGTCCCCAGCCCCTGCCCCTGTCATTGCTGTGCAGCCGTGAGCTGGCTCCTTGGGCGGGGAGTGTCCGCGCCCTCCCCTCGGGCAACCCCAGGGGAGCGGGCATCTCCGACACAGGAGCCAGGCAGTGCTGCAGCCTGAGCGTCGCCCGTCACAGTGCTGCACCCATAACCTGGGGGACCGGGGTCTGCCGGGCAGGCACCCCAGGGCCCTGCCCAGCCCAACTGCAGCTGGCTGGGCTCCCAGCTCAGCCCAGCCAAACTGGGAGTGCCGCCAATCCAGCCACGCTCCAGAGACTCACCAACAGCAAGGGCAACCCCCGGCTCCCTCGGCTCCAGTCATTCCACCGCAGCCTGGGGACCTCGGCCACCCACCAGCCCAGCCCCACGGGGAAGCTTCGAAAGGTCTGTCTACACAGCGAAGAAACACCCACGACTGGCCCATGCCAGCTGGCTGGGCTGCGGGGCTGTGTCATTGCTGTGGCTGGAGCCCCGGGCTCTGGGCCCTGCGGGGTGGGAGGATCCCAGAGCTCAGGCTGCAGAATCCACACAGCAGGAAACAACCCCGCAGCCCAAGCCCCATGGCCCAAGTCGGCTGGCACGGGCCAGCCAGGGGCTTTGCTTTGCTGTGCAGGCGGACCCTGAGACGACTACAGACTCCAGCTTCCTGTCTGAGGAGTGACTCCCCGCCACCTGGCCACAGGGCAGTGGAGTCTGGGGTCCAGCTCAAAGCAGGACCTTCACAGAATGGGGCTAAACCCCGAGAGTATCCCCTCTGCAGCACGGGCTGCCCTCATAGGAGGGATCTCAGCAAACGGCATCACCAGGCAATTCCCGTTGTTCATAAAGACAGAGAAGTTAAGCAACTCATGCTGCTACCTGAGCCACAGAAGCCAACGCCCCGCTGAGGAGCTGAGCCTGCCACAGCCCTGGGCCAGCCCCACGCCCCAAGGAGGGGACGGCAGCCCCCTCACTGCGAGGCACGGGTCCCTTCCAAACTGTTTTTAATCTTGTGCACATGTGAGAGTCTGGCTGGTTTCATTCACCACAGAAATAGCTGAGCCTTCCCTGGGCTTGCAGCCTCAGTGACACCTTGTGGCGGAGAGTTCCGCAGGTCGATCACACGTTGTGCATTTCCTTTGATCAGCTGTAACGTTGCTGCCCCTTGGTTTCCCTCGAACTTCCTTGTCCTCGTGGCACGGGAGAGGGGAGAGAGGCTCTCACGAGCAGCCACCCCCGCCCCACGTGCACAACCGGCACTGCACAGAGCGACAGCCCAAGAGACTCCCGCTGCCGCGTGCCAGATTCGACCGCACGCGTCGCCCCTGCCGAGTCCAGGAGGTTGCTAAGCGACACTCTCGGAGCCTTCCTAAACCCAGGCCCTGAGCAGCAGCCCTCAGCCTCCGCCTGCCTGCACCACAGTCAGAGGCACGGCCACGGCTGTAACTCCGTGAGCCCTGCCGGCAGGGCCAGCCCATGCTGCCCTTGTAGGGGCATCCCCAGGGCCAGTCCTCAGTGAGTGACAGAGCCTGGGGGAGCTCCCACTGCTGCTTGGGGTTGGCGGGCCAGAGACAGGCTGGCAGCCACGGCTCTGCCTGGCCCCCGGGCTCCGGGACGCCGCGCGTGTGGAGCAGCTCACTGGCGTGTGCATGCATGTGGATAACAGCACTGTGTGTGCGTATGGTCACTGGGCATGTATGCTCAGTGTACGTGTGTGAGTAGGCAAGGGCGGCGTGCGTGTGTACGTGTGCGTATAAGGGCAGGGCTGAGTGTGCATAAGAGCAGTGCTCGTGTAGTCAGTGTACGTGTGTGCACGCACAAGGGCCGTGTGCGTGTACGGTCCGTAGGTGTGGGTGTGCATATAAGGACAGCGCTCGTGTACAGTGAGTGTACGTGCGCATAAGGGCACTCTGCGTGTGTACATGTATATAAGGGCAGAGTGCAGGTGTACACCTGCATGTCAGGGCAGGGTGTGCATGCATAGGGACAGTGTGCACACATACCAGGACAGCGTGTGTGTAAGGTCAATGTGCACGTACGGGCAGTGTGTGTGTGTGTGTGCATAAGGGTCCGTGTGCATGTACAATCAGCGTACATATAAGGGCAGTGCATGCGTGTATGTGTGTGTGCATATAAGGGCAGGGCTGTGTGTGTCAGGGCAGTGTGCACACGTGTAAGGGCAGCATGTGTGCATAAGGGCAGCGTACACACGTGTAAGGGCAGTGTGTGTGTGTAAGGACAGTGTGCACACACGTAAGGGCAGCGTGTGTGTGTAAGGACAGTGTGCACACACGTAAGGGCAGCGTGTGTGTGTAAGGACAGTGTGCACACACGTAAGGGCAGCGTGTGTGTGTAAGGACAGTGTGCACACACGTAAGGACAGCGTTTGTTTGTAAGGGCAGTGTGCACTTGTGTAAGGGACTGTGTGTGTAAGGGCTTCCTACAAGTTCAACCAGTGCCATGCACGTGTGAACAAGACCCTGCAGCCCCACAGCACAGACCTCGATGGCTGGGGCTCGCGGAGAAGCACTGCCAGGAATGGGGGCTGGGTGGGGCCCCGAGATACCCCGCTGTGAACGAGGGCTGGGCGGGGCCCCTAGAGCCCCCAGTGTGAATGGGCCAGGTGGGGCCCCTAGATCCCCCAGCGCGAACAGGCCAGGCGGGGCCCCTAGATTCCCCTGGTGTGAATGGGGGCTGGATGGGGCCCCTAGATCTCCTATTGTGAACGGGGGCCGGGTGGGGACCCTAGATCCCCCGGCGCAAACAGGCCAGCTGCGGCCCCTGCTGGCCCTTGGCACAGCCAGAAGGGCCCTTTGCTTCTACCAGGCTGTTCCCTTCCTGCTCGGAGCCCTGGGAGAGGTTTCCCGGAGCGGGGCAGGTGGGTGGGATGGGAACTGGCCGGGACCCAGCTGTTTCCCAGCTGCCAGCACTGCCGAGCGGGGAATCCTCAGGGCCTGCGGGGGGAGGTGTGTGCGCGGGAAGGTGCCAGGCAGACAGCAGCCCCGGTACACGCACAGGCAGGCCGAGCCCACTTACCAGCGAGTAGCCGAGCTCCACCTTGAACTCCTCCTTGGCTCGCAGGATCAGCTGGGTCTGGAAGTGCTGGTACTCGGGGTTCTGGGGTTCATGGTAGGTGATCACCAGCACCGTCTGCAAGGCAAAGCACAGGCCACAGCTTCATACCCAGCAGCGAGCCCACCCTGCTGGGGCCAGGGAGGAGAGGGCGACAGCCCTGCTCAGAGAGGGGTGTTCTGTCTCAGGGCCCCAGGGGTGACCACATGGGAATTTTCTGTAACATTTTTATGCAATCTATGTGTGCCTCAGTTTCCCCTGTGTGCCGCACTGTTATCTAGTGGGTAGAAAGGCGTGGTGCTCTCTGCAGCGGCTCAGAGACTCAGGTGTGGATGGCTCCCAGCAGTATGGGGCTTGGGCCCCATATCCAGGTAGTTTGTGAGACGACAATGGCAACCCCAGTCACCGGGACTTTGATACCTAGCAACCAGCGGCCATGGACGGCTGCCTCTCACCAGGAAGCCAAGCAGCATTTGCCCAGCTGGAGAACAAAGGGCTGGGGAGGTGCCAGGGGCTGGTTCAGGGCTGGCTGCTGAGGGCTGGGGGCACACACCGACTGGGACACGGCAGTCAGGGGCTAGGCGTGGGGCTCTGGGCCGACCTGACCGGCTGGAACTTTCTAAGCAAGGACTTTCCGTGCTGTGTGCGAGTTGACTAATGACCCCGACTGTCTGCTCACACCGGCTGTGTCCCTGCAGACGCTGGCCGAAGGGCGCGCTGCTCCCCAAGGTGGACAGGTCTCCCTCTCAGGGTCTGCCTCAGAGGGACTCGCGGAGCGGAGCAGGGGGGCTGCAGGCCCAGTGGTCCTGCTGAAGGAGGCGGAGAGGCCGCGTGGCTCACCCTGGGGAAGAGTGACACCCTAGGGTGCCTGGTACAGGATGGGATCCTTGCAGAAGCTGTTCCAAAGCTGGGGTCATAGCACCGGTCCTGTGGGTCTGACACCACGTGTCCCCCTGGGGTCTCCCAGAATCCCCCCCACGGGTGGGCGCCCACTGCCCTGTGTCCTGCTCACTGAAGCAGGAATGGCTTTTGTGGGGGCCCCCAAACCTGACCCCAGGCATGGACCTGGAAGCCCTGGTGCAGCCCCGACCCCTGACCCCCAGCCTGGCATCGGCCCAACCCCTGACCCCCAGCCCTGACCGTGCATAGGCCCAACCAGTGATGAGCTGCCAAAATCTTAACAACCGGTTCCCTCCTCACCCCACGAGGGGGTCGTTGCCCAGCCCTGTCCCCCGGGACTCCTGCCCCATCCACCCCCCTCCCCTGTCCCCTGACTGCCCCCAGAGCCGGGCAGGAGGGTCTCGTGGGCCACCATAGTGGGTGCCCACCCCACCCCTAAGAGCCAGAGGCACCTGCCGGGGGGCGAGGTGGGGAGTCCCGGCGGCGCTTACCTGGGGCAGCTCCCGGGAAGCCTCCGGCAGGTCCCTCTGGCTCCTAGGGGCGGGGGAGCGTAGCTGGGGGGGGAGCAGGGGCGGGGAGCTGCCGGTGGGGGCTCTGCACCCACCAAATTTTCCCCGTGGGGGCTCCAGCCCCGGAGCACCCCCGGAGTCAGCGCCTAAGGCGCCACTTTTGGCCGGTGGTTAAATTTAGAAGCCCTTTTAGAGCCGGCTCTCCCTCGCGGAACCACCGGTTCTAAAGGGGCTTCTAAATTTAACAACCGGCTCCAGCTCACCACTGGCCCAACCCCTGCCCCCCGGCCCCGAGCTGGCGTAGGCCCAACCCCAGCCCAGTGCCCGGCCTGGGACATGGGGGAATTTTGGTAATATTTTTATGACCCCAAGCGTGCCTCCATTTCCCTCTGGCCTTGGCGTGGCCAGGCACTGAGTGGACGGGAAGAGAGGAGGTGCTGACTCAGCAGCCTGGCTCGAAACCAGAGTCATTAACGGGAATAAAGTCCACAGGCGTGTGAGGGGCAGCTCCGGAAAGCCAAGGGAGCCCACTGGCGGGAGCGTCGCACCGAGCGCTAACACCGAGGAAGGAGATTCCCCTCCCTCTCTGCAGGGAAGCAGAGCAAAGCCCCGAGTGCAGCACAGGGGACCGGTGCCAGGCGGCGGTGCTAAGAGCTGAGTGTGCAGAGACCCTGAGCACGCACCTGGGACAAACAAGAAAGGGCGAGACAGCGAGCCAGGGCCCAAATGGATTCTACAGCAGCTTGGCTGGGTGTTGGCTAGACTGACCCGTCTGAACCTCTGCATCTGCCTGCTGACCTCGGGACCTCTGCACGCTGTGCCAGGTGACTAATAAACTGCTGCCAGGTATCACCAAGCACGGCGTGCCCTGGGGGAGCTCCCTCGGGGGTCTGGCTCTGCAGGATTTTCTGCAGGGAACCTATAACGGGGTGGCTCACCCCTTAACAGCTGGAGAACTGGGGCTGGCCCACCCTGATTGCAGACTGAGCGCCCCCAAGAGGAATCAGGTGATGCCAGGAGAGAAGCAGCAGGAAGCTGCGGAGAAGGGGGAAGTCCAGGAAGTTGTGGTTACGTCTGCAGAGAGCAAGGCCTGTCTACACTCCAGTCAGGCTGCTGTGAGCTGCCTTGTGTCGAACTAGCCAGGCATGTCTCGACACTTCCATTTCTATCCCGCCCACGCATGCGCCCTGTTACGGCGACGCAGACACCGCCTCCCCGACGGGCGACGTAGGCAGGTCAATGCAGCACGACGATGTCGACCCTAACAACCCTCCAGCTGCTGTCCCACAATGCCCAGCACAAGCACTCTGGTCACAACTGTGAACTCGGCTGCCCAGGGGTCACGAAGACCGGAACCCACCTCCCTACTGAAAAACCACCGGACATTTCTGAAATGGCTTTTCCTGGTTGCCCAGCTCGCCTAGCGGCTCTCCACTGTCGTGTGCAGCCGCCCAGCCAGCGACGCGCTCCAGACGCGCTCCTTCCCGGAGCAGACAGGTACTGGATCTCCCGGGCCTGTGGGGAGCACAGCTACGGACCAGCCACAGAAACGTGGACAGTTGTGAGCAGATTGCTTGGGGGACGCAGGAGAAGGGTACGGCAGAGACCAGCGGCAGTGCCGTGTGAAAGCAGAGGAGCTGTGGTGGGTGTGCCAGGAAGCCAGGGAGGCCAACAACCAATCCGATGCCAAGCCACAGACCCGCTGCTTATACAAAGAGCCGCATGCCATCCTCAACAGAGACATACACACACCCCCCCGCCCACCACCCTGGATGCCTCCAAGAGCCTGAGGCAGACCACTGCTGTCAACAGTGAGGACGAGGAGGAGGGACACGCAACTGGTGGGTCCTGCTACGCCACGAGCCAGGACCATCTGAGACTCCCCACAGGCCAGTCAGTCCTGCCTGGATGCGCCTGATGCATGGGAAGGAACGTGAATGCATTTCTCATGGAGTTTAAATGCAGTGGTGGTGACGGACCGCACTGTGAAAGGACACAGCCATCCACTTCTCATTCATTTACGCGTACTAGAAGAGGTAACACACATCGACCAGAGGGAGAGCTGGTATCTGCTTTTCACTGCCCTGTAGAGTTAGGCAAGGGTGGCCGGTGGAGCAGCGTATTTATGTGCTCAGGGATGTTCCTTGACTCCTCCTCAGAGCTCTCGGTGAAACATTCACAGAGGTACTCTGCAATCCTCTCCCGAAAGCCTCTCGGGATGGCAGCCCGATTTCTTCCTCCACAGTAGGACCCCTTCCCACGCCAGTCTGCGATGAGCTCGGCTGGTACCACTGCAGGAAACCGGCTTCGGGACACGAGCAGCCGCTGTGCTCTCTGTGCCTCTCGTGAGCGAGAGCGCCGCCGAAATCCCCAAGGCCCCTCGAGTGCCTGTATTCAGTGCCACTGCCCCATGTGTGTATACAACTCTCTCCTCATTCCCTTGCCCCCTGCCCCAGCCGCCAGGGTCCCCAGGACTCCGAATGCAGAACAGAGCTGGGCACACTCACTCCAAGCAGCAATGAGAAAGACTTGTTTAAAATGTTAGGGGAGCAAGGGGATTGCTGCACCTTTGCTTGTGACTACGCTGACAAGGGTACCGCCCTGTGTTTTAGCTCTAGCTCCACCCCTGCGGCTTTGGGGGGAACGCCTGAGCCAGAAGAGGAGGAGAAAGAAGAGGACTCGGGATGCCATATCCAGGGAGATGCTGCAAGCCAGCGCTGCATCCGACTGTGAGCAGAGGGCCCCGAGAGAGAATACTGCAGACTGTATGGAGAAGGAAAAAGCAGACAAGAGAAAGGCCCCAGGGTCCCAGCAGGCCAAGGAGAGGGAGATGCACCAGGCCATAATGGGACTTCTCTGGCAGGAAACACAGATGCTGCAGACTCTTGTGGACATACAGGGCCAACAAGCCTGGGCTCTCCTCCCTTTGCAGTCCATGGAGAACTCCACTGCAGCACCTCCCTATAGCCCTCTTAACAGTCCACATCGCCTGAGGGGTGCCTGCACGCCTACACCCCGAGAACCAGCAAGGACAAGCCCAGCTTCCTGTACACTGACGAGAGAGAGCCACGACTGCGGTATGGGTGGCCAACACGGGATGAAAGAGACAAGAATGTTCTTTCCCCTTGTTTAGTTCTGTTCCTTTCTTTCTAACTTTGTATCATACTGGTTTTTAATTGCACACCGTTTCTATGCACTGGTTTTGGTACCCAATAAAATCTGATTTGGGGGAATACCATTTATTTTTATTTCGCCACACAGGATACAATAGGCCTAGTGCTACTGAAAGCACCCCCGACTTGTTATTGTCCAGGGCACCAGAATTCTTGGGCTCAGCGACACACGGTGTCATAATGATAAAGGTACAGCACGCAGCGCCAAATTAACAGGTCCACTGACAAACTGCTATAATCAGAAATGGTCACCAGCCCCCGCACAATTTGTAACAGCCCCAACACGTAAGGGCCAGCTGGAGCACTGTCCCCCACACCACATTGCTCTGGCTCACTGGTAAAGGGCTCTTTCAAGGCCTCCCACAACCACACAGCTCTGCACTGAGCTCTTCTCACAGTCCTTCTGTCTAGCTGGTCAAACTCAGCAGACAGCCACTCCCCCTCCATGCCAGCGGCAGCTTTCTCCCCAGTGCCTCACTGATATTCTGCAGGACACAACAGACAGCTCTAACCATTGGGATGTTTTTCTCACTGAGATCCAATCTTGTGAGCAAACACCACCAGCGTCTCTTCACTTAACCAAAAGCACATTCCACTGGCGTATCTTTCCTCGGTGCTGTCCAGGGGGCCGGTGTGCAGCTTCCTGAGCCAGAGGAGTAAGGGGTAGGCTGGGTCCCCCAGGATCACTACCGGCATTTCAGCTTCACCAGTGATGATCCCCTGGTCGGGAAAGAAAGTCCCTGCCTGCAGCTTTCTGAGCAGTGCTATCTTCTAAAGATGTGCACGTCATGCACCTCCCCTGACCAGCCAACACTGATGCCGGTGAAGTGTCCCCAGGGGTGCACCAGCGTTGCACAGCCACGGAAAAGCCCTTTCTGCTGATGTGCTCTGTGGCAAGGTGGTCTGGGGCCAAAATAGAGCGAAACGCGCCGTCTATTGCTCCACCACGGTTCGGGAACCCCACAGCTGCAAATCCAGCCACTATGTCCTACACGCTGCCAAGAGCCACGGTCCTGCATAACAGGAGACTATTAATGGCCCTGGGGGCTCGCATGACAATGGCCTGCGCTGTGCATTTTCCAATTGCAAACTGATTTCCCACTGACCGGCAGCAGTGGGGTGCTGCAAGCTTCCACAGTGCAATCGCCACTCGCTTCTCCACGGTCAGTGCAGCTCTCGCTCTGGGTCACTGCGCTGGCGGCCTGGGGTGAGCACGGCACACAGCTCCAGGAATGTGCCAGCGCTCATCGTCCCCAACCTGGGCCGCAACGCGATCCCCCCGGTCACTGCTTGTTTCTCAGCCCAGCTCCACCGTCTGCAGCTGTCCCGTGAAGACCACCAACAACCTTGAACTGGTTTTCGTACGTCCCACGGCAATCGTCACGTTCCCTGTTGCTGCGGTTCCTCCTGCAGCTCTGGAAACATGGAGGCTTGCATGTCCCACATTTGCAGGGTGTCTGACAAGAGGGCAGAGCTGTGCAGGCTCCGAGCTCCGGTCAGAGCCAGCAGACTGTGAGGTGCTGGGCGGGTCTGTGGGACTTTTAAAAAGGTGCAAAACTTACAGCCTAGGGGTGGCATTTCGGAGGATGTCGCATGCTAGGGACTTGCTGCCTCACTCCCTGTCACCCCTGCACCAGTCACCTCTGCCCCATGTCGCACCACCACCATTTCCCAAAAGCCAGCGTGATGCTGGACGATGCGAGCTCACGCTGGGACACCTACCCACGGAGCGCTGCCCTGAGCATGGCCACAGCGCCAGGACCCCAGCAGGCGCCTGCAGGAGCGATGCACCAAATGCAGCGGCGTCCTGCCCGCGAACCGGGCGCCAGCCACAGTCTGTAGCGTAGCCGTGGCCTGAGGCGGCTCCCGCAGAGCCCTGAGTCAGCCGCTGAGGGGGAGGCCTGCGGAGAAGAACCCACTCCAGGCGGGAGGTGCTGCGGGGCAGGACTGTGCCGGCTGCAGCCGCCTATCGTTCTATCTGAAAGACTGCTCGTTGAGCTCACGAGGAGAGAGATGCTGAGCGGGGCTGGAGGGGCAGGGGCAATCGGATCCTAGGCGGGGAATGCTTCATTCTCTTCGGACCGGGTGGTGCTCGTTTAAGAAGCCCTGAGGAGGGGAAAGCAGCGGCTGAGGACTGCAGGGGGTGCTCTGGAGGCAGAGGGAGACAGGGATCGTGTGCGCCCACAGGCCCAGCGCTGGAGTCTGGGAGGCTGTGGGTCTGCCTGGGGGCTGGCACCCTGGAGGGTCGCTCCCCAGGGACTGGCGTGGGACAGGCCCAAGCCAAGCCCCAGCCCCGGGGGGTACCTGGAAGGCCTGACGCAGGCCCACGTCCTGACTCTGTCTGTTCTGCCAGGGTTTCAAGGCGTCGCGAGCGGCACCGGCACGCAGGCTCTCCCCGAACACGTCCACGTAGAAGAAGACATAGTCGCCATTAGTCAGGCTCTCCCGCTGGGCCAGCCTCATAATCCGGTGCAACATCTCCAGGGGGCCGCAGATGTAGATGACTGTGGGGGTGGGAAACACAGGGGCAGTGTCAGTCACTGTGGGGAAGAGATGGGAGGGAAGGGGCAGTGTCAGTTTGCTGCAGAGGAGGGGGGACAGGCTGTGTCAGTCGCTGCGGGGCAGAGACAGGCGGAGAATGGGGGTGATGAGGTGTCAGTCGCTGCGGGGCAGAGACAGGTGGAGGAGGAGGGACAGGAAGTGTCAGTCGCTGCGGGGCAGAGACAGGTGGAGGAGGGGGGACAGGCTGTGTCAGTCGCTGCAGGGCAGAGACAGGCGGAGAATGGGGGTGATGAGGTGTCAGTCGCTGCGGGGCAGAGACAGGTGGAGGAGGGGGGACAGGAAGTGTCAGTCGCTGCGGGGCAGAGACAGGTGGAGGAGGGGGGACAGGCTGTGTCAGTCGCTGCAGGGCAGAGACAGGCGGAGAATGGGGGTGATGAGGTGTCAGTCGCTGCGGGGCAGAGACAGGTGGAGCAGGGGGACAGGAAGTGTCAGTCATTGCAGGGCAGAGACAGGTGGAGAATGGGGGTGATGAGGTGTCAGTCGCTGCGGGGCAGAGACAGGTGGAGGAGGGGGGACAGGCTGTGTCAGTCGCTGCAGGGCAGAGACAGGCGGAGATTAGAATGGGGGTGATGAGGTGTCAGTCGCTGCAGGGCAGAAACAGGTGGAGGAGGGGGGACAGGCTGTGTCAGTCGCTGCGGGGCAGAGACAGGCGGAGAATGGGGGTGATGAGGTGTCAGTCGCTGCGGGGCAGAGACAGGTGGAGCAGGGGGGACAGGCTGTGTCAGTCGCTGGAGGGCAGAGACAGGCGGAGAGCATAAGCATCAGTCACAACGCACAGCACGACCACATGCCCCTGCTCACAGCCCCAGGCCTGGGCTCTCCCAAGGCTGGCCAGCTGGGACCTGCCGTGCAGCTCAGGGCTGCGGGCCCCCTGGGAACACTCAGAGCTGTCCCGGGCAGGAAAAGCCAGGAGCCTGCGCAGAGCTGGGGGACTGGTCCCAGTGTGATGCAGGGCCCCGAGCCCTGACGGTCCAGCCTGACGGAAGGGCAGTGCACGAGGCTCAGGGCCGATGCAGCGCTCACACCAGATCAGCAGAGGAACGTATCCAGAGCCCTCCCCCACCACGTGGACGGGTTCGCAGGCACATGGGCACTGCCAGACAGGATTGAACTGGCACCCATCAGCCCAGGGCCCCGACCACGGGCAGTGCTAGATACTCCAGAGGAAGGCGCAACAACCCCACAGTAGCAGGTGTGGGATTATGTACCCCACCTCAGGTCCCACCCTGGTCTCTAATAGTTAGAGATTGCTTCAAGCCCTGAGAACAACGTTTAATCTCCCTGCCAGAACTGTTTGCATTAACTGCACCCTGACTATTGCTGTAATGCTCAGGAATGGCCAATCCCCTTTGAAACTTGTTAAAAGTTTGGCCTCAATTAAATCCTGTGGCAGTGAGTTCCACAGGTTAATTACACACCATGTGAAAAAAAGTTTCCTTTGATCCATTTTCAATGTCCCTCCTTTCAGTCTCATTGGGCTCCCTCCCTTCTCCTTGTGGGGGGAGCTGGGGACAGGGAAAGTTCCCAGTCTCCCTTTCTATTTAAGGCGACTACACTCCCACAAAAAACTCTCAATGCTCCATCATCCCCATCTGGACGGCACTTCTGCACCCCAACCCCCCCCCCAACAAGTCACCCCGCAGTGAGTCACCCCCCTGGGACAGCACATTTGCACCTCAACCCCACCCCAACAAGTCACCCTCCTGAGACGGCCCCTCCACATCCCAACCTCCCCAATGAGCCATCCCCCCATGACAGCTCCTCCACACCCCAATCCCCTCCCCAACAAGAACCGCCCCTCTGGGACAGCCCCTCCACACAGCCTAGGATTGCCAGGTGCCCCCTTTTTCGACCGGAAAGTTCAGTCAAAAAGGGCACCTGACAGTGTCCAGTCAGAAACACTGACCGGACACCCAAAGTCCTGCAGGGGCGCCAGGACCGTTGGGGCCAAGCAGGCGGGCTGGCGGGCAGGGAGGCGCTGTGAGGGGATCGGGCACAGAGCTGGCAGCGGGGGCAGCAAGGGGCCGTGCCCCCCACTTTGCTCCTCCCAGCGTGTGCCCGCGCGGGAGTCTCCATTCCCACCTCCTCCAGCAGCGGGAGCAGGGGCAGCAGCGCCAGGGATGGGCCGCCCAGGCTCCCCACCCTGCTCCTGCCCTGCTGCCCTTCGCAAACCACCCCCGTCCCCCGCATCAGCGCCCCTGCTGCACTGCCGCCCGCTCCCACCTTGCATGGGTGAGTGGCTGGGGCAGAGTGGCCCCCGTCCTTACACTTGCTGTGCCCCCTGCCCAGGGCAGCTCACGGGGAAGGAGGTCCCTGCTCCCCCGGACAGGGGGGCTGCGCCTACCCCTTGGCAGTGTTTCACCTCACTGCCAACACCCCGCACAGAGGGCCTGCAGCTGCCCTGTCCCCAGCCAGCCCCTGCAGCGAAAAAACCCCTGTGTGCCCCGCTCCCACAATGGGGCCGGCTTGGCTCCGAGCCTCATCCCCCTTCCTGGGCACGCACCCTGGCCACGCAGCCCTCCCCCATCCCTGCGCAGGACCTACAGCCAGCTCCCCTGCCACTCATTCCCCAGGAGGACCACAGATAGCACAGTGCCCCCCCCCGCCCGATCCCAACACCCCGGAATTACTATGTGTTGTATCCTGGCCTCCGGTGTGTATGTGTGTGCGGGGGCGGGGGGGTCGTGTCAGTACTGGAGTTTATTTAAAGGTCTTTGACTTTTTTGGGAATCTTTTTTGGGGAGGGCGCTGAGGTTTAGCTCAGTACAGTCAGTATCTCCCCTTCTCCCCACATTCTTCCCTCAACGATGTGTCTTAAAGAGGGTCCTAAACACCCGCTGCCCTGGCGGGGTTATTCCAGGTTGAGCTGTGGACCTTTTCTCTGCACAGCGCAGAGAGCTCTGTAGAGAGGACCGCGTCACCTGCTCTCAGAGTGAGCTCGCGGACGGTGGGGCTCGGGTGCTGGCTCTTTGGGTAGAGGAGGGGGCAAGAACGAACTTCTCAGCCAAAACGAACATGCAGCCAGCAAAAGTCCCTGTTTTGCTCTCGTCGTACAGAGGGGAGAGGGGGAATCAGAGCAGGTGTCCGTTGCTGAAATGCATTTCCTGTGTTTATATCTCAGGCCGCACCGTACTTGTGTAGTAACTCTCAGCATCCCAACGGTTCTCTGCTGAAGGGTTGTTATGGCAGCAGGCTCATCCCACGTCTTGCGCCCAGCGTCTCTGGCGCGCAGCGGTGCTAGGGATACAAGTAATGGTCCTTAATGCAGTAGGAGTGAGCAACTCCTTGACACTTCCCAGAGTACCCTGACAAATACCAAGATAAGGATTACAGCGAAGCTTCACCACCCCCTTTCCTCAGAACATGTGATAAGGGTTAAGATTGGAAGAGGGGGTAGGAAACACACAATTTCCTGCAATAATTCCTGCTTTGGGGTTTAGGTGTTTTTGTTTTGATTGGAGGGGAGAGGAGTGAGTGGGGGCAAGGCCTCAGGGAGATGGGTCAAAGCAGGGTGTCCGGTTTCCATGCACCGCTACAGACTAGGGACCGAATGGCTCGGCAGCAGTTCTGCGGAAAAGGACCTAGGGGTGACAGTGGACGAGAAGCTGGATATGAGTCAACAGTGTGCCCTTGTTGCCAAGAAGGCCAATGGTATTTTGGGATGTATAAGTAGGGGCATTGCCAACAGATTGAGTGACGTGATCGTTCCCCTCTATTCGACATTGGTGAGGCCCCATCTGGAGTGCTGTGTCCAGTTTTGGGCCCCACACTACAAGAAGGATGTGGATAAATTGGAGAGAGTCCAGCGAAGGGCAACAAAAATGATTAGGGGTCTGGAACACATGACTTATGAGGAGATGCTGAAGGAACTGGGATTGTTTAGTCTACGGAAGAGGAGAATGAAGGGGGATTTGATAGCTGCTTTCAGCTACCTGAAAGGGGGTTCCAAAGAGGATGGATCTAGACTATTCTCAGTGGTAGCGGATGACAGAACGAGGAGTAATGGTCTCAAGTTGCAGTGGGGGAGATTTAGGTTGGATATTAGGAAAAACTTTTTCACTCAGAGGGTGGTGAAACACTGGAATGCGTTACCTAGGGAGGTGGTGGAATCTCCTTCCTTAGAGGTTTTTAAGGTCAGGCTTGACAAAGCCCTGGCTGGGATGATTTAATTGGGGGTTGGTCCTGCTTTGAGCAGGGGGTTGGACTAGATGACCTCCTGAGGTCCCTTCCAACCCTGATATTCTATGATTCTAACTGGAAAGTTGGCAACCCTATCACACACAACCCCTCAATGAGTCTATGACGCAGTGGTAATGTTCTTAATGTTTTGTCTGAATACTGTGTGTGCCTCAGTTTCCCCTATGTGTTACTCAAGTACCTAGGTGGTGCGACAAGGGTGTGTGATCATTGCAGAGGCCCCTAGAGGGCAAGTGTGACACCGACTGGCTGCCTGAGACAGAGAATGGCTGACAACCTGTATCCTGGCAACTGATGGCCAGAGCAGGCCCCTGCAAGAATCAGCTGGAGATGTTAGAGAACAAAGAGAGAGGTGGAGGCCAAGTGAGGTGACCTGCTGTTTGCCCAGGAAAGAGACAATGCCCGGAGGGGGGCAGCTGGGCCTGACAGAGGCTGGGCTCCTGCAAGCTGGTCAGTCTCCTGTTTTGGGACTCAGGGAGGATAGGGGGAGCCCTGGGCTCTGGAGCACCCCAAGATGGACTTTGCTGAATGTTAATTCAGAAACCAGGAACAAGCTCTGCTCTACGCTGGGTTCCCCTGTGATGAAGTGGGACTGTTCTTAATGTTTCCTCTGAATACTGTGAGGGTGCCTCAGTTTCCCCTATGCAGATCTTAAGTCTCTAGGTGGTGGGATAAGGGTGTATGATCCTTGCAGAGCCCTAGAGGGCAGGTGTGTGCAGGGATCTGGACACAGAGAATGGCCAACACCCTGTTTCCTGGCAACTTCCTGCAAGGTGAGAGCTAAAGGGTTGGAGAACAAAGGAATCCAGTGACCTCCTGGCCGGGAAAGGGACAAAGCCCAGAGGAGGAGGGGCTGGAGGGAGTTTCAGTTTGGGGCTGGCTGGGACATGGAGTGAAGGGCAGACAGGGTTGTCTGACTCACTGCCCCCCAAAATGGACCCAGCTGAGGGGTCCTGTTCTCCGCACCTCTAAGCTCTGTGTTAGACCATGTTCCTGTCGTCTAATAAACCTTCTGTTTTACTGGCTGGCTGAGAGTCCCGTCTGACTGCGGAGTTGGGGGGCAGGACCCTCTGGCTTCCCCAGGACCCCGCCTGGGCGGACTCACTGTGGGAAGTGCACGGAGGGGCAGAGGATGCTGAATGCTCCGAGGTCAGACCCAGGAAGGTGGAAGCCGGGTGAGCTGTGTGTCCTGCAGACAGGCTGCTCACCGGAAGGCGACTGCCCCAGAGTCCTGCCTGGCTTCATGGGGAGCAGTTCCAGAGCATCGCCCGGGGACACCGTGATATCCCCACACCTAATAACCCGTCTGTGTCACACGCTGGCTGGGTCACTGCTGGCTGCGGAGTGGGGCCCAGAGCCCTTTGGGGGGGTGAGGCTCCCCAGGGGGACTCACTACGGGGAGCTCCCGGGGCAAGCAGGGGGCTGAACGCTCCTAGGTCAGACCCAGGAGGTGCCGAAGCTGAGCAGGCTCCTTGTCCTGGTGAGGGTGCCCTGAGACGCTGCCCCAGAGTCGTCTAACTTCATCCAGAACCGTTCTCACTGAGACTCCGTGACAGTCACCCCCCGGAACGGCCCCAACGTGCCCCTGAATCACTCCCCGGGTCAGCCCCCCCAGTGAGCGTCACCGCCCCCCCGGGATAGCCCCTCCACCCCCCACCAAGGCGAGTCACACCTCCAGTTGGGGGTCGTTGCCAACGCCTTCCCAGCAGCCTCTGGCTTCCCCGGCTATCCACTCACCGCACAGGGACCAGCCGGCTGCGCCCCAGCCCCAGCCCCCATCAGCTGGTTCCCCAGAGAGCCGGTGGCTCCCAGCTGCCTGTGCTGGGCACGCAGAGAGAGGCTCTGCGACTGTTCAGGGGGAGAGACGCAGCCAGGGCTGAGGGGAGAGTGAACTGGGCCCTGACAAGAGCCGGCCAGTCCCAAAGCACCGGCATGTCTCCTCCCCAGCCCAGCCCCTCTCCTGGCACCCTAGAGCGCCCCAGGGCCTGATCTCCCCAGCTCTCCAGGGCTGTCTGCAGCCAGGAGCTGGGGGCTCCTCCCTCGACCCCCCAGCGCTCGGTGCTCCTGGTGCTCGTTCGCTGTATTCGGCGCCCACGCAGCACGAGCGGCCTCCGAGCGGGGCAGCACTGCAGCCCCAGACACTTGGGAACACAGGCTGTGCCAGGCCCCGGACGACTCAGCCCGCCAGTGCCTGATGCCCTAGCCCAGGGGTTTGCAACCTTTTTAGAATCATAGAATATCAGGGTTGGAAGGGACCTCGGGAGGTATCTAGTCCGACCCCCTGCTCAAAGCAGGACCAACCCCCAATTTTTGCCCCAGATCCCTAAATGGCCCCCTCAAGGATTGAACTCACAACCCTGGGTTTAGCAGGCCAATGCTCAAACCACTGAGCTATCCCTCCCCCGCAACATGCGATACAAAGTGCCCGGCCTGCCTGTGGCCAAACAATTGCTAAACGCCAGGGCCGGTGCTAGGGGTACCAAGCAGGGCAACTGCCTGGGGCCCCTGCAGAGCTAAGATGCTCAGGCTTCGGCTTTAGCCCTGGGTGGCGGGGCTCGGGCTTCGGCTTTCTGTCCTGAGCCCCAGTGAGTCTAACATCGGCCTTGCTCTCTGGTTTATCTTGGCGGCCCCGGACACCTGGTTGAGAACTGCTGCGCCAGAGGAAGGCGTAACCCCCCGCCGCACCAGGCCCCTGCCCACCTGGCCCAGTGCTGTGCGGCTGATGCTGGGCGTGTTACTTGCAGTGCCAACAACGCCAGTTAGACTATTGTGAGTAGCAGAGGTGAAGGGGCTGGTGCCTGGTCAGGGCCACTGCCCTTGCTGGACGGGGCAAGACCCTTCACCCAGCCAATATGGCGCTACCCCTGCCCTGAGCGGCCCCCACCGCCTGCCGGGGAACCTCCCAGCAGAGACAGACCAACGTCTGGGGAGCCAGTGTTTTCCCCAGGAATTGAAACTGGGGGAGTGTTTGAATTCACCGGGGAGGAGGTGTCAAGGCCGCAGAGGGCTGAGACCGTGAGGGTGAAGGTGGCTGTATGGCATGATAGTAAAAACTGAAAAATGTTTCATGACCATTTCGTTAGATTTAACTCACGTTTTAAAATCATCACACAAATTAAAGTTGGCTACTCAAGCCTTTTATGAAGCACGACGTCTGCATCCTTCTTGGTTTCTTGTAATAATTTTGCACAACTCTGTTAATGAACTTCTGGAATGCAATGCGTTCATCTTCGGTGGCTTCTCGTGTGTCCGGGACTTCCAGTCCTTCAACTGATAGGCTCATTAGTTCAGTCACAGGATCAGGCAGGAGGCGACTTCTTTCCGAACACAAAATGCGATTCAATGAGGCAAAAGAACGCTCAGCTGTGGCTGTTGTGACTGGGAGTAGCAAGAGAGGAATTCCGACTTCTTTCCTCCCAAGAAACAGAGCACAACGATCGGGCTGAGCCACGAGCGATGATAAAAAAGAAGTTGAAGTCAAATCTTCATTCATTCGTCGTATGATATTCCACTGTGTGTTCAAATTCTCTGTTCTCTCTGGAGCACACGGCAGCCCCATGGCTGCTCGTGCCTCACTCCACTCAGCTGTCGGTGTTTTATAGGACAGGGATCTGTAAAAGCTACGTAGAGGTTGAGTAAAATCTAGAGGTCGCTGTTGTAGATTTTTAAGAATCAAGTCTGTGTACTTTTTCAGTTGTCTTAAACACTTCTTGTCCTTTTCACTTAAGGATTCAATATAAAAGCCTTCATTAGTCAACTTCTGGACTGAAGTCTTTCCTTCTTCCAGTACTTTTTCAATGGATAGCTCTCGGATTGATCCAAACGTAGCTTCTGTTGCTGGACAAAGATCTACTTCTGTTGTAACAGATGCCTGGATGGCATTGTTTAATGACCCAAGCGGTTTCAACAGTAGACTTAAGAGAGAGAGAATGGCGATAGTCTTCTCTGAATGTAGTAGCAAAAGTAATCCACCAGCCTCACTACTTAGATCCATCCCACCTTGGTAGGACTTTCCAAAGTCAGTAATAACAGCTGGAGTAATTTTAAGACAACAGCCAAAGATCACTCATGAGAAAGCCAGAGGGTTTTCCCAGGTTGGACTAATCTGAACTTCAGTCCCAGTGTATCTTCTATTTGTTTCCAAGATATTCAGTCTTTTTGGACTCTTGCTGAAAAAAGAATATAATGAAGACATTAAATTTATAGCTTTTTTAATGTCTTTTGAAGATTCTGCAGCTCGTACTAGCGCTAGTTGGAGTAGATGGCCTCTGCAGTGTGTATAGGAGAGATTAGGGTTACACTTTTCTCTGAGCAAAGCTTGTGCTCCACCATATCTTCCAGAGAAGTTTGTGGCTCCATCAAATGCACAAGCAGCCATCTGTTTGGGGTCCCATTGACAAGCATTTAACTCTTCTAAGATGTGGGTTGTCACAGATGCAGCTGATGTGTCTTCTATAACTTGAACATCTAGAAACGCATCTACTGGCCTATCGCTGACATCAAGATAACGTACACAATGACTCAATACTTGATGCCTGTCACGGAGTCCCCGGGCGATGCTCTGGAACTGCTCCCTACGAAGCCAGGCAGGACTCTGGGGAAGGCTCCTCTCAATTTTTTGAATGTGGTGAGAGAGTTCTTCACTTTTTCAACTGTTGAGTCTTTCACTGTTGCACCGCATGTGTCTAGCCAGTCAACTGAGTTTCCTGCAGAAAGACGGTGAGCATTTGCTGGTCTTGTTCGGAACCAGTGTTCAACTCCAGGATGAACAAGTGACAATGCACTTAACACTGGCCTCCGGTTTGTAGCGTGTGGTATCTCTTGCTTAAATGGAAAGTAGGATGCCACAGCCATGTTTGTTCGCGTGAACTGTGTTGTGTCTCCAGCATTCTTAACAGCCTCATTAAGTACTTCTAAAATTGGCTTTGAAAGTGGGCTTATGAGGCTTTCTGCATGTTGATGCACTCCACAGGCGTGGTGTTTTGCAGCCTTTCCACGTAGTTTGTCAGCATTTGCTTTGCTGATCAGTCTGACAAACCAAGCTCCTCCACTTTTACCAATTATAGCATTGGGAAGCTTTCCTTCTTTGTAAGCTTTTTTGCAAGAGGTGCACCAGTAGCCATCTTTTGTAACTTCAATAAATGGGAACACTTTGACCGACAAACATCAGGAACTGCCTTTAGGTTTTGGAGACACTGTTTCTTCAGTAGGTAGCTGTATTCGTGCTTCAGGCTGGTCGGATGTAGATACACCACTTGAACCTTCAGACGACACGTTGATATGTTCTTGGTTCTTAACATGTTCTTCACCTTAGTTGGTTTTTGAGGCCTTTGAGTGGAAAAATTGTTGCATTGTTTTTTGTCTTTTCATTTTCACTTTGACCTGCAACATATAAAAGAGATATGAATAAAGTAAATGTTTTGTTAGGATAATGCAAATTTAACATAAGGATAACGCAAAATACACCAAAACACATAACAGTTCTAGATTTCTAAAACAAATATAATTTTTTAAAAAATGTATTTAATTTAAATTGACTTTTGAAAAGTAAGCCATCATGGGATAAGAGGGAAGTCCTCTCATGGATTAAAAGACAGGAAACAAAGGGTAGGAATAAATTATCAGTTTTCAGAATGGAGAGAGGTAAATAGTGGTGTCCCTGAGGGGTCGGTACTGGGCCCAGTCCTATTCAACATATTCATAAATGATCTGGGAAAAGGGGTAAACAGTGAGATGGCAAAAATTGCAGATGATATAAAACTATTCAAGATAGTTAAGTCCAAAGCAGACTGCGAACAGTTACAAAGGGATCTCACAAAACTGCGTGACTGGGCAACTAAATGGCAGGTGAAATTCCGTGTTGATCAATGCAAAGTAATGCACATTGGAAACCATCATCCCAACTAGCCATAGCAAGTGACGGCGTCTCAATTAGCTGTTACCACTCAAGAAAGATCTTGGAGTCATTGTTCTCTGAAAACATCCACTCAATGTGCAGGGGCAGTCAACGAAGCAAACAGAACGTTGGGAATCATTAAGAAAGGGAGCGATAATAAGGCAGAAAATATCATGTTGCCTCTATATAAACCCATGGAACGCCCACACCTTGAATACTGCGTGCAGATCTGGTCACCCCATCCCAAAAAAGGTATATTGGAATTGGAAAAGGTACAGAGAGGGGTAACGAAAATGATTAGGGGCATGAAACAGGAGGAGAGATTAAAATGACTAGGAATTTTCAGTTTAGAAAAGAGATGACTAAGGGGGGATATGACAGAGGTCTATAAAATCTTGACTGGTGTGAAGAAAATGAATAAGGAAATGTTATTTAATCCTTCACATAACACAAGAACTAGCAGTCACCCAATGAAATTAATAGGCAGCAGGTTTTTAAAAAAAAAACCCAAAAGGAAGTATTTCTGCATACAACATAAAGTCAACCTGTGGACCTCCTTGCCAGGGGATGCTGTGAAGCCCAAAACTATAACAGGATTAAAAAAAGAACTAGATAAATTCTGGAGAATAAGTCCATCAGTGGCTATTAGCCAGGATGGGGACGGATGCAACACCATGCTCTGAGTGTCCCTCGCCTGTTTGCCAGAAGCTTGGAATGGGCGACAGGGGATGGGTCGCCTGATGATTGCCCTGCTCTGGTCATTCCCTCTGGGGCACCTGGCCTTGACCACTGTCGGCAGACAGGATATTGGGCTATATGGACCATTGATCTGACCCAGTGTGGTCATTCTTATGTAAAAAATTATTATAATAATAAAAATGTTTAGTAGAAACTCCCCAACATAATGACCTCTCAAGATAGCAACAATGTGAGATAACAACCTTGGCAAATAATGTATTTTAAAAATCTTGGCCTCCTAGGAAACATATGTATATAAGTTTCCATTCCCAGTCACAAATCTAGTATTCTGGAGCAAAGTCACTAAAATATAATCCAACAAACAAATGTTTATTTAACGTGCCCCTCACTTTTCCCTCCACCGCACCCCACTCACCGCTGTTGTCCTTGGTCAGTGGAGACTCAGAGTTCAGAGGTGCTTTCACGTGAGTTCATCTCCCAGGTGGGGGCAAGAAGGCACCTTGCTTGTTCCTCCAGCTGCCCACTGTTCGCTCTGGCCACTGCTGTTCGTTGGGCCACCGTTCACTCCACCGCTCGGTTGCCAATGGCCCTGCGCCGTCACCTTCTGCTGCCACCGTGACCTCTGCGAGTCGGTCTCTTGAGGTTCCACCGGCTCTTAGTGATTTCAGCCGAGCGCTCAGGGTGGGAACCTCGCTGCGAGTGCAGACTGGGCCGTCTCTGCCACAGAAACACTGTCCCCACCGCAGGTCTAAGCACTTACACCTGATTATCAGTGACTTCAGCTGTAGCGGTCACTTAACAGAACAAAAGACTCTCTATGGAGCCTGATCAGCTCTGTCTTTAAACAGTGGAGGGGGCAGGTCAAATCGTACTTGTGACTCAGGCAGACCATCAAGCAAAACACCTGTCCCCACCCTCTCTCTCTCTCTCTCTCTCTCTCTCTCTCTCTCGATGCCCTCAGTCAGCACAGGTGAAGTACAGTTCTACTGCCCTTTACTCAGACAATAAGAACAACAACATTACATTCCCACCCACCTCCCCCCGCATTCAAGTGATTTGTAACCCAGCTCCAGCCAAAATCTATCACTTGGGCAAGGCAGCTCTGTTTGCTGGATACCTCAGTAGATGAGGTGTGAATGTAAATACAATCTGGTCCTGAAGCCTTTCCCCCCAGCCCCCAGCTCATCACTAGCTGTCCGGGAGTGTGTGACGTTGCACTCCATAAGATTTTATGAAAATATGCTAATGAGTGTGAATATGATGTAACTTGAATATGCTTCATGCAAAAGGTCTCTTGTAAGGTATCATTACAAAGCTTCTAATCTACTGAGTGTGGTCATCCCAGTTGTATGTATGTATCATTCTTGTATCTGAAACTAGAAATATGAAGTATAACTCTGAGAGCCTATGGTAACGATGCGAAGTGTGGGCCATGAATGGTGGTTTGGCATTTTGATGGCTCTGTTTACTTGTAAGTCTTTACTTGTGCTGGCAAGTGGGTAATGACGTCTTACAGTGACATGTGATCATGTCACCTGACCTGGAATCCATCTTTAACCTGGTGCTTTTCCATTTAGAAGGAGGGGTGGGGACCCAGAGAGGGACAAAGGATTCCCGCCTTGTGCCAAAGCTATAGAAGGGGGTGGAACAGAACAAAGGGGGCTGCAATCATGAGAAATCCCCTAGTTACCACCTGAGCTGGAACAAAGACTGTACCAGGGGAAAGGACTGGGCCCAGACTAGGAAGGCGTCCAGTCTGTGTTAGAAGTTTATTGAAACATCTCTGAGGGTGAAATTTTATCTGTATTCAGCGTTCTTACTGTATTAGGCTTAGACTTGTGTGTTTTATTTTATTTTGCTTGGTAATTCACTTTGTTCTGTCTGTTATTACTTGGAACCACTTAAATCCTACTTTGTGTATTTAATAAAATCACTTTTACTTATTAATTAACCCAGAGTATGTATTAATACCGGGGGGGGGGGGGGGGGGGAGCGGTCAGCTGTGCATCTCTCTCTATCAGCGTTACAGAGGGCGAACAATTTATGCGTTTACCCTGTATAAGCTTTATACAGGGTAAAAAGGATTTATTTGGGGTTTGGACCCCATTGGGAGTTGGGTATCTGAGTGCTGGAGACAGGAACACCCCTTAAGCTGTTTTCAGTTAAGCCTACAGCTTTTGGGGGACGTGGTTCAGACCTGGGTCTGTGTTTGTAGCAGGCTGGCGTGTCTGGCTCAAACCAGACAAGGGTTCCGGAGTCCCAAGCTGCCAGGGAAAACGGGCTCAGAGGCAGTCCCAGCACATCAGGTGGCAGGTCCCAGGGGGGGTTTCTGTGACCCAACCCGTCAGAGAGAGCTCATTTAGACTTTGCTTACAAATCATCATTTGAAATTATTAGGTTGGTCAACATCACTGACATTGTCATAAAAAACAACAGCTATATAAGGAAGCTAGTCTATGTTCATACTTTTCAAATCTGTGATACTTTTTCAGATACGCGTATTTTATCATACACTGTATATGCTTTAAAGTGTGTATTAATGTTTCAATTTCAATTCAAATTTCCAAACAATCACTAAATTGGCAACACTGAATGTAACTAGTTCACAAAACTGGGAGGGGGGGGGATTGGGGAAATTCAGGGGTGTGTAGGGAAATCCCTATGGGGAGCAGTGGATAAACTGTCTCAGCTCTGCAGGGGCAGCCCCACACTCAGCACACGGCACCAGGAGCCCAGCTTGGGAATCCCGCTCTCCGGAGGATGGGGACAGTGGAGAACTCGGCCTGTCGGTGAGAGTGCTGAAGGGATGGTTCAGCTGCGACATCACCTCGACCTGTCAGCCCCTCGGCGGGGGAGCACACTCAGGGCACAGGCAGACGAGGGCAGTGCCCAAGCCGGCAGCTGGCACCGGGCAAACCCAGCCAGAAGCATGCCAGTGAGGGGCACAACGCCTGGGAAGAGCTAACGTGGAGACGGGGGGATTCTCCGTCACTCTTGCACCCAGATGGGGCATCTCTTCCTGCGGCTGGGCTCTGGCTCCTTGCGGCTCGGGGAGGGTGTCTCTGGCCAGGGGATGCTGGAGCTCGGGCAGCCCCAGATGGTCAGACTGGTCCCTAGGATGCTGGCTCCAGCGACCCCATCCCACGCTACATTCAGGGCTACCCCGGACGGAGTCCAATGTCCCGAACCTGCTCGCCTCCATGCCCTGAGCTCCCCAGTGCACGGCCCTCATGGCACTGGGGATCCCTGGACCGGCCCTGCCCCCACCCACTAGCTAGCTGGGGGCCAGCAGAGGGAGGGAAGGTGAGGGGACGGGGGTGGGGGACAGGCAGCTCACTGGGGAAGAATGGGAAGTTCACCTGGCTCCTTCTCCCCTGGCACCCGGTCCACCCAGCCCATCACCCGCGCCCCGCTCTCACCCCCCCCCCTCCGCTGACACCCACAACCCCCCACCCCGGCTGTCACTCAACGTGCTTCTTCACTGCAAAAAAGGCTCCTAACTCGGTCACAAGAGCAGCACAGACATGGCCTGTGGCTCGCCGAGTTCTAGCCCAGGCTGCCCCACAGGGTGCAACTCAGGCTGCTGGGCCCGGTTAAATGCCACGGAGCCGAGTCAGCGCCGCGAATGGAACTCGAGGTAGGAACACACCTTTCCAGCAGTGCGGAAACAGCCCCGCATGCACCCACCCGCACACCCTCACGCACACACCCCCGCATGCACCCACCCGCACACAACCCCGCATCCACCCACCCGCACACCCTCTCGTGCACACCCCCGCATGCACCCACCCGCACACCCCCGCATGCACCCACTCGCATGCACCCACCCGCACATCCCCGCATGCACCCACCCGCACACCCCCGCATGCACCCACCCGCACACCCCCGCATGCACCCACCCGCACACCCCCGCATGCACCCACTCGCATGCACCCACCCGCACACCCTCTCGCGCACACCACCGCATGCACCCCCGCACGCACCCGCATGCACCCACCCGCACACCCTCATGCACACACCCCCGCATGCACCCACCCGCACACCCTCTCGCGCACACCCCCGCATGCACCCACCCGCACACCCCCGCATGCACCCACCCGCATGCACCCACCCGCACACCCCTGTACGCACCCACCCGCACACCCTCTCGCGCACACCCCCGCATGCACCCACCCGCACACCCCCGCATGCACCCACCCGCACGCACCCTCTCGCGCACACCCCCGCATGCACCCACCCACGCACCCTCTCGCGCACACCCCCGCATGCACCCACCCACGCACCCTCTCGCGCACACCCCCGCATGCACCCACCCGCACGCGCACACCCCCGCATGCACCCACCCGCACACCCTCTCGCGCACACCCCCGCATGCACCCACCCGCACACCCTCTCGCGCACACCCCCGCATGCATCCACCCGCACACCCTCACGCGCACACCCCTGCATGCACCCACTCGCATGCACCCACCTGCACACCCTCTCGCGCACACCCCCTCTCCCTCTCCCCACCTCAGGCTGCGGCCCGAGAGCCGATGGTGCCCGAGCATGACAGGCCTGTTGCTGCTTGTCGCACTAGCCAGGAGCCAGAACATGGACATCTCCCCACGGCCCCTTCCCAGGGTCAGCCGCTCCAAGGGCAGCCCCCCTGTGCCCCCTGGTCTGACCCCCGTAGGACGCAGGACGGAGGCGCCAGGAGCAGATCTCTTTGCAACCCATCCCATCCTGAGTGAAAAAACGGTCACTGGGGGAGAACCCATCTCAGCCCTTGGACACTCGTCCCCAGGGTTCATAACCCTCTCCCCGCCCTGCCCCTCGCCCAGCTCCTCTCTCTCGGCACACCCGGACCAGAGCTTATGGCCCTGCCTGTCCCCCCTTTGCTAAGTGCCCATGGAGAAAAAGTGCCATTTCTAGGGTGGCCGGCAGGGGGGTTCAATCCCTAGGGTGGGGGACGAGGGGGACCCCCTGCAGAGACTTGTATGATCTTACAGGAGAAAAAATGATATACATGAATGTGACCCCCCCACCAGCCAGCCCCTCCCCGTCCCCGCGTGTCCCAAGCCAGCCCCCTGCATGCCCCCAGCCATCCAGCCAGCCCCCCACACCTCTAGCTAGCTCCCATAGAATCCAACCAGCCCCACAGACATCCTCAGCGAGACCCATGTGCCAGCCACCCCCACACAGACCTCCAGTCAAACCCCTTCTCCAGCCCCCCCCATGCTGGGCACTGCTCCCTGGCAGGCCTCCAGCCAGCCCCACGTACCGGGCCGACCCCAGCAAGTGCTCCCGTCGCAAAGTAGGGACCTGCCCTTTCCCACTGCTCCAGCCTCGCACCTGCCCCCCATCCCCTGCTCTGGCATCTCCAGAACTCAGCCCCCACCTGCCCCTCTTCCTCTTATCCCCCGGCCCAGCCCCTCTGCCCCCGACGGTGCCTCGCCCGGCCCCGGGCTTGCCTTTGATGGGGGACAGCCTTCAAAACTGGCCCCGGCTGCTCTGCGGGCTCCTCTGGACAGGGCAGAAAACTTCTGGGGGAAGCCTGCTCTGAGCTGTGCCCCTTGGCTCAGCCCCGGCCCTGGGGCCAGGAGCCCCGACACCCACATGGGGCAGAGCCTAGCACAGCCGAGGATCCCTGGCCAAAGCCACCAGGCTCCAAGCGGGGTGAAAACATGTTTGGGTTTGCGGCAGCGGCAGGAATGTGCAGGTCCCTGGATTCCGGCGCTAATTGGAAACAGAACGGCTGCCCTGCCGGCGCCTCCCCGGACAGGAAGGGGACAGCCAGGCTGCTCTCCCCAGCCAGGCCGGAGCGTTGCCCACAGCCCCCGGCCTGCCCGCTGAAATCCCCTCCCCAAGGGGGCCCCTTGCCCCAGCAGGGGGGCCAGAGGCGGGGAGCAGCCAGGGCCTCCCCCAGCCCGCGAGCAGGCCGGTGGAGGAGGCTGCGGCAGGAATGTCACAGGGTGCTGCAGGCCAAGCCCCTGCACACAGGCATGCCCACGCCCACGTGGGGGAGAGGGGGCCGCACCCGGGGGCTGGAGCAGGGCAGCAGAGGCGAGGCGGCTCCCGGGCAGGGATCCACTAGCTCCGGCCTAAGGCCCACCTTCCGTCTCAGCCCAGCGCTTCTCAGGTTGATCTCAGGCCCTTCAGCCCAAGCTGAGGCCTGCTGGCCCCACAACGAGTGGGGCGGAGCGGGAGCTCCCTTCTAGCCCCAAGTGCAGTGCTTAGGACATTCACCTGGGACGGGGGAGACGCCGCGCCCCCAGAGCACGATGAACAGAGGAGACCTGGCTGTGGTGTTTCCGCACCCCGAGCAAGGGGGCCAGTCAGTCGCTGCCACCCATATAAATAACTAACCCATCCCTGGAGCAGGGCCTTAGCAGGGGTCTCCAGCACCTGGCGAGTGCCCTGGCCACTGGACCACCCCTAAGCCCCCTCCTCTGGCCTGGCCCAACTGCCCGTTGTCAGTCACAGAGCCCTGGCACTGGTGTGCGGGCCGAGTCACTGACCCCTCCCTGATCTGAGCGTCGGGCCCTGGGGGCCCAGCATGCAGACCCTCGGCTAAGTTCAGGGGCCGGGTCCCCTCACGCTCCCAGGGATGCAAAGCCCCCCCAAGGGCCAGGTCACTGCAGCTCCCAGGTCCTAACGCTCAGCAGCAAGAACTGAGGCCAGAACTGTGTCACCAGCCTGGGCCTGCACCCACCTGCCCCAGCATGAGTGTGGGGCAGCATAGGGGGCACCCCAGGCTCAGCACCTGGGGCAGGAGCCAGTGCGAAGCACCGGCTGCCCCAGGCCCCACTCCTGCTGCGGCCAGGCTTCCTGGGAGCAGAGCGGAGGGCCCACCAGCCACGCCGGCTCCAGCATCCCTGACTCCCTGCCCTTCTTAATGACACAGCATCTTAGGATCCATTAGCCAGCAGCCGAGCAGCTGCCTCCGGAATCAATAACCCCTTCTCATCAATAATGAACCAGCCTCAGGCTGCCCTTGGGCTCCAGCTGCTCTGTAATCCTCTCCATTTCCTCCTGCTCCCAATATAGCCGCTCTCCCAGGGCCACCTCCCCAGGCGGGCGGCAGCTTTATCAATCCATCAGCAGGCTGGCGCAGCCCCCAGCCCCCTCCCCCACCACCCGGGCCTGGAATCCCAGCTCCGTCCATCTGCCGGGAAAAGTCACGCACTTGTTTCCAGCTCCGCTCTGCTCCCGTGCAGCTGCCCCTCCTGGGGACCGTGCTGGGGCCGGAGGAGGTGACACTGCCCAGCCTGGCCCAAAGGGCGCATGACAGCTCAGAGATTGGCACTGCTCTGCCGCTCCTGCCAGGGGGTTTTAGCCCACGTTGCCTTCCCCAAGCTCTGCCCAGGCCAAACCCCACCCCCAGCATGGCACTAGCATGTCCTTTGCCACTACCGCGCTGCCCCCTCCCCTCTGCTTGTCTCTCGCTCTGCATCAGACGGGGCCCCCATCTCGGCCGGGGCCCGGGCAGCGCCCGGCCCGACGGGGCCCCCATCTCGGCCGGGGCCCGGGCAGCGCCCGGCCCGACGGGGCCCCCATCTCGGCCGGGGTCTAAGTGCTGCTATCCCAAATAATAATCAAGTCCCACCCAGTGCCCCGGAGCCAGGCCGGGAACCCACACCGGAGCCAGGCCTACAAAGCCCATGGGGGGGTGGGGCTGCGCCAGAGGGGGTGCGGCTCCTGAAGGGCGCAGCCCGGGGCTGGGGGCTCCCGGCTAGTCCGTTCCCCTCTGGCTGGTCTCACCCCCCTGCCTGGGCACAGGGCTCAGCCCAGGAGCCACTGGGGTCTCTCCTGGCTCCTGCTGGCCCCGCCCCACCCCGCAACTCTCTTTACACTTCGGCCGGACCCGCTGCGTCCCCCCGCCGCAGGGCCCCCCAGGGCTGAGCCGCCCACGCTCCAGGCTGGGAGCAGCAAGCGCCTGCCCCGGCTCCCCGCTCCGCGGCTCCTCGCCCCCCTGCGGCTCGACCGCTTGCCCCCACGCCGCCTCCCGAGACCGCCGGACGGCCACAGCGCCGGGCAGGCTGGGTCCAACCCGGGCCCCGAGGAGAGCTGGGCGGCTGGTGCTTCTGGGCTGGGGGCGGCGGGGGCTGCGCCGGACCGGGACTGCCCCTCGCAGCGGGCCGGGCAGGGGCTGCCTCCGGCGGTTGTGCCCTGTGCCGGGGCGGGGATGGCGCTGGGGCAGGGGCCATGGAGCGTGGAGGAGACCAAGGCGTGGCCGGTAGCTGGGCACCGGGCGGAACCCCGGGCTGGTACCGAGACTCCTCCGGGCGCGGCGATGCCTCCTGCTCCGCTGATGCTCCAGCGCGCCCGGCGGTACCTCCTGCGCGGACACTCAGCCCAATTTCCAAAGGGCTGCGCGCGCCCTCGGTGCCCACCCAGAGACCAAAAGGGGGAACGACCCATGAGTGCGCCCTGCCCCGCGCAGAGCCCCGCGCAGCCGGGCCGCTGCGCACCGCCCCGCGCAGAGCCCCGCGCACCCCGGCCGCTGCGCACCGCCCCGCGCAGAGCCCCGCGCCCCCCCAGGCGCTGCGCCCTGCCCCGCGCAGAGCCCCGCGCCCCCCGGCCGCTGCGTCCTGCCCCGCGCAGAGCCCCGCGCCCCCCCAGCCGCTGCGCCCTGCCCCGCGCACTCACCGCGCCCGCTGGCCCGGATGAAGTGGATGGCCGCGTCCGCGCCGCCCTCGTCGGGCGCGTAGATGTGGTAGCGCACGGTGAGGTTGAGCGCCTCCTGCAGCTCCTGGTACACGCCCTCGATGGTGAAGTAGTAGGGCCGGTCGTCGGTCTTGTGGTCGGCGTAGAGCAGCGCGGCGCGGGCGCTCCAGTTGAAGTGCGCGTGGAGCTGCGAGACGAAGGCGCCGAGCTGCGGCGCCGAGGGCCCGGTGCGCACCGTGGTGCCGTAGTGCTCCCGCTTGTGGCTGAAGCCCGTGGCCACGGCCCCGGCCGTGATGAGCGGCAGGCGCCAGTGCGAGGCGAAGCGCCCCACCGAGGCGGCCGGGTAGACGCAGCCCGGCCCGAAGAGCACGTCGGGGTCGTGGTAGAGCTTCAGGTCCACGGCGTTGAGGGGCGCCACGTACTCGGAGCAGGCGCCCTCCAGCTCCGAGCTCCTGAAGTGGAGGCGCACGGCGAGCGGGCCGGGCAGCAGCGGCGGGTCGCCGCGCTCCAGCGCCTCGAGCGCCAGGCGGATGGCGGGGCCCACGCGCGGCCAGGCCCACGCGTAGCTCACGTTGCGCTCGGGCAGCACCACGGCCAGGCTCAGGCTGCGGTTCGCGCCCTCGGGCTCGGCGCGCCCGGCGGCCCACAGCGCGGCCAGGAGCGGGAGCAGCAGGCGCGGCGGCGGCGCCATGGGGGGCCCGGCCCTGCCCGCCCCGCTCCGCGGCCCCTGCCCAGCCCGGCCAGCGGCTCCCTGCTGCTGCCGCCGCCGCCGCTCGCTGGCTCCGAATGCGCCCGGCTCCCCGGGAGAAGCCGCCTCCGCCCCCGGCCCCCGCCCCCGGCCCCGGCCCCCGCTGCCCTGCGCCTCCCTCCGGACGTGACTGCACAGAGCCCGCCGCCGCCGCGGAGCCAGCCCAGCGCCCCCTGCCGCCGCCAGCCCCGCGCGACCCCGCCGGGCCCCCGGGCTGCGCGCGGGCCGGGGCCGGGGCCGGGGCCGGGCCGGTGCTCGGGCCTGGAAGCGGATCCGCGGCCCCGGCCGCTGCTGCTCGCCGCGGGAGCCAGGGGCCGGCGCGAGAGCTGGGCGCCCCCCCGGCCAGCCCCGACCCCCCGCAGGCCGGCGCCGACCTGGGGGCTGCAGCCCGTGTGCGCCTGGCGCGCTGGCCCCACGGGCCCGGGGCGCTGCTCGCGCACCAAACCCTGGAGCGCCCGGGGCGCCCCAGGGCTGCGGCCGGGCAGGCAGCCGCGGGGGAGGCAGCGCATTCGCTAAAGGCTCCGCGGTGGAAGCTCACAGTGCTCAGCCATCCTTAGGGACAAGAGTCAACGTCCCGGGGAGCTGAAAGGGGCTCTCCTCCTCTCCGGGCTGGGCTGCCTCTCCTAGAAGCTGGGGGCACCCCGTCCCCAGCAGGACCCCCCACTGCGGGACAGGGGTGTGACGTGAGCCTTGGTCCTCAGGGATGAGCCTCTGCATCAAGCCACCATCACAAGTATCCCCCTTGCAGGCAGCAGGACTATGCCCCCCTCCACATTACGCCCCCCCCACATTACGCCCCCCCCATGGCTTCCACCGATGCCCCCCCATCCCTGCCTCCACAGGCCCAGGGAAGGTGGCGCCTTCCCCTACCGTGTGCTCCAGCCCAGCAGCTCCCCAGACTGTGCTCAGGCCCTTGGCTGGTCCTTCCACTGCAGAACTGCAGCCACCCCAGCTGCCAAACCAGCTGCAGGCCCCTGGCCCCTCCACATAACCCCTGCCTCTAGCAATGCCCCCAGGTGGGGGAGCCGCTATGCAGGAGCTATACAGGGCACTGGCACAGGACTGGAGCCAGAGCATGGGGTGGTGGTGGGGAGATTACCCTCCCATGCCACTGCCATAATCTTTGTGTATCACAGAGTCTCCGGGCGATGCTCTGGAACTGCTCCCTACGAAGCCAGGCAGGACTCTGGGGAAGTCTCCTCTCTGGGAGCAGCCTGTCTGCAGGACACACAGCTCACCCGGCTTCCCCCTTCCTGGGTCTGACCTCGGAGCATTCAGCATCCTCTGCCCCTCCAGGCGCTTCCCACAGCGAGTCCGCCCAGGCGGGGTCCTGGGGAAGCCAGAGGGTCCTGCCCCCCAACTCCGCAGTCAGACGGGACTCTCAGCCAGCCAGTAAAACAGAGGTTTATTAGACGACAGGAACATGGTCTAAAACAGAGCTTGTAGCTACAGAGAACAGGACCCCTCAGTCAGGTCCATCTTGGGAGTCAGACCCCCATCTGAGCCTCTCCCCATTTCCCCAGCCAGCTCCAAACTGAAACTCTCCAGCCCCTCCTCTGGCCTTTGTCTCTTTCCTGGGCCAGGAGGCCACCAGGTCTCTGTTCTCCAACACCTCCAGTTGGCACCTTTGCAGGGGGGAAGGGCCCAGGCCATCAGTTGCCAGGAAACAGGGTGTCGGCCATTCTCTGTGCAGACACAATCACACCTGCCTAGGGCTCTGCAACAATCTTACACCCTTATCCCACCACCTAGATACTTAAGAGATGCATAGGGGAAACTGAGGCACCCCTACAGTGTTCGGAGAAAACATTAAGAACAGTCCCGCTTCGTCACAGGGGGCTCTCAGTGGCAAACTAGACCAAGCTTTGCTGTTGGAGCGGAGTTGAGCGGACCCAAGCTCTGCTCTTCACACACGTGGAGCAGGAGGCCTCATGGTACCATCTGTGCGAGCGCTCGAGAGCGTTGGGGGTGTGGATGGGACGGGGTCCCGAACCCTGAGTTGCGGGGCAGAGGAGCTGCTCTCCCCAGGACAGGCCTGGGCTTATGCCACTCAGGGCCCTGCTAAGGCTGTTTTCTCAGCAGACTGCAGCCTCGGGCCTGGCAATGTGGCACACTCCGGCGTGTGGCTCCCCGGCTGCTGGCGGGAATTTGGTCCGGCTCCATGGTGCAGAGCAAGTGGGGAGCCCGTGCTCAGCACAGCTCCCTGGGGGCGACTCCAGACAGTGCCCTGGGTGTCCTCCGGAGCACCAGTGCGGGCAACATGTGGGAACCGCAGCGGTGGCTCCTGTCTCCTTGCACAGCAGCTGTAGCGTGGGAGGGTGGCTGAGGGACAAGCCCCTGGCTCCGGTGCATGGGCCCTTCTGCTGAGAGCATCGTGACATGCCCAGGCAGGGCTCTTCCGCCCGTCTGAGCAGCTGCTGGGTACTCCACTGGTCTCTGCCGAAAGCTGAGCACGAGCGGATCCGCCTGGCTATTGCCAGACATTTGCATGGGAAGGATTTGATGAGCTCTGTGAAGTGTAGCATGTGAGGTTCCAAACGACTGGAGCTGCTTTGGAGTCTGCCCCCCAAAACCCCTCCCAGCCTGTGCCACCGGCTCCCCCCTCGGACACGCTGCCTTCAGCCCCCTCTGACCCTGCCCTCCTGTCCCCCCCAAATCCCCTCCCAGCCTCACCCCTGGCTCTCCCTTGGACTGACTGCCTTCAGCCCCCTCCGAGCCTGTCCTCCTGCCCCCCCAATCCCCTCCCAGCCTCGCCCCTGGCTCCCCCCTCGTACACACTGCCTTCAGCCCCCTCCGAGCCTGTCCTCCTGCCCCCCCAATCCCCTCCCAGCCTCGCCCCTGGCTCCCCCCTCGTACACACTGCCTTCAGCCCCCTCCGAGCCTGTCCTCCTGCCCCCCCAATCCCCTCCCAGCCTCGCCCCTGGCTCCCCCCTCGGACATGCTGCCTTCAGCCGCCTCCGAGCCGAACCTCCTGGCCCCCAAACCCCTCCCAGCCTCGCCCCTGGCTCCCCCCTCAGACATGCTGCCTTCAGCCACCTCCGAGCCGGCCCTCCTGGCCCCCAAACCCCTCCCAGCCTGTGCCACCAGCTCCTCCCTCGGACATGCTGCCTTCAGCCCCCTCCGAGCCTGTCCTCCTGCCCCCCCAATCCCCTCCCAGCCTCGCCCCTGGCTCCCCCCTCGGACATGCTGCCTTCAGCCACCTCCGAGCCTGTCCTCCTGCCCCCCCAAATCGCCTCCCAGCCTGTGCCACCAGCTCCCCCCTCGGACATGCTGCCTTCAGCCGCCTCTGACCCGGCCCTCCTGCACCCCCAAAACCCCTCCCAGCCTCACCCCTGGCTCCCCCCTTGGACATGCTGCCTTCAGCCGCCTCCGAGCCGGCCCTCCTGCCCCCCCAAAACTGCTCCCAGCCTGTGCCACCGGCTCCCCCCTCGGACACGCTGCCTTCAGCCCCCTCTGAGCCTGCCCCCCTGCCCCCCCCATCCCCTCCCAGCCTCGCCCCTGGCTCCCCCCTTGGACACACTGCCTTCAGCCCCCTCCGACCCTGCCCTCCTGCCCCCCCAAAACCCCTCCCAGCCTGTGCCACCAGCTGCCCCCTCGGACACGCTGCCTTCAGCCGCCTCCGAGCCTGCCCTCCTGGCCCCCAAATCCCCTCCCAGCCTCACCCCTGGCTCCCCCCTCAGACATGCTGCCTTCAGCTGCCTCCAGCCCTGCCCTCCTGGCCCCCAAATCCTCTCCCAGCCTCGCCCCCGGCGAGTCACCTGCTCAGAGCTGAGTGGTGCCCTTGGCCAAGTGCCCTGTGGGGCTGAGGTCGCTGCTTGCCACGGTCATTCTGGGGCTGCCTGACCAGCTCTGCCCCAAGGCCAGCGCGAGGAGCCAGTGATCACCAAACAGCCCCCATGCTGGACAAGTGTGTGCTCCTAGACGCTGCCTCCCTCGCAGAGCCAGGAAACCCCAGATCAGCAAGACGTCCCACGTAACCCGCCCCCCGGCCTTGCCCCATCCCACTGGCATCACCCCTCCCCAGACAAATGACGGGGGGAGGCAGGGAGCGGCTCTCGGGGGGACGTGGCCCAACAGGCTCTGAGCGAAGGGCGCTCGGTCCCCTCCAGAAGCAGGGGTCGGAGCCCGAGCTCAGATGGGCTCTGCGGGAGTCACCCGGCGGCAAAGGGCCAGAATGGCCCTGCCCATTGGGGGTTGCACCCAAATGCACCATGGGCAGCGCTGCCAGTGGCCCCACCAACCAGGGCGCAGAGTGCCCGTGGCCACCCCCCGTTCGGCTGCCTGGGTGCAGCCTCCTGGTTTCGGAGAGGACGCGCTGGGAGCAGGAGTGTCTGGCTGGGGCCCTGGAGCCGGGGCCGGTGCCCAGCGCCTGGCCTGGCTGCACAGCAGAGAGCAGGTTTGCATGTGTCTGTCTTGCGCTGCACGCAGCATTCCTCTCATTCCCGGGCAGGCCCCATGGTCCCACGGGGCCGGCCCTGGAGCAGGGCCTGCTGCACGCAACGCCAGCGCCAGCCCTCGTAAACTCGGCAGCAGACGTGAGAGCCGCTCCCCACCCCACCAGAGGCAGCTCCCCCGGGCCCCGGGCTGCAGCCTGGAGCAGGGCTGTGGGAAAGGCCCCAGCCACCTGGCCTGATGCGCGGGGGGCACCAGTCCCCTGCCACCCCTCGGTGCCCACTGATCCACGCACAAGGAGCTGGCAGTGGTGCTGGGGAGGGGGGTCCTACGTGCTCCTGGTTCGGAGCTCCCAGGAGCAGACAGGACCCGGGGAGGGGGAGGCAGACACAGAAGTACCAAGGGCCGAGGGTGGGCTGGGCAGACAGGGAGAGAAAAGGGCTCAGAGGCAGAGGTGAGGCCTGGCAGGGGCAGTGCCCGGTCGTGTGAGGGGCAGGGCCCAGTGGGGTGGGGCCAGGGCCCTGTGATGCAGGGGGCAGGGTAGGGCCCAGCAGAGGAAAGGGGCAGGCCCTATGGTGTGGGGCGCAGGGCAGGACCCAGTGGGGGAGGGGGCAGTGGCCTGTGATGTGGGGGGAGGGGACAAGGCACAATGGTGTTGGGGGGGGAGGCAGGGGCCAGTGGTATGCGGGGGGCGGACAGGGGACAAGGCCTAGTGGGGGGGGGGGGGAAACAGAGCCCAGTAGGGGCGGTGGGCAGTGGCTTGTGGGATGGGGGAAAGAGTGCACAGTGGGGTAGGGGTAATTCCCCCCCATCCCTGCCCCAGGCACAGACACTAGGCCTGAGGGAGGTGGCAGGGCCCTCCGTGGGGTGAGGCCTCAGCCCCAGTGGGCACATTCCCACCATGGGTGTCGTTTGAGGAGGGTGAGGGGGCATTGTCCCCCCCAAACTGCAAGCTCGGGGCAGGTGCAGGATTCCCCCCCCCTCCCCCCCGCACACACACAGATGCAAAGCCCCATTGGCCTGGCTGGAGCTGCCCCCCCCCCCCCCCCCCGGCAGAAACGGGGAGTTCTGGGCAGCAGAGATACCAACTGGCCGGCCGCACACCTCATCGGGAACCACACGTCCAGTCAGGCGGCAGCGACCGGTACCGCACAGTAAGTGACTCTCGCTCAGTTCTGTGCTACACGCAAGCTGCTAAAGAATAAAGGGCAAGTTTAGAAAAGCTTTGACGGGGCAGGAACCTCTTTCACTTAAATTCACCGGGGTAAAAGCAGCGTTTTCCGCGGCACCGTCACCTTTCGAAGCTGTGGTGCGTCTCCGGTCAGCTGCAATCCCGAAGGAACCCGAAGCTTTTCTCCGAGTGACGCACGTCTCAGAGCTACGAGCGCCCTGCACCCCGGGGGTGGTAACGCGGAGCTCTGCGGCAGACCTCACGCTCGCCTCCGCTCCCAGCACGCCGTCGGCCGCCGCGAGTGGGCCCCGCTCACAGCCCCCAGCTCTGCCCCAGAGCCGCACCCGGGGGCCGGGGCCTGCTCCGCCCCGCAAGGCCTCTCCCTCTCTGGGGGCTGCCTCAGTGTCCCCGGCCAGCGCTGGGGTGGCTTTACTGACGTGAGGTGACACCTGGTGGCCACCGGGGGAAGTCCAGGCGCCCACCAGCTCCCGGGGCAGCCGGCTGCAGGACATGGCCCCCAAGGTCAAACCGCACGGGCCAGCCCCACAGATCTTCACATGAGGAGCGTGTGGCATTTGGCCTGGCCTCTGGCTGTCAAGCTCCCCCAGCACCTCCACGGTCCTGCCGGCAACCCCACCCTGGCTCATCAGTTAATTCTGCCCCCTAGCCCTGCTCTGCACCCCTCGCAGCAATTAATGGAGTGGCCCAGGCCAAGTGCAGGGGATCGTTCTGGGCCTGGCCCCAGGGCAGCTGTGGTACTGCCCTGCTGGGGCTGGGCTGTTCTGCACCCCAGCCCCAAACTTCCCTCCCGCTCGGGGAGCCTGCATGAGCTGTGCAGATGGGCTGCTGCAGCTCCCAGCCCAGAGGACAAAGACCCCGGCCCATCTCTGTGGAGAGACCACACTCAGGGAGAAAGACCCTCCCCGCAGAATGCCAGGCCCCTTGTGCACGGAGCTGGCCTCCCACTCAGGGCCTGCGGTGTGCGCAGTTCCATGCACACGCTCACCCCTGGTGTGCCACTCTCTGATCACAGGTGTGTGCAAGTCCGGGCACTGCACCTGCTGATCAGCCGGGTGACTGCACACGCACTTTGGGCATGGAGCTGCACAGATTTAAATGTGAAGGCGAGGCCCATCCGTGCTCGTTATGTGCACACGCGGAGGTCCCCATGCAGGCAGTGCCCCTTGGCTATGGTGGGAAGCGGCCTGAGGGAAAGAGAAGGGATTGACGCTCGTGCTGTCCCTCAGCACCTGGACCTGCTGCTCATGGGCCTGGAGCCCGGCCCCTCATCAGTCTCCTGTTCAGGTACCTGTTGGCGGACTGTGCTTGTGACTTTGTGGGGACTCGGGCTCCCTCCCAAGCCTAGACCCCAGGGTGAAGGCCCTCTGGGAGCCCAGCCGGAGAGAACCCCAGGGTGGGGGTCAGGGCTTGCGCATGGCCCTGCTGTGTGGAGGATGTGTGTGACTGGTGGGCGCAGGGCTGCAGTGGCCAGGTCAGGCTCTGTGCAGACACGGACGGGCCACAGAGAGTCCGTCCCAGCCAGAGGCCAGATTTACTGTTCTGTTACCCCAGCGAGTGTGGGGTGAGGGGGCGCCCACTAACAGACATTTCTTAGTGTTTCCTCGCTCGGCCTGTCTCCGCCGGCCGGCCCAGCTTACGGTTACCTGGTGCCAGCGCTGCAGCGTCCAAGTCCTCCCCAGGCAGACCAGGGCTGCCCCGAGTTCTCTGCCCTGCCCCACGGCGGCCCAAGGGAAGAGGAGAGCACACGGACCACTCCCGCTTCTCGCCCCAGGCTAAGCTCCCCCTTCACACATCCCCCCGATGAGCGCTCTGCCCTTCCTTCCCAGGCTCGTGGTGTCTGGTAAGGACCATCCCTTCCCCCTTGAGCAGGGGGCTCCCCTGTGCAGGCTCTGGCCCCCCACTCTGGACTGCATTCAGCCCCCCAGCTGCAGCAGAAGGGCCCTTTGTCATGTGGTCTCACAGATCTCTGCACCTCACCCAGCACAGCAGAGATTAGCCTGCTGTGACAAAGTGGGACTGTTCTTAACGTTTCCTCTGAATAGTGTGGGGGTGCCTCAGTTTCCCCTAGGCAGTTCTTAAGTATCTAGGGGGTGGGATAAGGGTGTATGATCACTGCAGAGCCCTAGCAGGCAGGTGTGTGCAGGGGTCTGGACACAGACAATGGCCGACACCCTGTTTCCTGGCAACTGATGGCCTGGGCCCTTCTCCCCTGTGAAGTGAGAGCTAAAGGGTTGGAGAACAAAGGAATCAGGTGACCTCCTGGCCCGGGAAAGGGACAAAGCCCAGAGGAGGAGGATGGGCTGGAGGGAGTTTCAGTTTGGGGCTGGCTGGGACGTGGAGTGAAGTGCAGATGGGGTTGTCTGGCTCACTGCCCCCCAAAATGGACCCAGCTGAGGGGTCCTGTTCTCTGCACCGACAAGCTCTGTTTTAGACCATGTTCCTGTCGTCTAATAAACCTCTGTTTTACTGGCTGGCTGAGAGTCACGTCTGCCTGCGAAGTTGGGGGGCAGGACCCTCTGGTTTCCCCAGGACCCCGCCTGGGCGGACTCGCTGTGGGAAGCGCACGGAGGGGCAGAGGATGCTGAATGCTCCGAGGTCAGACCCAGGAAGGTGGAAGCCGGGTGAGCTGTGTGTCCTGCAGACAGGCTGATCACAGAAAGGTGACTGCCCCAGAGTCCTGACTGGCTTCATGGGGAGCAGTTCCAGAGCATCGCCCGGGGACTCCGTGACAGCTGCCTCTAGGTGGGTTTCTCCCCTATCCTGCCCCTGGTTGAAAAGATAGGGACTGTTACATGCGCGAGGAGACAAATAAGAGATGGGGATCGAGATGGGAGAGCAGGAGGTTCTGTTCCTACTGTCTCAAGGTACAGGACCAAAGTGACATTTGACAAGACTGAAAGGTGGGAAATTTGAACTGGATGGGAGCAAATGCTTTTTCACACAACACAGAATCAGCCTGTGGAACTCATTGCTACAGGACTTTGAGGCTGAGAGCTTACGGAGATTCAGACAAGAGATGGACATTTCTATGAATAACAAGACCCAGAGTTAGAATAGTAAACACTAACCCCCTGAAAGGACTAAACCCCTCCTGCTTCGGGGCATGAGCGTGTGCATGTGTGTGTAACTTCCTGGGGGGTGGATTAGCTCATCACTGCAGGGCTTGTGTCCCTTTCTCTGAAGAAGGCAGTGCTGGCCACTGCCAGAGACAGGGCTTAAGGACCCCTGATCTGATCCTATATAGAGATACCTATGTCCTCATGCCCCAGTCAGTAAGTGCCACCTAAGCTTGGGGTAGCAAAGCCGGTGCAAGGTGCAGACTGGGTGGCAGGGTGTTCCCCATGGGAGGGCTGTCTGGGGTGGGCAAGGGGTGTCTTGGCTGTTAGCCTTTTAGCAGCAGAGAGAGTTGTTGGGGTGGTGTCTATGAATGCCCACAATTTGCCCAGTCTCTTGGGAAAGAACCTTTCCAGAGACACATTGAAGTAGAAATGTGGGGCAGGAAGGAATCTTGAGACATCATCAAGTCCAGCCCCCTGGGCTGCGGCCAGGCCAAGTAACCCTAGACCAGCCTGTAACAAAGTGGGACTGTTCTTAATGTTTTCTCTGAATACTGTGGGGGTGCCTCAGTTTCCCCTAGGCAGTTCTTGAGTATCTAGGTGGTGGGGTAAGGGTGTATGATCATTGCAGAGCCCTAGAGGGCAGGTGTGTGCAGGGGTCTGGACACAGAGAATGGCCGACACCCTGTTTCCTGGCAACTGATGGCCTGGGCCCTTCCCCCCTGCAAGGTGAGAGCTAAAGGGTTGGAGAACAAAGGAATCCGGTGACCTCCTGGCCCGGGAAAGGGACAAAGCCCAGAGGAGGAGGGGCTGGGGGGAGTTTCAGTTGGGGGCTGGCTGGGACATGGAGTGAAGGGCAGACGTGGTTGTCTGGCTCACTGCCCCCCAAAATGGACCCAGCTGAGGGGTCCGGTTCTCTGCACCTACAAGCTCTGTGTTAGATCATGTTCCTGTCGTCTAATAAACCTCTGTTTTACTGGCTGGCTGAGAGTCCCGTCTGACTGTGGAGTTGGGGGTCAGGACCCTCTGGCTTCCCCAGGATCCCACCTGGGCGGACTCGCTGTGGGAAGCGCACGGAGGGGCAGAGGATGCTGAATGCTCCGAGGTCAGACCCAGGAAGGCAGAAGCCGGGGGAGCTGTGTGTCCTGCAGACAGGCTGCTCCCAGAGAGGAGACTTCCCCAGAGTCCTGCCTGGCTTCGTAGGGAGCAGTTCCAGAGCATCGCCCAGGGACTCCGGGACACAGCCCTGGCAGGGGTTTGTCCAACCTGGTCTTATAAACCTCCGATGACAGGGATCCCCAAGCCTCCTGTGGGCGCCTGCTCCAGAGTTTAGCTCCCCTGAGAGTTCGAAAGTCTTTCCTAATCTCACCTACATCTCACATGTTGCAGATTAAACCCATCATGTGTTGCAGTTTGCTTCTTGTTCTCCCGTCAGCGGCCATGGAGAACAGTCGATCCCTGTTATCTTTGTAACAGCTCTTAATATATCTGACGACTTATCAGGTCCCCCTCAGTCTCCTTTTCTCAAGGCTAAACATGCCCAGTCTAACCTTTCCTCACAGGCCAGGTTTTCTAAACCTTTTCTTGTTTTGGTTGCTCTCCCCTGGAGTCCCTCCAATTTGTGTACATCTTGCCTAAGTGGGGTGCGCAGAATTGGACACAGTATCCAGCTGAGACCTCCCCACTGTCAAGTACAGAGGGAGGATTACCTCCCGTGCCTTACATGCGACACTCCGGTTAGTGCCCCTCAGGGTGATATTACACTTTTTCACAACTCCACTACGTTGTGGACTCACATTCAGCTTCTGATCCACTACAACCCCAGCTCCTTTTCTCACTGCCACCGCCCACCCAGTTATCCCCCGTTTGCAGCGTTGTCTTTGATTTTGCCTTCCCAAGTGAGGTACTTTGCACTTGTCTTGACTGAATTTCATCTTGTTGATTTCAGATGAATTCTCTAATTTGTCAAGGTCGTTTTGAATTCCAGTTCAGTCCACCAAAGTGCATGTAACCCCTCCCAGTGTGGTGTCATCCACATATTTTATAAGCATATTCCCCACTCTATAATCAATGGAGTAGTACCAGAACCAGCACTGACCCCCACAGATATGCCTTCTAAGTCTGACAGCAAACCATTCAGACATACTCTCTGAGTACAACCTTTCAACCAGTTTCAACATAAGAACAGCCAGACTGGGTCAGACCAAAGGTCCTTCCAGCCCAGTATCCAGTCGTCCAACAGTGGCCAATGCCAGGTGCCCCAGAGGGAATGAACAGAACAGGGAATCATCAAGTGACCCATCCCCTGTCGCCCATTCCCAGCCTCTGGTAAACAGAGACTAGGGACACCATCCCTGCCTATCCTGGCTCAGAGCCATTGATGGACCTATCCTCCATGATTTTATCTAATTCTTTTTTGAACCCTATTATAGTCCTAGCCTTCACAACATCCTCTGGCAAGGAGCTCCACAGGTTGACTGTGCGTTGTGTGAAAAAATACTTCCTTTTGTTTGTTTTAAACCTGCTGTCTATTAATTTCATTTGGTGGTTCCTAGTTGTTATGAGAAGGAGTAAATAACACTTCCTTATTTACTTTCTCCACACCAGTCATGATTTTATATATCTCAGTAGTATATACCACGATAGTATTCACCACCATGTAATTTTTGACAGGTTTCCACGCCCCCTTTAGGGCTTATGTCCTGCCCTCCATTCCCTTTGGTGTTGAGGTTTGGTGCCAGCGGCCCTTGTGAATTTTTTTGATTATTTTTTATGTTTGAATAGGGAATATGTTGCATGTTTGTGCTTTGCTACAGGTGGCTGATTGTTCAGAGGAAAAGGTTGAAAAAATAGAAAGAAAAATAAAAGATTTTTTTTGTTTTTAAAGGGTTAGTTTGAAAGAATAGAGGCAAGTTATAAAAGAGAAAGATTTTTGGTTAGGTTTAGCAAGGAGAGATGATTTTAAAGGCCTAGTCTGGCATGTTAAAGAATAAAAAAATGAAATAAATTTAAATAGTTTATTAAATATAAAGTTAAGTTAAGAAGAACACATGGCAAAAAAAGGACATTTTGTAAAGTGGAGACTGTTTGGTAAGCACATGGTAAAATATAAAGGGAGGTTAATAGAAGAGCATTTAAAATTTTTACATATAAGGCTAAGTTAAGAAAAGAGCATTTAAAAACATTAAACAATATTGAAAAATAGAGAGAGAGAACAGGGAAGAAAAGGGGAAAGAAAGCCCCTCTGCAAAGGGCAGAGACAGGCAGCACGTGGTTGAGTCAGAGAGAGAGAGCTCTTACCCCAGGAACAGTCGCAGGGGTAAGAGGGAGCTCCCTAGGCTCACAACCCCTCAGGCTAGTTATCGCCGCCTTTGGGTCGGACCAATCAGATGCTGCTCTACAGCTGCGTCATAGACTACATTTTCCTGAACCAATCCTGTAGTCCCAAGGTTTTTAAACACGAGCCATCTCCCGCCCCTCAGTTCTCCCCTGTAGCATATCAGCACTCGCTGCTGCGGCACCTCATGCTGGTCGTCCAGGAATTAGCTCAGTTCCAGCACTCTCAGCACCTCCTGCTGACCGGTCTCCCTCCCAGACCCCGGCGCCCCTTTCCTTGGGGTGCTGCCCCACAGCCGTGCCCCCACACTCCCAGGGGAACCTCTTCCCCCTATCCCCACCTTGCCTCAGTGGCTACTGCCAGTCGTCATCTAGCCCCCTTTCTCTGGGGGCAGACGGCAGTCTGTAACAGCCATTCATCATTGTCAAGGGGGTTGGACCAGCTGCCTCTGCCTATCCCTGGGCTGCATCTCTGCAGCCCCAGTACCTGCCTTGGCCTTTAACCAGGCCTCAGCGTGGGGAGTTGCCAGGCCGGAGCTCCCCAGCTCCTCTTGCCCTTCCCCAGCACTGCTCTGCCCAAGGTCCCCTGTAGCTCCCAGCAGCCAGGTCCTTCCCCCTCCAAGGCTGGAGTGAGACTGACCCAGCTCCTCTTTTAGCGCTTAGATCAGGGCCAGCTGTGGCCTCACTGGGTGCAGCCACAGCTCTGTCCCCTACTCAGCCAGCCTCCCTCAGCTGCTCTCACGCTTTTTTCCTAGGAGCGGGTTAACCACCTTGCTGCACCCCCCTGTCAAAATCCCACCCGTGGGGGTAGGGGAGGTCCGCTAGCCTGCGCGACCTGGAGACGTCCTGCCAGTCGCACTCGCTTCTCTTCACTGTCCTTCAGCTTCAGGGCCAGATCTTCCTTCCCCCTGTGGGCTTTCTGCAGCTCCACCCCACTGTCCAGCTCCACCCCCACTGTCCAGCTGGCCTGCTCCACTGCCTCCAACCGCGCCCCCGCGGGTCAGAATCCCCCAGACCCTCCACCTTCGGGTTCTGGGTCCATTTTGTGGCCTTCCCCATGACCGCCTGAGTCCCGACCTCTTGCTGGGCCCACTCTGTCTCAGTTCCTTTGGTTGAGACCTCCCCAGTGACGGTCCGGATCCTGACCTCCCACTGGGTCTCCGTTGCAGCCACCACCACCTCCCGTTGGTGGCCCATCGGCCAGTCAGCCATCAGCCCTGCAGCCATCAGCCCTGTCCATTTTTGACCACTCCGGGGCCCCAGGCACCTCCTTCCTCAGCCCCTCTCTTCCCTTGAGGGGGCAGTGCCTCTTAACGTGGCCTGGTTCATGGCAGCCCCAGCAGGCTCCCCGTGTCTTCACTGCTTTGGGCCTCTCGTGGTCTTCCTTGGGTCCAGCTTTCTCGCTGGGGCTTACCTGGACCCCCCGCCTCGGGCCTGGGCATGCCCTCTGTACGTGTCCGCGATGCCCACAGGCCCAACATGTCCGCGGCCCCCTGGGTTCCCTCACCAGGTGGCTGTCTTAGGGACTTGCTCCTTCCCCAGCTCGGGGTGAGGCACCCTGTCCCCATCCCAGTAGGGACAATCCCTTTTTAAATGTCCACACCGCCCACAGGCATAGCAAGCCCTGCGCTCCGCCACAGGCCTCCTGGCCCTTGGCTTCTCACGCCATTCTCCACAGCTTCTCCGAAACGCCCTTTTGAGGAGTTTTACCAGGGTCCTCTGTTCCTCTGCCAGCCACCCTAACTGTTCCTGCAGGGCCCACTGCGCCTCACAATGCCTCTGCTGGGTCTCCCCGACCTCATGCACAAGTCTCTCAAGCCTCTCAGGCTGCTGGACTGCCCCTTTCCTCAGGGAACCCAACCTGTGGGACGGCACAAGAACCCTCTGCAAAGAACACCTCCATGTAACCCGGATCCATCGTCCCCTTTCTCCTCTGCTCAGCAATAGTCCCAGTCCTGTCCCTTGTATCAGGGGTGACCGGCTATGCCCGCATTCTTCACCACATGTAACAGGTCGAGCACTCACCACCACAGCACCTCCTGCTGGTCATCCGGGCATTAGTTCAATTCCAGCACCCAGAGCGCCTCCTGCTGACCGGTGTCTTTCCTGTCTCAGGCCCACCATGTCCCTCCCGGAGCCCAGTGCCCTTTTCTTTGGGGTGCTGCCCCACAGCAGTACCCCCATACTCAGGGTCTCCCCTCCCAGGGGAACCCCCTCCCCCTATGCCCATCTCGCCTCAATGGCTACTGCCAGTCATCATCTAGCCCCCTTTCTCTGGGGCAGACTGCAGTCTGTAACAGCCACTCATCACTAGCAAGGGGGTTGGACCAGCTGCCTGTCCCTGCAGCCCCAGTACCTCCCTAGGCCTTAACCAGGCCTCTGCCTGGGGAGTTGCCAGGCCAGAGCTCCCCAGCTCCTCTTGCCCTTCCCCAGCACTGCTCTGCTTGAGGGACCCTGAGCTCCCAGGCAGCCAGGTCCTTCCCCCTCCAGGCCTGGAGTGAGACTGACCCAGCTCCTCCCTTAGCGCTGAGACCAGGGCCAGCTGTGGCCTGATTAGGTGTGGCCCCAGCTGTGGCCACTTCCCAATCAGCCGCCTCCTTTTTACCTAGGAGCGGGGTAAGTGCCCCGCTACACCCCCCCTTTAACTGCCTTATTCTTACCTAAAAAAACAGAGCCCAAGCATCTCTCCCGCCAGGCAGCACTGTTACACAGGTGCTTTCATAAAGCTTAAAAGCATAAGCCCTTAGCTACAGTTTTTAAAGTCCCCCGCCCCCCACCCCATGTTTTAGACTAACATTGGTCATTTTTAGCGAGGACAATTTGAAGCTGCAGCAAAGCCCGTTAGCAAAAACAGCGTCTGTGAGCCAGTGGGTCGGAGAGAAGAAGGCTGCTTCTCCCCCACTTTTCAACAAACACAAGGGAAAGTTATATTCAGTTTTGCAAAGGAATAAACACTTTCAAGACAAGCCTGTGTGAAGACAGAGGGTGTTTTTATGGAGCTCAAGGGGTGCGGGGTTTGTCAAAAGGGCAGTAGGTTGCCCCCAGAGGGCACGTGCAGCTAGGTTACAGTTTGTCGACAACAACAAGAAGTAGAGGAGGAGCGGGCTGCTCCCCTGGCGAAGGCCCCCACACCTCGCCCAGCCCAGGGGGGATTTGTAACTCTTGCTTTGCAGGCCCTGCTACAAAGTATCTTTAAGTTTGTTTTTGTTAATATTTCTGACAGGCCGTAGGATGGGGGAGATAATACCTCGGGAAGTGGGAACGAGCTTCCGCTTGCCCGTGCTAAAGCATAACCGCTAACACGGAGCGGCTGCCTGCAAACCTGTTTCTCTAAAAGAGTTGTCAACCTTCCCTCTAAAACTCAGGAGAGGTGTCTTACCCCCGTGGCCTGAGCTCTGGGGCTTTTTAATTTGTTTGTCCTCGGTTTAAATTTTAAAAAAACATTAGAAAAGAAGAGGGGGGGGGGAGTAGGAAGGTGTGGGGGGGCGGGGCAGACTCCTTATCTCTGGTAAAAACAGCAGCAGCCCAGGCAGCAGCTCACTTGTTTTACATAAGCTAATTTTTTCTTGTTTTTTTGTATAAATCCAAACTTTACAAGCAATCTTGCTTATGTTTTGTTAATTTTGTTTTGTTTATTAAAACACAGGTAAACTCCCCTCAGTTGCCAGTTTTCATATTCTTACCCAGTTGCTGTTTTGGTACGTAAAAATCGCGATTTTTAAAAGGCCAGTGTTGCTTTTTAAAGCTGGCTCTGGTGGGACCCAACTGACAGTGTCAATTCAGGACAAATTGCTCAGAGCAGGGCAGTCACAGCCCAAGGCTGGGGTTTCTGTGCACACCAAGGCAAACCCAACCAGCCAGACAGAGAGGACTTTGGTTTTACCCCACTGGCTAACCAGGACAAATTGCTCAGAGCCGGGCAGTCACAGCCCAGGGCTGGGGGTCCTTTACTATTAAGGCACCAAACCAGCCAGACAGAGAGGACTTCAGTCTCACCCCTCTGGCTAACCACACGTCACACAAGCAATTCCCTCAGACACTCCAGTGTCCCAGTATCACCACCAGTGCCCCTCGTTATGGGGACAGATGATTATGAAAACCAACACCCCAGTAAAAGAAAAAAGGTTCTCTCGATCCCAAAGGACCAAGCCCCAGACCCAGGTCAATATACAAATCAGATCTTACCCACAAATCACACTTTTGCCAATCCTTTAGAATCTAAAATCTAAAGGTTTATTCATAAAAAGAAAGAAATATAGACGAGAGCTAGAATGGGTTCAATGGAATCAATGACATACAGTGGTGGCAGAGTCCTTGGTTCGGGCTTGTAGCAGTGATGGAATAAACGGCAGGTTCAAATCAAGTCTCTGGAGAACATCCACAGCTGGGATGGGTCATTCAGTCCTTGGTTCAGAGCTTCAGTGTAGCAAAGTCCCTCCAGAGGTATGAAGCAGGATTGAAGACAAGATGGAGGAGCTGCAGCAGCTTTGTATACTCTCTGGCCATGTGGTCTTTCTTTCTTTGTCCCAAGGACAAGCTGTCCATCCCATGGCCTGGAAACACCTCAGAGTTCTGTCCATCGGCAGGTCCCTGCACACCTTGCTGAGTCCCCAGGCGTGTCTGCCTTCTCTCAATGGGCCGGGTGTGTAGCTGATGGTCCCTAATGGGCCATCCAGCAGGCTAGGCAGAGCTGACACCAACTTGTCTGGGGTGTCCCCCAGAAGCACAGCACAAGTTTGAACTACAGACAGTGTAGAGCCAATATTCATAACTTTAACTACAAAAATGATACACACATATAGACAGCATCATCATAACCAGCAAACTTTAACCTTGTCTGAGACACCTTATCTGACCCCCTTTATTCAAGATTTGGTGCCACGACAGGACCTTGGTTGCAACCATATACTATATGGTCCCAGTTCAAGTCAATAACATGACAGCCAGGCCAGTATCTTCAGCCTTTTTAGTTCACTAAACTTCTACAAAATATCCCTGAGGGGCTTTGTTTTGTTACAGCTCCGTCAATGCTGCTTTTTCATGTTCAACTTTAAAAAAAAAAAAACCAACCTAATAGGCTGCCAATAGGCCTCACTGCACCTAAAAAAGGTCATGTAGTGTTACATCTCCGTCAATGCCGTATTTTCACGTTAAATGTTAAAAAACCTTTATATAATGAAACACGGCATGTTTAGCAAGTGTTAAAAGTCTGGGGGGAAAGTCGAGGGGTGGTGGTGTTCTTCAGACAGGCTCTCTCTGAGCTTCATGCAGTCACAAAGCGGTGGGTTTTGTCTTTTACAACCAGTAAATGGAATAAATACTTGTTATAACTTTCACAAAGTGTCTTTCAATGCAGTCTCCCCATTTGTTAAAACTTTAACAGTGTTTAAAAAGTTAGGAAAGAAGTCTGTGTAAAAAAACAAACAAACCGAAGGGGTGACTGACCCCTCGGGCATTGCTAAGGCAGAGTACAGTGCATGGATCACGGCTCGCCTTATCTGCTAGTCTGATCTGTTTTTAAAATGTAGAGAAAGCCACAGACTTCCCCTCCCCACTCCCCACCAAGCACAGGTGCTTGTGCACAAGGGATATAGGCTGTTGGGGCATCTGGACCATTGCAAAGCAGCCTAAGAACCCCTCTTAAATCATACCATCTTCTGCTTTGGCTGGACCATTTCATTTCCCCACGCAGGCCCTCTGCATTAGGACTTAATCATGACCCCTCTGATTTCAACAGTGTCTCAGGTCTCTTGTCTATCGGTTCATATTATTTAATGCTGGAGGGTACGCTGGAGGGTAGGGATAGGATACAGAGGGCCCTAGACAAATTGGAGGATTGGGCCAAAAGAAATCTGATGAGGTTCAACAAGGACAAGTGCAGAGTCCTGTACTTAGGACGGAAGAATCCCATGCACCGCTACAGACTAGGGACCGAATGGCTCAGCAGCAGTTCTGCAGAAAAGGACCTAGGGGTTACAGTGGCCGAGAAGCTGGATATGAGTCAGCAGTGTGCCCTTGTTGCCAAGAAGGCTAACCGCATTTGGGGCTGTATAAGTAGGGGCATTGCCAGCAGATCGAGGGACATGATCATTCCTCTCTATTTGACATTGATGAGGCCTCATAGAATCCTAGAATATCAGGGTTGGAAGGGACCTCAGGAGGTCATCTAGTCCAACCCCCTGCTCAAAGCAGGACCGATCCCCAATCAAATCATCCCAGCCAGGCTTTGTCAAGCCTGACCTTAAAAACTTCTAAGGAAGGAGATTCCACCACCTCCCTAGGTAACGCATTCCAGTGTTTCACCACCCTGTTGGTGAAAAAGTTTTTCCTAATATCCAACCTAAACCTCTCCCACTGCAACTTGAGACCATTACTCCTCGTTCTGTCATCTGCCACCACTGAGAACAGTCTAGAGCCATCCTCTTTGGAACCCCCTTTCAGGTAGTTGAAAGCAGCTGTCAAATCCCCCCTCATTCTTCTCTTCTGCAGACTAAACATCCCCAGTTCCCTCAGCCTCTCCTCATAAGTCATGTGTTCCAGACCCCTAATCATTTTTGTTGCCCTCTGCTGGATGCTTTCCAATTTTTTCACATCCTTCTTGTGGTGTGGGGCCCAAAACTGGACACAGGACTCCAGATGAGGCCTCACCAGTGTCAAATAGAGGGGAACGATCACGTCCCTCGATCTGCTGGCAATGCCCCTACGTATACATCCCAAAATGCCATTGGCCTTCTTGGCAACAAGGGCACACTGTTGACTCCTATCCAGCTTCTCGTCCACTGTAACCCGTAGGTCCTTTTCTGCAGAGCTGCTGCCAAGCCACTCGGTCCCTAGTCTGTAGCGGTGCATGGGATTCTTCTTTAGATTTTAAAAATCATAAGAAAAGAAGGAAGTGGTGGGAGGAAGTCCGGGGGGGTGGCATGGGGACAGACTCCTTTTCTCTGGTGACAACAGCAGCAGCCCAGGCAGCAGCTCACTTGTTTTACATAAGCTAATTTTTTCTTGTGTTTTTTGTATAAATCCAAACTTTAAAAGCAGTCTTGTCTATGTTTTGTTAATTTTGTTTTGTTTATTAAAACACATGTAAACTCCCCTCAGTTGCCAGTTTTCATATTCTTACCCAGTTGCTGTTTTAGTACGTTAAAAATGTGATTTTTAAACGGCCAGGCCAGTATCTTCAGCCCTTTTAGTTCACTAAACTTCTATAAAATATCCCTGAGGGGCTTTGTTTTGTTACAGCTCCGTCAATGCTGCTTTTTCATGTTTAAACTTTAAAAAAAACAAACCAACCTAACAGGCTGCCAATAGGCCTCACTGCACACAGAGTAGCCTTAAAAAAGGTCACGTAGTGTTACATCTCCGTCAATGCCGTATTTTCACGTTAAATGTTAAAAAACCTTTATATAATGAAACACGGCATGTTTAGCAAGTGTTAAAAGTCTGGGGGGAAAGTCGAGGGGTGGGGGTGTTCTTCAGACAGGCTCTCTCTGAGCTTCATGCAGTCACAAAGCGGTGGGTTTTGTCTTTTACAACCCGTAAATGGAATAAATACTTGTTACAACTTTCACAAAGTGTCTTTCAATGCAGTCTCCCCATTTGTTAAAACTTTAACAGTGTTTAAAAAGTGAGGAAAGAAGTCTGTGTAAAAAAACAAACAAACCGAAGGGGTGACTGACCCTCGGGCATGGCTAAGGCAGAGTACAGTGCATGGATCACGGCTCGCCTTATCTGCTAGTCTGATCTGTTTTTAAAATGGAGAGCAGGGGTGGCCAACCTGGGGGTCCGGAGCCACATGCGGCTCGTCAGAGGCTAATATGCGGCTCCTCGTCTAGGCACCGACTCCGGGGCTGGAGCTACAGGCACCAACTTTCCAGTGTGCCGGGGGGGGCTCACTGCTCAACCCCTGGCTCTGCCACAGGCCCTGCCCCCACTCACCCCTTCCTGCCCCCTCCCCTGAGCCTGCCGTGCCCTCGCTCCTCCCTCCCCCCAGAGCCTCCTGCACCCCAGGAAACAGCTGATGGGGAGGGAGGGGGAGGTGCTGATCGGCAGGGCTGCCGGTGGGTGGGAGGCGCTCGGAGTGGGGGGGGGCTGATGGGGGGCTGCTGACGTGTTACTGTGGCTCTTTGCAATGACCATTGGTAAATTCTGGCTCCTTCTCAGGCTCAGGCTGGCCCCCCCGATTAGAGACAGCCACAGCTCCAGCCTGCGCTGTATTAATTTAATAAAATCTATGGACCCAAAACAAACACAGGAGCTTGTCCCTGTGTCTCAGCACAAGGGTTGCAAACTTCTAAAAACAAAGACATTCTAATCATGCAACAGAAAAATTCATACTTAAATCTAAAAGTCCTAAGAAAATGAAAGCTTAATAGAACTTTCACACGGATTTGTTGAAAAGTGGGGAGGAAAATCAACTTCTCTCTGATCCACTGGATTATAGAATAAGGGGAATATAAACTAGCTGTTAACACGGTTCTGTGCTTTTCACTCTGGGGCATTTCTCCATGCTCTCTCTTTCTCTCTCTCTCTCTCTCTTTTTTTTATTGAAACACACATGTAAAAATGTTAAATAAAGGGATGTGTCTTCACATAGGCTTGTCTTTGAAAGTGTTTATTCCTTTGCAAAACTGAATATAACTTTCCCTTGCGTTTGTTAAAAAGTGGGGGAGAAGCAGCCTTCTTCTCTCCGACCCACTGGCTCACAGACGCTGTTTTTGCTAACAGGCTTTGCTGTAGCTTCAAATTGTCCTCGTGAAAAGGATACGGCAAAGCTTTTAAAACCTTTTCGTTAGTAAGGGTCTGTGGGTTTAACCCTGGGGTACTGCTGCATGCTTATTCGTTATTGGAACACACCTGTACCAGTGTTCAGTGGAGGGCTGTGACTTCAGATAGGCTTGTCTTTCAAAGTGGTCTTCTTCTTTTCTAATCCACTAACTTAAAAAGGCATCTTCAAATTGTCCTCACCAAAAAATGACCAATGTTAGTCTAAAATATAGGGGAACTTTTTAAAAAACTGTTTGTTACGAAGGGTTTATGATTTTAACCTTTATTAAAGCACCTGTGTAAAAGTGCTACATGGCAGGAAAGATGCTTGGGGTCTGTTTTTTTAGATAAGAATAAGGCAGTTAAAGTGGGGTGGGGGTAGTGAGGGGAGGGGAGGGAATCATAGAATCCTAGAATATCAGGGTTGGAAGGGACCTCAGGAGGTCATCTAGTCCAACCCCCTGCTCAAAGCAGGACCAATCCCCATTTAAATCATCCCAGCCAGGGCTTTGTCAAGCTTGACCTTAAAAACTTCTAAGGAAGGAGATTCCACCACCTCCCTAGGTAACCCCTTCCAGTGTTTCACCACCCACCTAGTGAAAAAGTTTTTCCTAATATCCAACCTAGACCTCCCCCACTGCAACTTGAGACCATTACTCCTTGTACTGTCATCTTTTACGTAGAGAATAAATTGACATAGGGGGGTGGGGAGAAAACCTGGATTTGTGCTGGAAATGGCCCAACTTGATTATCATACACTTTGTAAGGAGAGGTTTCAGAGTAGCAGCCGTGTTAGTCTGTATTCGCAAAAAGAAAAGGAGGACTTGTGGCACCTTAGAGACTAATGCTCAAATAAATTGGTTAGTCTCTAAGGTGCCACAAGTCCTCCTTTTCTTATTGTAAGGAGAGTGATCACTTTAGATAAGCTATTACCAGCAGGAGAGTGGGGTGGGGGGAGGTATTTTTTCATGCTTTGTGTGTATAAAAGATGTTCTACACTTTCCACAGTATGCATCCGATGAAGTGAGCTGTAGCTCATGAAAGCTTATGCTCAAATGAATTGGTTAGTCTCTAAGGTGCCACAAGTCCTCCTTTTCTTTTTTCTTTTCTTTAATAACTTGCCTCTATTCTTTCAAACTAACCCTTTAAAAACAAAAATCTTTATTTTTCTTTAAGTTCTCTCTTTCTATTCTTTCAACCTTTTTCTCTAAACAATCAACCAAATGTATCAAAACACAAGCATGCAACATACCCCCTATTCAATCATAAAAAATAATTAAAAAATTCAAAATGGCTGACAGTGCCAAACCTCGACATCAACGGAAACGGGAATGGAGGGTGGGACATAAGCCCTAAATTGGGCATGGAAACCTGTCCAAAAATACACAGTGATGAATACTATCATGGTATATACTACTGACCTCTATCATATCCCCCCTTTATCATCTCTTTTCCAAGTTGAAAAGTCCCAATCTTATTAAGCTCTCTTCATATGACAGCTGTTCCATACCCCTAATCATTTCTGTTGCCCTTTTCTGAACCTTTTCCAATTCCAATTTTTTGAGATGGGGTGACCACATCTGCAGCCAGTATTCAAGATGTGGACATCCCATGGATTGATATAGAGACAATAGGATATTATCTGTCTTATTATCAATCCCTTTCTTAATGATTGCCAACATTCTGTTAGCTTTTTTGACTGTGTTCAACCACCTTATAGTAATTTAATCTGGTCCACATTTCCCCAGTTTGCTTATGAGACTATCATGTGGGACTGTGTCAAAAGCCTTACTAAAATTAAGATATAGCACATCTACGGCTTTCCCCCTATCCACTAGGCCAGTAACCTTGTCAAATAAGGAAATTAGGTTGGCTTGGCATGCTTTGTTATTCACAAATCCATGCTGGCTCTTCTTTATAACCCTGTTATCCTCTAGGTACTTACACATTGATTGTTTAAGAATTTGTTCCAGTATCTTTCCAGGTATTCAAGTTAGGTTGACAGGTCTATAAATCCCCAGGTCCTCTTTGTTCCCCCTTTTATGGAGAGGCACTATGTTTGCCCTTCTCCAGTCCTCTGTGACGTTAGGAGTTCCTCTGTCCTCCAGGAGTTCTCAAAGATAATTGCTAATGGTTCTGAGATTCCTTCAGCTAGTTCCTTAAGTACCCTGGGATGAATTTCATCAGGCCCTGCATCTAACTGATCTAAATATTCTTTAACCTGTTCCTTCTCTATTTTAGCTTGTGTTCCTCCCCACTTGTTGTTAATATTAATTGTGTTGAGTATCTGGTCACCATTAACCGTTTTAGTGAAGACTGACGCAAAATAGGCATTAAACACCTGAGCCTTGTGATGTCATTATTTACTATGTCTGCTTCTCTGCTGAGCAGTGGACTTACACTTCCATTCATCTTTCTCTTGCTCCTAATGTATTTAAAACCCTTTTCTCATTGCGCTTTATGGCTCTTGCTAAGTGTAAGTCCTTTTGTGCCTCAGCCTTTCCGATTTTGTCCCTACATGCTTGTGCTGGTCTTTTGTACCCCTTTGCTATTCATCCAGGTTTCCACTTTTTGTTGGGTTCCTTTTTGATTTTCAGGTCATGAAAAAGCTCTTCATGGAGCCATATTGGCCTCTTCCTATTCTCCTACATTTCCTTTGCACTGGGATAGGTTGCAGTTGTGTCTTTAATTTTGTCTCCTTGAGAAACTGCCCGCTGTCCTGAACTCCTTTGTCCCTTAGATTGTCTTCCCATGGACCTTACCTACCAGTTCTCGGAGTTTGTTAGGGTAAGCTTTTCTGAAATTCATTGGCCTTATTCTGCTGCCTTCGCTCCTTCCTTTCCTTAGAATCAAGAAATCATCATTTCACAATTACATTCACCCAAATTCCCTTCCTCCTTCAGCTTCACTACCAATTCCTCCCTGATGGCCAGAATCATGTATAAAATGACTGTTCCCCGGGTTACCTCCTCCACTTCCTGAAACAAAAAGTTGTCCCTGACACATTCCAGGAACATACCAGAACTTTTGTGTTTTGCCGTATGACTTTTCCCACAGATGTCTGGGTCATAGATGCGGGAACTAGGGTGCGGGGGGTCCCCCAGGTTTTACACGGGGCTCCGCTCCTGACCCCACACTTGCCCCCAGACTCAGCTCCCTTACCCCTGTCCAGGTCCCCCCCTCCCGGAGACATGGCCCTGCTCCAAGCCCCAGCTCTGGTGGGCAGTGCAGGGCATGGAGAAGGGTGGGGGGCACAAGGTAAAAAGTTTGGGGACCACTGCTGTACAGTTTCATGGGCTTTCTGTCCCCCACTATAAAAAGTGTTCCAGTGCTGGCCTGGGTAGTTAAAGTCCCTCACTACTGCCAGGTCCTGTGTTTTGGATATTTCTGTTATTTGTTCTAGAGATGCCTCATCCGCCTCCTCCTCCTCCTGATTGGGTGGTTTATGATAGCCCCCCATGACATCACGCCCTCCTCCTCCTCCTGATTGGGTGGTTTATAATAGCCCCCATGACATCACACCTATTCCCCCCCTTTTATCTTGACCCAGCGACTCTCCACTGCTCTGCTTCTCTCTCCTCCTGGACCTCAGAAGAAGTGTAGATATTTTTGCTGTACAAGGCAACGCCTCCCCCCTTTTCCCTGCCTACCCTTCCTGACCAAGCTGCACCTGCCCATAGCAATAGTCCAGTCATGAGACTTGTCCCCCTTCGATGCCAATTAAATCATCATGTAGCAGATGTGGTGACATGTCCAGTCCTTCCTGGTCACTCCTTATGCTCTTTGCGTTTGTGTACAGACCTCTAAAATGTTGGGCAGATTCCCCCACTGATTTCCCCCGGTGGCTCCTATAACCCGATTGGAAACCCCCCCTCCCAATATCTACCCTTGAGGTTGCCTTTTTGTTGTTGTTGCATGTGGGCTTTTGTCACCTGCCCCCTTTGAACCTAGTTTAATGCCCTCCTCATGAGGTTGGCGAGTCGGTCAGATGCTCATGTGGATCCTACCTTTTCCCAGCAGCCCTTCGTCCCAGCACAGCGTCCCCTGGTCGAGGAACCCAAAGTCTCGTCTGTGCAGCCATGGATGCATGTGCCCTGTCTGGGCCCTCACCTGCAGAACACACCCTGCACCCCGACTCCTTCACCCTCACTCCAGAGCCCTGTAGTCACGGCTGATCGACTCTGGGTCACGCCAGGTGCCCACGCGGCTGAGCAGCATGGGCTAATGGTCAGAGAGCTGGACAAGCCTCGGCAACCTTTCCATGATGTTTCAGACGCAGGCTCCAGGCAGGCAGCGCACCTCCCGGGACATCAGGTCAGGGCAGCAGATGGGTGTCGCCAGCCACCAGCTTCCTCTCCGGTGTGGTGTCCATAAGCCTTCAGCTTTGGAGCAGGTGGCCCCTCCCCAGCCACTGGGGTCTGCTCCTCATCTCCTGGGGCCAGTACAGCATTTGGGTCCTTCATCAGGATGGATGGGGGCCTGGGTGGGGGTGGAGCAGTGCTGGTGCCCGAGGGCCGGCAGCCAGCCTTCCCCCTGCAGAGCAGCCAGTCCTCCTTCCTCTGGGTCTGCGGTAGCCATCAGAGGTTCTTCCACCAAGAGGCAATACAGCAGCAGGGGGACTGGGCTAGCGGGATGCGTCTCAGTTCTCCCTACTAGTTGGAGCTGGCCAGTGGCCTCCCCCTCCCGCCTACTTGCCCAGGTGTCAGACCCAGGGCTGGGTGTTTGGCCCTGACACATGCAGCTGGAGCATGCAGCTCACAGGAGCTGGTTTGGTGTCACCTCTCCTGCCTGTCTCCAGAGGAACAGCCCCTCCACCCAGACAGGAGAAGGGGGCCTGGCATTTAAAGGGGAGGCTGCCCCAGGAGATAAGCTGGGGAGCGAAGTCTCTGCTCCGGCACTGCACAGGGGTGTCACGGAGTCCCTGGGCGATGCTCTGGAACTGCTCCCTACGAAGCCAGGCAGGACTCTGGGGAAGTCTCCTCTCTGGGAGCAGCCTGTCTGCAGGACACACAGCTCACCCGGCTTCCACCTTCCTGGGTCTGACCTCGGAGCATTCAGCATCCTCTGCCCCTCCGTGCGCTTCCCACAGCGAGTCCGCCCAGGCGGGGTCCTGGGGAAGCCAGAGGGTCCGGCCCCCCAACTCCGCAGGCAGATGGGACTCTCAGTCAGCCAATAAAACAAAAGGGTTATTAGATGACAGGAACATGGTCTAACACAGAGCTTGTAGGTGCAGAGAACCGGACCCCTCAGCCGGGTCCATTTTGGGGGGCAGTGAGCCAGACAACCATGTCTGCACTTCTCTCCATGTCCCAGCCAGCCCCAAACTGAAACCCGCTCCAGCCCCTCCTCCCCTGGGCTTTGTCCCTTTCCCGGGCCAGGAGGTCACCGGATTCCTTTGTTCTCCAACCCTTTAGCTCTCACCTTGCAGGGGGCAAGGGCCAGGCCACCAGTTGCCAGGAAACAGGGTGTCGGCCATTCTCTGTGTCCAGACCCCTGCACACACCTGCCCTCTAGGGCTCTGCAATGATCATACACCCTTACCCCACCACCTAGATACTTAAGAACTGCCTAGGGGAAACTGAGGCACCCCCACACTATTCAGAGGAAACATTAAGAACATGTTTCCTGCTTCATCACAAGGGGCAGCCAGCTCCCACCTTCACCAGCAACTCTCCTTTAACTCGCGCTGGGGTGGCACCCAGGGGCCCCTCTGGGGTGGAGCTCAGCCGGAGCACACAGAGGCAGCCCCTGCCCCACTCAGAGGAGATGGGCAAGCAGGAGGGGTGGGTAAAGGAGGAAGAGTAGTCACCATCAGCTGCCCCCTGCCCAGCCTGGACTGGCTGGTTCACACGTGACCCCAGTGGTGGGTCCTGCGGGAGGGGATGCTGCCCCTCAGACCTGAATGAAAGACACCAAACCAGCCTGGCAGCAGAATTCATTCCTGAAGCCCCTGCTGCCCTCAGCCACTCTGCTGAGCCCACGCAGGGCCGGTCAGGGCAGGCTGTGATGCAAACGCCTGGCCTCTGGGACCCAGACTCAGAGCTCAAACACACTTTCACATACCTCCCAAAAGACGGCAAAGAGTCTTGGGAACCACGGAGAGGGTTGCGAACTTTCTAATTGCAGAAAACCGAACACCCTTGCCCCGCTCCCTGCCCTGAGGTCCAGCCCCTACCCCGCCCCTTCCCTGAGGCCCCGCCCCCTGCTCACTCCATTCCTTCGTTCCTTGCTCTCCTCCACCATCATTCACTTTCACTGGGCAGGGGATTGTGGTGCGGGAGGGGATGAGGGCTCCGGCTGGGGGTGCGGGCTCTGGGGTGGGGCCAGAAATGATGCGTTCAGCGTGTGGGAGGGGTCTGCGGGCTCTGGCCTGGAAGCACTTGTCACAGGGTCCCCAGGCGATGCTCTGGAACTGCTCCCCACGAAGCCAGGCAGGACTCTGGGGAAGTCTCCTCTCTGGGAGCAGCCTGTCTGCAGGACACACAGCTCACACAGCTTCCACCTTCCTGGGTCTGACCTCGGAGCATTCAGCATCCTCTGCCCCTCCGTGCGCTTCCCACAGCCAGTCCGCTCAGGCGGGGTCCTGGGAAAGCAAGAGGGTCCTGCCCCCCAACGTCGCAGTCAGATGGGACTCTCAGCCAGCCAGTAAAACAGAAGGTTTATTAGACGACAGGAACATGGTCTAACACAGAGCTTGTAGGTGCAGAGAACTGGACCCCTCAGCTGGGTCCATTTTGGGGGACAGTGAGCCAGACAACCACGTCTGCACTTCACTCCTCGTCCCCAGCCAGCCCCAAACTGAAACTCCCTCCAGCCCCTCCTCCTCTGGGCTTTGTCCCTTTCCCGGGCCAGGAGGGCACCTGATTCCTTTGTTCTCCAACCCTTTAGCTCTCACCTGGCAGGGGGGAAGGGCCCAGGCCATCAGTGGCCAGGAAACAGGGTGTCGGCCATTCTCTGTGTCCAGACCCCTGCACACACCTGCCCTCTAGGGCTCTGCAAGGATCATACACCCATATCCTACCCCCTAGATACTTAAGAACTGCATAGGGGAAACTGAGGCACCCCCACACTATTCAGAGGAAACATTAAGAACAGTCCTGCTTTGTGACAGCACTTACCTCAGGTGGCTCCCGGAAGCGGCCAGTATGTCCGGCTCCTAGGCGCAGGGGCCAGGGGTGCTCTGCTCCTGCCCCGGCCCACAGGCTCCACCCCTGCAGCTCCCATTGGTTGTGGTTCCTGGCCAATGGGAGCTGCGGAGCCAGCACTCAGGGCAGAGGCAGTATGTAGAGACCCCTGGCCACACCTCTGCCTAGGAGCAGGACATCCCTGCTGCTTCCAGGACCTGACCAGACTTTTTTCGACTGGGTGTTCCAGTCAAAAACCAGACACCTGGCAACCCTAACCACAGACCTGGGGCAGACTGGAACCCCCCAAGCCAGCCAGTCTCCCCTGCCTGGGGACAGGTCAGAGCCAGCGCCTCCTACTGGCGAAGGGCCCCATGTGCCATTCCCCACTCACTGGACTAGCCATTCCCCCTGCCCTGGGGCCAGATCGGAGCTGGTGCCTCCTAGAGAGGAAAGCATATCTCCCCTCCACCCCCGCCACGGGCTATCACACCCACTCCAGCTGTGATGACGGCTCCTACACAGGCCCTGTTCCCAGGTTCCCAGCAGGCCTTGGAAAGTCCCAACGGCTGCCCCTTCCGGAGTCTGCCTTCTCTCTCCTGCCACTGCCGGGCCGAGGCGCTGAGCGGGCGGCTGTGCCGGGGAACGCGCAACGTGCCATTCAGGGCTCCCTGGGCTGGTGCAGCCCCCACAGCAGAAGCCTGCTCAGTCCCTCCGGCTCTCCTGGCCCTGACCTTGGACTCAGTTCACAGGCTCCCGGGCTGACTGCCCGGACCCGGCTGCACATTCGCCTGTGCTCACAGACCCCTAGAGTCCCAGGCCAGACGGGACCACTGTGATCAACCAGCCCGACCCCCTGCACAGCTCGGGCCCTAGGACCGGCCTGACCCCCTGCACGGCACGGGCCCTAGGACCGGCCTGACCCCCTGCACGGCACGGGCCCTAGGACCGGCCCGACCCCCTGCACGGCGCGGGCCCTAGGACCGGCCCGACCCCCTGCACGGCACGGGCCCTAGGACCGGCCTGACCCCCTGCATGGCGCGGGCCCTAGGACCGGCCCGACCCCCTGCACGGCGCGGGCCCTAGGACCGGCCCGACCCCCTGCACGGCACGGGCCCTAGGACCGGCCTGACCCCCTGCATGGCGCGGGCCCTAGGACCGGCCCGACCCCCTGCACAGCGCGGGCCCTAGGACCGGCCCGACCCCCTGCACGGCACGGGCCCTAGGACCGGCCTGACCCCCTGCACGGAGCGGGCCCTAGGACTTCCCATAATAATTCTCAGAGCAGGTCTGTTAGAAAAACATCCCAACTTGATTTAAAAGTTGTCAGGGATGGGGAATCCACAATGCCCCTCAGTAAACTGTTCCAATGGTTAATTCCCCTCACTGTTAAAAATGAGCCTTATTTTGAGTCTGAATTTGTCTAGCTTCAACTTCCCGCCATTGGATCATGTTTAGACCTTTCGCTGCTAGATTGAAAAGCCCATTATTAAATATTTGTTCCCCATGCAGGTGCTTACAGACTGTAATCGAGTCACCCCTTCACCTTCTCTTTGTTAAGCTAAGATTGAGCTCTTTGAGTCTATCGTTACAGGGCAGGTTTCTAATCCTTAAATCTTTCTCGTGGCTCTTCTCTGACCCTCTCCAATTTATCAATGTCCTTCTTGAACTGTGGGCCCCAGAGCTGTATTCCAGCAGCGGTCGCACCAGGGCCCAGTAACCTCGGTGCTACTCCTCGAGATTCTCATTTCCTTGTCCCTAGCTCAGTGAGGTTCCCATCGAAACCCTGCACCCTGCAGTGAGGTGTGCCTGTTCTGGGCAGTGACCCGCCAAATCCTGCCTCGTGGGCTCGCGGGATGTAGCACCCTAGCCTGGCCCCCAGCTCTCCTGTACCCCTGCATGAGACCACCAGGCACCAGCCACTGCCCTTGGGTCACTGGCATTTCCTTCAGAAGCCCATGTAACCTGAGAGCGACCAGAGGGCCAGGGACTGCGATGTGGGTGCTATGGAGATCGAGGGGTCAACTGCTGGGAGTGCCTGGCTGGCAGGAGACCACAGTATGGCTTTGCTATTCTGAATGATTATCGGCCCTCCAGTAGCTCCCAGAGGACCTGTTGGGAGCCGGTGCTCTCATCTGTCCGGACAACCCCTGCCCCAAAGAATTTACAGGCTTAGTAAAGGAGACATGGGAGGGTGGACGGGGGAGGCGGTGGGAGACAAGGGTCACAGCGGAGGGGATCCGAGGCTGCAGTTTTAGTGTGTGTGGGGTATGGTGGCAGCATTGCTTAATGCCACCTCCCCTGCCTCCAATCCTGGGGCAATTCCACCCCCAACCTCAGCCGTTCCCTCTTCTAAGCTGTGCCAACCTACGAGTGCCATAATGGTCCCCCGTGAGCACTGGAGGGCAGCACATGCTGGTCCTGCCCCACTCACCACCTCCCCCCGGCACACACCCTACACCAGGGCCCAGACGAGGTAGGGTAGCAGCTGGGGGTCCCCCTCACTCAGTAGGGAACGTCTCGGCAGCCCGTTTAAAGCAGCTGTAAGCCCCTCTGTGCAGCAGAGCAGTGCCCAGGGGTGCAGCCGAGGGTCTGGGCCAGGTGTGTCTGGTGCTCAGTGTGGCAGAGCCCCGGGATCTCCCCATCGTGGAGTGTGGAACATGGGGGGCGCTGTCTCTCCCAAACCCACAGGGGCTTCGCTAGGCGGGGAGGCGCCTGCTGCGGGAGGGTGCTCGGGGCTGCATGAACAGACCACGCCTGTGGTGGCTCCGGGGCCGGGTGTCCCTGGGTCAGGGTCGCACCAGGGGGCTGGCTTGGTGCAGGCACTGCGGGGGTGCTGCACGGCCGGCCGCAGCTGGAGCCGGAGTTCCAGGGGAGGCCGTCCCAGGGGTTATACAGTGTTATCGCCCCACTGTAGGGTCACTGTGTGTCCCTTGCTTCGCTCACCTGAACGCCACGGCCGCTTGTTTGGGCCCCGCTAGGCCTCGAGCCGAGCCTTGCCTGAGTTGCCCATGCTGGCTGCTGGGGCCTTTTCCTGCATGGACCCAGGTAACACAGTCCAAGCGATCCCTCCAGCTTGCTTCCCTGGGCATTTCTCAGCACGGAACCCGCTGCAGCATGGTGCGCTGGGGTTCTCCTCCAGGCCGCTTCCCCCCAAGTCAGCGTCACCGGCCAGCGTTGCCCCCGCCCTGCTCCCTCCCTTTCCAGAGCAGCACGAACCAGCCCGGAGCGTCACGGGTCCTTGAGACGCTTCTGCTGTGCTGGGAAGGGATCCTCCTTCTCTTCGTCAGGGTCGAACCCAGGGCCGCGCTTTGCCTCTCACCCCATGGCCACGACCTTCCTGCGGGACTAAGGGGTTCAGGGACAAGCAGCGAACAGAGGGGTGACTGCGTGCACCAGCAGAGGCTCTCTGCCCACAGAGCGGGTGCTGTCTGCAGGCATGCTTGGGGCACAGGGAGCTGCTGGGAACTTGAGAAGAGAGGCAGGGAGCAGGCTGACCCCCCATTTGCCCACGGACGGGGGCGCCGCGTGTGCTCACAGCCCCAGCCCCACCGTCCCCACGCAGGAGAGGTTGCTGCGGGCACCGCCCTGTGCCAGCCCCTGCAGGGCGGCCCTGACACTGCAAAGCGCCCGGAGCGAGGGAGTGACCCCAGCTGGAGTTCTGGGTCGGGTTGCCAGGGGCCCGGTTTTTGACGGGAACACCCAGTCGAAGAAAGGGATCCTGGCGGCTCCTGTCAGCACTGCTGACCTGGCTGTTAAAGGTCTGGTCGGCGGCACAGTGGGGCTAAGGCCGGCTCCTACGGGTAGGTGCAGTTAGGCAGCTCCGCGCACTGCCCTGCCCCAAGCACCAGCTCTGCAGCTCCCATTGGCTGCAGTTCCTGGACCCGCCAGAGCCTGTACCCCCAGCTGGAACCCGCACCTACCCCCCCGCCCCACCCCCTGCCCCGAACGGATCCCCCTCCTGCCCTCTGAACCTCTTGATCCCAGCCCAGAGCACCCTCCTGCACCCCAAATCCCTCATCCCTGGCCCCACACCAGAGCCCACACCCCCAGCCAAAGACCTCACCCCCCACACACACACCCAACCTCCAACCCGGAGCCCCCTTCTGCACCCTGAACCCCTCCTTTCTGGTCCCACCCCAGAACCTGCACCCCCAGCCCAGAGCCCATACCCCCTCCCAAACCCCCTGAGCCAGCTCGGCGAAAAGTGAGTGAGGGTGGGGAGAGCGAACAACAGAGGGAGGGAAGAATGGCATGAGAGGGGGGCAGGACCTCAGAGAAGGGGCGGGACAGGGGCAGGACCTCAGAGAAGGGGCGGGGCAGGGGCAGGACCTTGGAGAAGGGGCGGGGCAGGGGCGGGACCTCGGAGAAGGGGCGGGGTGGGACCTCGGAGAAGGGGCGGGGCAGGGGCAGGACCTCGGAGAAAGGGCGGGGCAGGGGCGGGACCTCGGAGAAGGGGCGGGGCAGGGGCGGGACCTCGGAGAAGGGACGGGGCAGGACCTCGGAGAAGGGGCGGGGCAGGGGACAGCACGAGAGGGTTCGGTTTTGTGCGAGTAGAAAGTTGGCAGCCCGAGTTGTGGGCCGTGCTGTTCCGGGCGCCATGAGAGGCCGGCAGGTGTCGGGGCAGGGGGCTCCCGCAGCAGGACTGGGTCAGTGAGATGTTCCTCGGAACCAGCTGTTAGCGGCTCCTCGGAGCTCCCATCACATCGCCGGCCTGGTCTTGGAGGGGGAGCGGTGGGACTAAGGGCCCGAAACTCCTACAGATAGAAACCCTGTTAGCTGCTGTACCGGCCCCGGGGCAGAGGCCCCAGCCAGGAGCTGAGGGTGGGTGCAATCTAACCACAGAGCACCATGCCCCCCATGGGGACCCGGAGCCCAGCACCCCACTCACCCCCATCCCAGCGGCTTCCCTTGGCAGGCTGCGTGCCAGCGGCTCTGTGGCCCAAGCAGCTCGGGGCTCTCGGCCCAGAATTCCTCACACTGGTCATGGTTCCCGCCTGGCTCAGGGGCAGGGAATGTGAAATGGGGCCTTTTCCCTCTTGGGGGGCAGCTCTCATCTAGCCTCAGGCCACCCAGGGGACTGGCTCCCCCACGCTGCTGCCCCTCAGGGCTTCTTCCCTGGAGTCCTTCCCCTGGTCTGCCTCAGCACAGGAGACAGGTCCTTCCCCACATCCGTCTGGCTGGGATCTGGCCTTTTCCAGGGTCTCCTCTCCAACTGCCCCAGGAGACACCCTCGCTCTGGCTGCTACCTGCCAGCCCCCACCTGCAGCCCTCCCTCAGCCCTGCAGGGAAATGACCCAGCTTCTTCCCAGCTGACCCCACCCATTGCCCCAACCTAGTCCCCAGCCCGGGAGGGTGGGGGTGGCCGATCTGTCACAGGGGAGCGCAGACTCAGCGTCACCTAAGGGCTAGCCAGCCTGGGACAGCCCCACGTCTACACAGCAAAGCTAAATATCTGAACACATGCCTCCCCCGGCACTGCAGCCGTCTCTGTGTTGTGGCAGGGAACACAAGCCAGCCTGGGCTGAGCCTGCAGAAACCTCCCTCCTTATTGAACTACGTCTCTAATCGCCGCAGCACAGAGAGAGAGACAGACTCATTCTTGGCTTGAGCACAGAGGATAGTTACAGATGGCTGGACAGAGAGGGCAAGCACAGAACTCCAACCTTATTACGTGTAAGCAGGGTCTGAAGGAGTTCTCCCCGACAGCTCACTGGGATGGGGAGAGACTTCAGGAGCAAACTGTATTTACACCATGAACACACCTACTCGGCGTCGGTATCCAGCATTCAGAGCAGTGCTGCCCAAAGTTACCAACGTTGGCTAGTGTTGGGATACAAATCACTTTAGCACTGACTGCAGGGGGAGTGAAATGCTGTTATCCACGTTGTTGTCTTTGTTGTATGAGTAAAAGGGGAGCAGGGCTGTGCTTAACCTGCCCAAAATGAGGGGGTCGCCCTCAGCTAAAAGGACCTTGTTAAGCCAGGGGCTCGAATGCCAGAGCCCCATGAAAGTAAGAGGGGTGGGGACAGGTGCCCCAGCCAGGGGGTGTTGATTCTCCCTAAAGGTCCCCAGTCTGCTTTAACCTGTCCCTCCCCACTGTTCAAAGATAGAGCTCGATAGGCTCCATTTAGAGCCTGTTATTTTTAAGTGTTTAAATCAGAGCTGAAATCCCTTGTGGTGGGGCAGCATTTCTGCCTGGCCTGCTAAAATCTGAACAATCACTAAGAGACGGACCTGCCGAGGTCACAGCCGAGAGGCAGGGGCAGCAGAAGGCGACTGACAGTCGGCTGGCAGGAGCCACATGAGCATCTGGCAGGGCAAGTGCTCAGAGGCTGGAGCAGGCCAGGTACCTTCTCCCCCGGGTGGGAGGGGAACTCACACAGCTGCGCCTCTGAACCCTGGGTCCTCACTGACCCAGGACAACCCCTGTGAGTGGGGTGCGGGGAGGGAGCAGAGGGGGGCACAGAAAGGGAACGGTTGGTTGTAGATCTCAAGAACACGAGGCGGAAGCTCTGCCCCATGCACTCTGGGCTGGGCGTCCTGCTCACACTTTATGTTTATGAATCCTGCTTGTGGCATTTTCCCTAATTAATGTCAGGTGACTTTTTCCTTTCATTAAAAGTTTCTTTTCTACATTCAGACTCTGTGCTTGCGAGAGGGGAAGTTTTGCCTCTCGAGGTGCCCAGGGGTGGGGTGTAATTGTCCCAGGTCACTGGGTGGGGGCTCGAGCCGGTTCTGTGTCGTATGGTTGAAAAGGAACCTCTAGATATGAAACCCGGCCCTGGTTGCTGCCGGCTCACCTGGCAGGAGGGTCACATGCTCCCTAAGGAGTCGGAGTATCTGGGGTGGGTGCTTATTATTAACGACTCAGGTGATCATGCCACCAGTCATAGGCGCCGACTCCAGGGGTGCTCCGGGGCTGGAGCGCCCACAGAGGAAAAGCAGAAAGCTCCTCGCCCCACCCCCCCGCCCCAGCTCACCTCCGCCTCCGCCTCCGAGCGCCGTCCCTGCTTCTCCTCCCAGCTGTTTGGAGGGGCTTTGTAACAAGCTGTGGGAGGGAGGGGAGGAGCGGGAGCCGCGCGCTCAGGGGAGGAGGCGGGGAAGAGGCAGGGGCGGGGATTTGGGGAAGGAGTCCAATAGGGCAGGGAGGGGGCGGAGTTGGGGCGGGGACTTTGGGGTAGGGGTTGGAAAGGGGGCGGGGCAGCGGTGGAGTCGGGGCGGGCCCAGGGGGGCGTAAGCACCCACTGGTGCCAAGAGAAGTCGGTGCCTATGGCACCAGTAAGTAGACTGGCGGTGCCAAGCTCGCTACCTGAAGCCCATCCTGGCATTGCACGCGCGAGGGGGCTCGCACACCCTTGTGTGAGATGGCTGGGAAGGGACTGGGAGATCACAAGTGTCGGGCGACCCTGTGCGGTTTGCCAATCCAGCTGCCATGCTGCACCAAAAGTTCCTTTGCACCCATGGGCGTGGCCTCAGCATCCCTGGGAGAGGCTTCATGGCGACTGTGCGGGTCCATTCAAAGTGGATCGAGGCAGGCGGACCGCCCACTCCACAGCCCAGACTAAACTGCGACTTCCCTTTGCCATTTGCCTCTGCCGGAGACAGAGGGGAGGGACAACGGCACTCAGCTCTCTCGTGCTGCAGTTCAGGGATTTATTTAAGGACAAAAGAGCATCCAACACATTGGAGCTGCGCCCTGCCACCCTTCTTCGAATGGCCGGGGGCGTGGGCTGTGCGACTGAGACGAGAGGGAATAAAGACGATGGCCCATGGGAGCCAAGCAGGCCAGGCTTCTTTTCCAAGATCACGGGACACCAGAAGCGACACCCGGAAAGCCAGATGCAGAACTCCTAATGGGAAGGAACCTAGGAATTCACCTGCTCTCTCTGCACCCTGACGAAGCTGCTGAGAGAGGAGCAGGCTGGATCCAATGTACGAGCGTCACCACAGACTTTCGGTGTAAGTAACACACTATATGCTCTTAATTTTTGCAGTGGCCCTTGCTGGTTATCAGGTCACATCGTAGCACAGGTGGGACACTGTCTTGGGTGCCCAAGTTACCAGGTGGAAGGCACATTCGTAGACATTCGTCAGGTTAATCTGCAGGACCATGAGCAGATGCCTGCAGAGAATTCTCATTCGGAGCTGGAGGTACCAGGTGTTACGGCGCCATTAGACCATCCAATTGCTCCATCCAGACATATGGAGACGGCTGAGGCCTGCGTACCCATCACTGCAGTGGACCTGGATGCGAGGCCAGCCCAGGGCGTGTGTTATCAGAGAGCCCTGCGGCACCGTCTATCAAGAAGCAGGAGTGTTTCCCCTGAGCCGTTCCAGAGAATCTCCCAGACCTAGGTACCGACTGGCTGCGCAGCCACACGATACTGACAGCAGAGGGCAGAACAAGCCTTGTACGGGACGGAGGATCAGGGCCGTTGATCTGAACGCTTCGTGAGCAGGTTGGGTCGGGCTGTTAGAATGGCACCCTGCACTCTGTCCTCCCCCTCCCCACAGGGCGCCCTGCACGCCGTCTCCCCCCACCCCCCACCCCCGAGGCGCCCACACATCCCCTCCAGCTCCGGCCCCAGCTTCACTGAACGGACCAGCTGCACCGGAGCTGGGCTCTCTGGGCTCTCCGGTACACTGCGATGCTCCTCTTGACGGAGGGTGGCTTCGCCGCTGAGCCAGCGGGTCTCCAGCGCCGAGGGACGTGTGAGCCATCCCATGGGACAGGCACACGGCAGCAAGGCCCACAGCACGGTCCCGCTCCTCTCCGGCTGCTGAAAGCCAGCGAGAAACCCCTGGGCCACCACTGCTGGAGATCACCAGCACCTCCTCTAGGGAGGGCAGCCAAGCACCAGCCCTGAGTCGCAGGCCAGTCCATGGGGCTTGAGAAACTATCACTCGCTCCAACGGGTTTTCTGACTGCAGCCATGTCTACGAGTGTCCCTGGCAGGGCTGGCGATGGGCTAATCCCAGCAGCACCTGCCTGACACCGTAGGGACTCTCGGAGACAGAATCTGACCTGCCCTAAACCCTGGGTTATTCTGCATCTTAAATGAGCCATCAGCTCTTGAGGGCTCCCTGCACACGCCGCCCAGAGGAGCAAACACACCATGTGGTGGCGCTATTTCGTACAGCTCCTCCCAAGGAGAGCCTCACCTCCCAGAGGGTGTGACCCCCAGGCTGCGGCACACAAGCAGGCGATGATGGAGCCCACAGGACACTGTGTCTCCGTTGCCATGGTTGGCACAGAGATATCCAAGTGACGGGGACCACACAAGAGACTTGACAGGCAGACGGACGTGTGGCTTAGGCAGCAGGGCACTTGGTGGTGAGGTCAGGTTCCACTTCCTTCCAGGGACACTGCGTGATCACACCATGAAGTCAGGCCCCGTGCTCCCAGTGGGGTGTTTTGCCTGTGCCGAGAACCCTTGCAAGGGTCACGCTAGCACCCTCTCCGCAAGGGGACCGGCAATGGACAGGCTGCAGGGCCTGGCGTGTGCTCCCCGCCCAGGGCGATGGCACACTAGCAGCATGCTGCCCATTGTCCAGGTGAGAAAGGCCAGACTGGCAAGAACAGCGCTCAGGGCCTGGATGGAGGGAGGCAGGACAGACTGACGAAGCCAGGGCTTGTTTAGTCTGCTGCCATCTGGCAATGAGGAGATGGGACCGGAGGAGTAAAGCCAGCTCAGGGCTAATGTGACGTGAAGGAACTGCCTGAGGTCGGTGGGCAGGCAGGAGCTCAGGGCACCGAGAACAGAGGCACCCGCAGGGGCTGCCAGCCTGGGCACCGTTACATGTAAAGCACTAAGATGGCAGCTCCAGGTGCAAGGGAGCCCTGCCCAGAGCCGGTCCCTCCTGCACTATGGGATTGGGGTCTGAGAGGCACCAGAGGGGGCAGGAGAACAGCTTACTGGCCCCTCTCCTGGCATTCGCACAGCCAGCCAGGGCAGAAGGGAAAGGTACTTGCTGTTAACGAGCAAGGGTGGCTCTAATGGGCCCCACTGCCCCCTAGGAGTCCGTCTTCAAAGGTGGGCAGCAGTGGTCAGGAGAGAAGGAGACCCGTATGGATGGGAAGTGGGGCAGGGGCAGCAGGTGGAGAGAGACCCATTGCTAACGCAGAGACTGACCAGGGACATCCCCCAGGGTCCCCCTCCCCTCCGGGTATCCCAGGGCGGTGGAGCGTGGGCATTCCTTGCAGCTCTGGAAGAATGAGACCCAACCTGCTCACATGGCTCTGGCCAAATGGCAGTGCCAGGGGAAGCAAAGAGCCATCAGGAGGGACCACCTTGGAAGAACTCAGCTCACGGGGAGACAGTGATGCCCCTCTGGCTGGGCTCCCATCCCCGGCACCCTGCCGCACTTCAGCCCCTGAGACAGAGATGATGAAGGTGAACACAGGTCACTCAGAGCCAGGAAAGTCCGTTAAGATGGACTGGCCTGTGCTTTGGGATGGGTCCTGCCCATGCACTGCGCAGCGAGCCTGCGGCATGAGATAATCCATGGGGATGGATTCCTGCACACGGGGTGACCTTTGCATTTACGGGTTTCCTGTGCCCTTGTTGTCACGGTAACCTGAAGGATTCCTTGTTTGTGTTTGGATTTTATGTGCCAATGATGGAAAAAATGGAGCAGAGGCAAATATTTGAAAGGGAAAAATGTGGGTAATGCAGCAGCTGTGTTGTTCCACGGGTTCAGGGCAGGTTCAGGGGACAAGCTTGTTTATGAGCGGGCTGGAGGCCGGGAGCATCTATCTATCTTCTCTGGGTTGGGCATTGACCTCTAGCCCTGAAAGCCCCAAAGGCACCCCATGGCCCCAGTACCACAGCCCAACCTGGCCAGCTCACCTCAGAAGAGACACTTGCATGCAGAGACTTTAAGGCCATACCAGACCCCGGTGACCATCTAGGCCAACCTCGTGCATAGCACAAGCCGTAGTATTTCACCCCGTGAGTCCTGCATCCAGATCCTTACTTGTGGCTGAGCCAGTGCGTATCTTGCAGAATGGCATCCCATCATGCTGGGTGTGACCAGAACCGCCGTGTCTCATGGCCAACAAAGTGACATCTTCAGCATTTGACTTGGTGCTCAAAAATAGCATTATACCAGATCAGTGCAGCACGTATTAAAGGGATTAGACACTGACTGACAGATCTCAAAATGTATTTGTAAATCAGGAATCATCATCCAAAGGGGCTGTTTCTAGTGGGGTCCCGCAGGAATCTGTTCTCTTCCCAATGAAAACCAATGTCTTTATCAATGGTCTGGAAGGAAATGTAATATCCTTTTCTTCTTATGTGGCCCCTCCATCACTGGAGGTTTGCAACCAGGGTAGCCCATTCAGGACAATCCTCTGCTAATCTCTGTGTGGATGAATAGACCTTTTGGTCCCACCAGAAGACCATGTGTCCAGCCAAGATCTTCTTTTTCTGCCTTAAGAAAAGGAGTACTTGTGGCACCTTAGAGACTAACCAATTTATTTGAGCATAAGCTTTCGTGTGCTACAGCTCACTTCATCGGATGCATACTGTGGAAAGTGTAGAAGATCTTTTTATACACACAAAGCATGAAAAAATACCTCCCCCCACCCCACTCTCCTGCTGGTAATAGCTTATCTAAAGTGATCACTCTCCTTACAATGTGTATGATGATCAAGTTGGGCCATTTCCAACACAAATCCAGGTTTTCTCTCCCCTCTCCCACCGCCCCCCCCCCCCCCCCCACAAACCCACTCTCCTGTTGGTAATAGCTTATCTAAAGTGACCACTCTCCTTACAATGTGTATGATAATCAAGGTGGGCCATTTCCAGCACAAATCCAGGGTTTAACAGGAACGTCTGAGGAGGGGGAGTAGGAAAAAACAAGGGGAAATAGGCTACCTTGCATAATGACTTAGCCACTCCCAGTCTCTATTCAAGCCTAAGTTAATTGTATCCAATTTGCAAATGAATTCCAATTCAGCAGTCTCTTGCTGGAGTCTGGATTTGAAGTTTTTTTGTTGTAATATCGCAACTTTCATGTCTGTAATCGCGTGACCAGAGAGATTGAAGTGTTCTCTGACTGGTTTATGAATGTTATAATTCTTGACATCTGATTTGTGTCCATTTATTCTTTTACGTAGAGACTGTCCAGTTTGACCAATGTACATGGCGGAGGGGCATTGCTGGCACATGATGGCATATATCACATTGGTGGATGTGCAGGTGAACGAGCCTCTGATAGTGTGGCTGATGTTGTTTTTTCCTACCCCTCCCCCCCCCCCCCGACATTCTTGTTAAACCCTGGATTTGTGCTGGAAATAGCCCACCCTGATTATCATACACATTGTAAGGAGAGTGATCACTTTAGATAAGCTATTACCAGCAGGAGAGTGGGGTGGGGGGAAGTATTTTTTCATGCTTTGTGTGTATAAAAAGATCTTCTACACTTTCCACAGTATGCATCCGATGAAGTGAGCTGTAGCTCAAGAAAGCTTATGCTCAAATAAATTGGTTAGTCTCTAAGGTGCCACAAGTACTCCTTTTCTTTTTGCGAATACAGACTAACACAGCTGCTACTCTGAAACCTGTTTTTCTGACTTGTGTTCTTCTGCCATCAACTTTTCCTTCCAGTGCCCCTAAAGATGCATCGCCTGCTGAACCTCTGAAGATGTGCCCTGCACATTAAATCTCACTTCGAAAGGTCTCTAACTGGTTTCTCAGAGAACGTAAAATCATTGATGGTAAAATCTGCTGATAACAAAAATTAGTTGAATGGTAAATAATGATAAGGGCAGGTCAGTTCGACCAAGTGATCTGGGTCGCACGGTAAGCCGGGCTCATTGGGACAACACACGTTTTAATAAAGCAAAAGGCAAGTGCATCTATCTAGTGAATGCAGGTCACACTTATAGTTCGGGGACTGGATCTTAGAGAGCGGTTACTCAGAAAAGGACTTAAGCTTCATGGTGGAAAGAGTCTGCACATGAGCTCAGAGTGCGATGTGGGGCTAAGAGAGTGAATGTGATGCGTGGGTGTCTCAGCCAGGAATATCCCGTGGGAGCAGGAAGTAGCATTACCACTGTGTCTGGCATCAGTGAGACTGTTACTGAATACGGGATTCAGTTCTGGCGGCCACACTTCGGAATGAAGAGTGACTAACTGGAAAGGGTTCAGAAAAGAGCTACGAGAATGAGTCAAGGTCTGGAAAACTGTCTGGACACCGAGAGACTAAAGAAACTGAGTCTCTTAAAAACAGAAGAAGGTTAAGAGGTGACTTGATCACAGTCTGTAAGTACCTACCCAGGGAGCAGATTTCCAACAGCAGAGTGCTCTTTCGTTTAGCCGACAAAGACAGAACAAGATCCAACGGCGGGAGGCTGAAGCTAGACAAATTCAGGTGCTAGTTTTTAATAGTAAAGGTAATTAACCATTGGCACCAGTTCCCAAGGGACATGGTGGATTCTCCGTCACTCCGAGTCTTTAAATCGTGATGGCATTTCTGTCTAATATGACTGCTCTCGCTCCCAAGTAGCGCTGGGTGGGGTCATGTGGGCTACGCAGGTCAGACTGGATGGTGCTGGCTTTAAAAATCTCTGAATTTACAGGCTGGAAACTCGGGGCTTCATGCCATGTGGCCGGGGAGGACGAAGGCGCCCGTCCTTCCTCATAACAAACACAGCCCTTTGTGTTGCTCTTCCAGGCCACTTACCGCGGGGTCCCCACTAGTACATTCCATTATCTCCCCACACCAGGGGCTGCTGCCTAGCCCGGCCGGCAGTGCCCACCTCCACCACCTGAGAACTGAAGAGAATCTCAGGAGTCCAGGTGGCAGCAGGTGTGACAGAAGGTAAGAGCTACTCTGGCTGTTGCAGCCCCCCTGGCTGCCCCTCACAGCTCAGGTGGGAACCAGATTTCCTCAGATGGGAGCAGGGACAAACCCAGCCACCCACTGACCAACCCCCAACCCCCTCCCCAGGGACACCGAGCTGCCAAGGAGCTGGAATCGGGACCGGAGTCCCTCTGGGAGTCAGGAGGAGTCATGCAGAGGAGACCTGGATGAGACTCCCCAGCGCACATTCACCTAGATTCTGTCTAGTCTACTTTTAAATACCTCCAGCAACCGCGCTCCCAGCCCTTCCCCGAGTGGGGCAGGTGCGCCGCAGCCTGATACACCTGGCTGAGCTTTCCCCTTGCAGACATCACCCTCCTATGCCGCCACCATCTCACTCTCAAGGGATTGGTTCTGAGGTTCAGCCTGAATTCTCTGTGATGTCCTTCTGCTGAGATCCCCACACTCCTCGTCCTGCTTCACCCTTCTCCACCCTCCCATGCAGACTGACCCTGGCCCCCACCGTTAGTGAACAGGGATTAAGATGCGAAAGGGCCGTTAGGACGTTTCCTGAAGTTCAATGATCTGTTCCAAGCTGGGTGAACTCCAAAAAGTGAGTAGCCGAAATGATAGAAAGTAAGTGAAGATTTTTCTACAATTGTTTCAATTGTTGGATTCAAGAGCTGGTAACAAAGTTCCTACCGTCTTCCTGTGAGAAGGTAACAGATTTTTTCGACAAAGGAAATGCAGTAGGTCGAATCTACCTGGATGTCAGGGAGGCGTTTGATACAGTTCCACACGGGAAATTATGAGTTGAATTGGAGAAGATGGGGATTAGAAGGAGCATTGAAAGGTGGATAAGGAACTGGCTAAAGGGGAGACTACAACAGGTCACACGGAACGGTGAACTGTCAGGCCAGAGGGAGGTTACCAGTGGAGTTCCTCAGGGATCAGTCTTCAGACCAATCTTATTTAACATTTTTATTCCTGACCTTGGCACAAAAAGTGGGCGTGTGCTAATAAAATCTGCAGATGACACAAAACTGGGAGGGATTTGCCAATAGGGAGGAGGCTCAGAATGTCCTACAGGAAGATCTGGATGACCTGGTAAACTGGAGTAATAGAAATGGGGTGAAATTTAATAGTGCAAAGTGCCAGGTCATGCACTTAGAGACTAACAACAAGAATTTTTGCTATAAGCTGGGGACTTATCAGTTGGAAGTGACAGAGGAGGAGAAAGACCTTGGTTGATACCAGGATGATGATGAGCCGCCAATGTGATGCGGCCGTGAAAAAGACTAACACAGTCCTGGGATGCATCAGGCGAGGTGCTTCCAGTAGAGATAAGAATCTCCTTCCTTGGAAGTTTTTAAGGTCAGGCTTGACAAAGCCCTGGCTGGGATGATTTGATTGGGGATTGGTCCTGCTTTGAGCAGGGGGTTGGACTAGATGACCTCCTGAGGTCCCTTCCAACCCTGATATTCTAGGATTCTATGATTCTATGATTCTAAGGAGGCGTTAGTACCGTTATACAAGCCACTGGGGAGACCTCCCCTGGAATACTGCTTGCAGTTCTGGTCTCCCATGTTTAAGAAGGATGAATTCAAACTGGAACAGGTGCAGAGAAGGGGTACTAGGATGAGCTGAGGAATGGAAAACCTATGCTTTGAGAGGAGACTCAAAGAGTTTGGCTTGATTAGCCTAATCACACAAAGGCTGAGGGAAGATAGGATCACTCTCTGTAAGGACATCAGAGGGATAAACACCAAGGAGGGAGAGGAGTTAGTTAAGTGCCAGTTTGGACACAAGAACAAATGGGTATAAACTGGCCATCAACAAGTTCAGGCTTGAAATGAGACGCAAGCTTCTAACCATCAGGGGAGTGCACTTCTGGAACAGCCTCCCCAGGGCAGCAGTAGGGGCAGAAAACCGAACTGGCTTCAAGGCTGAGCTTGATACGTTTATGGGGGGGCTGGTATGACAGGACTGCCTACGATGGTGTGTGGCCCATTGGTGACTGCCTGTCACAAAAATCCCCAGCCGCTGGAGACGGGACACTAGATGGGGAGGGCTCTGAGTTACTACAGAGACTTCTTCCCCAGGTATCTGCCTGGTGGGTCTTGCCCACATACTCAGCGTCTAACTGATCACCATATTTGGGGTTGGGAAGGGATTTTCCCCCAGGTCAGATTGGCAGAGACCCTGGGCTTTTTTTTTGCCTTCCTCTGCAGCATGGGGCATGGGTCATTGCAGGTTTAAACTAGTGAATTCTCTGTAACTTGCAGTCTGTGAACCATGATTTGAGGACTTCAGTAACTCAGCCGGAGGCTAGGGGTCTGTTACAGGAGTGGGTGGGTGAAGTTCTGTGGCCTGCGATGTGCAGGAGGTCAGATCAGATGATCGGGATGGGCCCTTCTGACTTCAGTAAGAGTATCTGAGTAAGAACAGACATTACAATTTTAAACGCAACCAGTGTCCCATAAGTGACTTGCCACACGATGTCAGAACATGTTCGTGTTAGAGCTGAGTGGGTCTAATATTTCATTTTCTTTCTTGAGATAGGAATTCAATACCGTGCTCCTGTCAGATAATTTCTAAGTTATTATCTGCAAAAATACTAGAGTTTTCAGTTGCCTAAGTAGCCCCTGGAATCACGGGTAAAGTTGTCTCCTCCCCCCAGTCTGACATGGCACCCCTTGGGCAGGCACAGAACCCCCCCCACACACACACACGTGCTGGCCTGACTGGAGCCGCCCCCCCAATACAGAAATCAAACTACGCCCATGGTCCCACTCCCCCTCCTGCGTGGAGCTGCACGTGTAGCCCCAGCGCTGGAGTGTGACGGCCTTTTGCAGCCTTGTCCCATTGCAAACTCATGTCCAGTTTGCAGCCCCACTGGGTCTTTCCAGCTGTCCCTGACTCCAGCCCCTTTCCCTTTGGGGCGCGTCACTGCGCCCTTCCTCCTGGCAGCTTCGCCAGGCCTTTGCTCACCTGTTTGAGAGGTGAGTTAAAGGGGACAGGACCTACCATTGATCCCTGTAGTACCCACTAGCACAGGGGTGGGCAAACTACGGCCCGGGGGCTGCATCCGGCCCTTCCGATGTTCTAATCCAGCCCTCGAGCTCCTGCTGGCAGAAGGGGCGGGGCATGGGAGGGGCCTCGGAGAAGTGGCGGGGCATGGGTGGGGCCTCGGAGAAGGGGCGGGGCATGGGTGGGGCCTCGGAGAAGAGACGGGGCATGGGTGGGGCCTCGGAGAAGGGGCAGGGGGCGGGGCAAGAGTGTTCCGTTTTGCGCAAGTAGAAAGTTGGTGACCCTACTGCCCCTGCTCCCCCCAAAGCCCCACCTATGCTCCACCCCCAGCCTCACTTGCCCCCCCCACCTGCCACTCATGCCTCTTTGCCCCCTCCTTGCTGGCCAGCTGCTCACTGCTCGTGGGCGCCTCTTCACCCCTCCTGTGAGGCTCCCATGAGGGTGGAGCGGGGACAGGAAGAGGGGGGGTCTCAGTGGAAGAGGACGAGCAGGAGCAGGGTCTCGGGGCGCAGTGTGGGCGGGGCCACGGCTGGGGGACCCCCTTTTCGGCAGCGGCATGCTCCGGTCCAAAGGCGGTGGGCCGGCTGTTTGGAGAGGCTTAGCCTCCCCGTCTCCTATACCCTCTGCCTAGGCGTGGGTGTATATTTACATTCTCTCACTTGCGCACTGTGGGAGTCACGACCGTTTTGCCTCGTGGTGGGATTTTACAGCGGTTTCAATGAAGCGGGGGGTTTAGTGAAGCTGGGGAAGCAGCTAACACGGCTGCACAATGCCGCTCAAGGGCATAAACCCCGGCCGGGCTGTGCAATCAAGGTCTGGACATAGGCATGGGAAGTAGGGGTGCGGGGGGTCCTGTAGGACCCCCATGTTTTGCAGCCAGCATCTGAACCCCCCGGGGTCCTGGCCGCCAGCCCCACTGCTGCCCACGGGCTCCACTGCCGGCCCGGGGTCCCGTTGGAGTGGGGGTGCTGAGCTGCATCCCTCTTACCCCGTCCGTGTCCCCCCCTCCCATAGCCATGTCCCTGCTCCCGGCCCCAGCTTTAGGGGGTGGTGAGGGGAACGGACAGGGATAAGAGGGGTGCAGCTCAGCACCCCCCCTCCAAAACCTGTTCCAGCACCACTGGGTCCATCGCGCTGCACAACCAGACTCTTGGGTCAGGGGCAGAGGGGGCCGAGGACGGCGTGTGTCGCGTCAGACCGTGGTGCGGGATGGGAGGGGCGATGGGCGAGGAGGAGCCAGCCCCAAGGAAGCCGAGTCCCAGCAGTCTGTGGGGAGAGGGTGACTGGGGGCAGAGTGACGTTAGTGACGTGATCTCACGCACGCTGCCGGGGAGGAGAGAGCGCGATCCCCCACCCAGGGCAGTGCCTCTGATCTCTCACCCCGCATCCCAGAGCCCTGCCACCTCACTGCTCTGATTACTAGGCTGTCTTGGGGGCAGAGGCACAAAAGGGGCCGAAAATGGCCAGGAGACAGAAAGCGAAGAGCTGGTCAATGTTCACCCGGGGAAAAGGTTACCAGCAGGGTCTCCAGGCTCTGTACTAGGTCCCGTGTTGTTTAATATATTTATTAATGAGCTGGGACGAAGTTATTTAGGTTAGTCAGGACTGTGAGGAACTTCAGAGAGGCCCAAGCAAGCCAGACGAACAGGCAACTCGATGGCGAATGAAGCGGATGTCTCTAAATGCAAAGGGATGGGAGGGGGGATTTAGACTCTCCTGACACCTGACTGGGTTCTCGTTACCTGCCTCAGTCCAAGAAAGGGACCTGGGTGTCACTGCACAATGGAGACCTCAGCTCCCTGCAACGCTGCAGTGAAAGCGGCTAACAAGAGGTCGGGAGACACTGGGAACGGGATGGGGAATGCCGCAGAGAATCTCCCAATGCCTTGACACCTCTCAAATACTGTGTGCAGCTCTGGTCACCCCAGACCAGACCGGGCAGAACCAGACGAGGTCAGAAGGACAAGGGGAGGCCCAAAGGCCCAGATGAAAGGAGAAGGAAGATTGGGATTGTGTCCTGAGAAAGGAGACGGGTAAGAGGGGAGATGATTAAAGTCTATAAATACTGATGAGGCTGGAGAAGGGAGTTTGGGACCTTTTCTCCCTGTCTCAAAACACGAGAACAAGAGGACAGCCAAGGAAACTGAAAGGTGACAGATTTAAAAGGCATCAGAGGAAATGCTTTTTCACAGAGTGCGTAATTAGCCTGTAGAACTCATTGCCACGGAAAGTCACGGAGGCCAAGAACTTGTCAGGAATCAAAGAGGGAGTGGACATTTATAGGGTTATCAGGCATGTCTGGAGTTATCAAAACTAATGCTACCAAAAATTCTGGCAGGGCTATTAAATCTTCTGCTTTATGGCTTGAGCCAAACTCTAACTCTCAGAGACCAGGAAAAAACGGATGTTGGGGCAGATAATCCCACACCTGCTTGCTGTGCACTTCTTACACGTTCCTCTGTCAGAGCTGATCCTGGTCAGTCAAGACGACAGGATATCGTTCTAGGTGGACATCAGGTCTGACCACTCGACAGCTCCTATGGTCCCCACCCCTCTGCTTACTGTCACATCTGGAGCCTCCTGAGCCAGGACATGAAAGCACCAAGATGTCCACACGTCAAAGCTGGGTCCCCGGGCTCGTGTCAGTGTGACCCTCACCCCATCCCCACAGGGTCATAGATTCAGAGACCTTAAGGCCAGAAGGGTCCATTAGATCTAGTCTGACCTCCTGTACATCACAGGCCAGAGAATCTCACCCAGGTACCCCTGCATTGAGCCCAGTGACTCGCTGGGCTAAAACATCATCCAGAAAGGCCTCCAGTCTGGATCTGAAGACACCAAGAGATGGCAAATCCGCCACTGCCCTGGGGAGTTTGTTCTCAGGGTTAATCACAGATACAAATTTGTGCCTTTTTTCTAACCCGAATTCGCTTCTGCTTCCAGCCATCGGTTCTTGTCCTGCCTTTCCCTGCTAGATGCCAGAGCCCTTCGGTCCGGGGATTTTCTCCATGGGAAGGTATGCGGGCACTATCATCAAGGTAGAATTAGTGGGGGAAGCAAAAGTGGATGGGAATCTGGGAGGCAGTGACCATGAGTTGGTTGAGTTCAGGATCCTGACGCAGGGAAGGAAGGTAAGCAGCAGGATACGGACCCTGGACTTCAGGAAAGCAGACTTCGACTCCCTCAGGGAACAGATGGCCAGGATCCCCTGGGGGACTAACATGAAGGGGAAGGGAGTCCAGGAGAGCTGGCTGTATTTCAAGGAATCCCTGTTGAGGTTACAGGGACAAACCATCCCGATGAGTCGAAAGAATAGTAAATATGGCAGGCGACCGGCTTGGCTTAATGGTGAAATCCTAGCGGATCTTAAACATAAAAAAGAAGCTTACAAGAAGTGGAAGGTTGGACATATGACCAGGGAAGAGTATAAAAATATTGCTCGGGCATGTAGGAAAGATATCAGGAGGGCCAAATCGCACCTGGAGCTGCAGCTAGCAAGAGATGTCAAGAGTAACAAGAAGGGTTTCTTCAGGTATGTTGGCAACAAGAAGAAAGCCAAGGAAAGTGTGGGCCCCTTACTGAATGAGGGAGGCAACCTAGTGACAGAGGATGTGGAAAAAGCTAATGTACTCAATGCTTTTTTTGCCTCTGTTTTCACTAACAAGGTCAGCTCCCAGACTGCTGCGCTGGGCATCACAAAATGGGGAAGAGATGGCCAGCCCTCTGTAGAGATAGAGGTGGTTAGGGACTATTTAGAAAAGCTGGACGTGCACAAGTCCATGGGGCCGGACGAATTGCATCCGAGAGTGCTGAAGGAATTGGCGGCTGTGATTGCAGAGCCCTTGGCCATTATCTTTGAAAACTCGTGGCGAACGGGGGAAGTCCCGGATGACTGGAAAAAGGCTAATGTAGTGCCCATCTTTAAAAAAGGGAAGAAGGAGGATCCTGGGAACTACAGGCCAGTCAGCCTCACCTCAGTCCCTGGAAAAATCATGGAGCAGGTCCTCAAAGAATCAATCCTGAAGCACTTAGAGGAGAGGAAAGTGATCAGGAACAGTCAGCATGGATTCACCAAGGGAAGGTCATGCCTGACTAATCTAATCGCCTTTTATGATGAGATTACTGGTTCTGTGGATGAAGGGAAAGCAGTGGATGTATTGTTTCTTGACTTTAGCAAAGCTTTTGACACGGTCTCCCACAGCATTCTTGTCAGCAAGTTAAGGAAGTATGGGCTGGATGAATGCACTATAAGGTGGGTAGAAAGCTGGCTAGATTGTCGGGCTCAACGGGTAGTGATCAATGGCTCCATGTCTAGTTGGCAGCCGGTGTCAAGTGGAGTGCCCCAGGGGTCGGTCCTGGGGCCGGTTTTGTTCAATATCTTCATAAATGATCTGGAGGATGGTGTGGATTGCACTCTCAGCAAATTTGCGGATGATACTAAACTGGGAGGAGTGGTAGATACGCTGGAGGGGAGGGATAGGATACAGAAGGACCTAGACAAATTGGAGGATTGGGCCAAAAGAAATCTGATGAGGTTCAATAAGGATAAGTGCAGGGTCCTGCACTTAGGACGGAAGAACCCAATGCACCGCTACAGACTAGGGACCGAATGGCTAGGCAGCAGTTCTGCGGAAAAGGACCTAGGGGTGACAGTGGACGAGAAGCTGGATATGAGTCAGCAGTGTGCCCTTGTTGCCAAGAAGGCCAATGGCATTTTGGGATGTATAAGTAGGGGCATAGCGAGCAGATCGAGGGACGTGATCGTTCCCCTCTATTCGACACTGGTGAGGCCTCATCTGGAGTACTGTGTCCAGTTTTGGGCCCCACACTACAAGAAGGATGTGGATAAATTGGAAAGAGTCCAGCGAAGGGCAACAAAAATGATTAGGGGTCTAGAGCACATGACTTATGAGGAGAGGCTGAGGGAGCTGGGATTGTTTAGTCTGCAGAAGAGAAGAATGAGGGGGGATTTGATAGCTGCTTTCAACTACCTGAAAGGGGGTTCCAAAGAGGATGGCTCTAGACTGTTCTCAATGGTAGCAGATGACAGAACGAGGAGTAATGGTCTCAAGTTGCAATGGGGGAGGTTTAGATTGGATATTAGGAAAAACTTTTTCACTAAGAGGGTGGTGAAACACTGGAATGCGTTACCTAGGGAGGTGGTAGAATCTCCTTCCTTACAGGTTTTTAAGGTCAGGCTTGACAAAGCCCTGGCTGGGATGATTTAACTGGGACTTGGTCCTGCTTTGAGCAGGGGGTTGGACTAGATGACCTTCTGGGGTCCCTTCCAACCCTGATATTCTATGATTCTATGATTCTAAGTCACCTCTCAGTCCTCTGTGTAGTACGCGGCGCAGATGGAGCGCCTCACATCGCTCACTGGCAGAGATCTTTGCCAACCCTTGAATCTTTGCTGCGCCCTCTTGTCACAGGATGGCACAGGCCACTCCATAGGCCTTTGGAGAGGGAGGAGGCCAGTTCACCTGTCAGGTGACCCCCATTAGAAAAGGTGCCTGGAGCCTACAGAGGGGGAGCGTGGGTGACTCAGGCCTGAGGGTCAGCTGGGAAGGGGGCAGGGAGAGCAGACATGGGGCTAGGAGATCGGGAACAGGAGACTGGCCAGAAGCCAGGAGGCTGGGTAGTGGGAGAAGGAGACTCCCAGGGAAGGCCCAGGGGAGCGCCCTGTGGCCACGGTCCTGTACACAGGGCAGGGAGCTGAGACAGGGCGGACAGACCCAGCAGGGACATGAGATGTTTACCATGCCCCAGGCAGCGGGTGCTGCTCACAATATTGCTCTGTTTGAACTCTAGCAGTGGGCTCCAGGGTGGGCCCCGAGCTCGCCAGTCTGAAGGGGATGACTGGGCTGATGAGGAGCAGGAGGAAGGAAGGCGGCGGAGGTGTCCATCTCCATAAATGAGCCTGCTGCATAGTCCAGTCTGTGCCGGAGAAGTATTCTTGAGGAGCCCTGGGAAGGAGAATCGGGGGGTGGGACATCTGCAGGGCCAGCCCAGGCCGGAAGGGCCTGCTCTGAGGTGGCGACCCTATGACAACACTCCAGTTTTTCAAGACCCTTTGCAAAGTGTGCACACCAGAACCAGATGCAGGATCCAGCATTGGTTTCACCAGGGCTGTGTACAGAGATGTGGCATCGACACCATGGCCCGGGAGACAGCAGCCCAGGACGGGGCTCACTGGCGAAGAGTTGCCAGAGAAGGAACGGTCACTTGTGAGGAAAATTGCCTTGCCCTGGTCTCAGAAAAACACCAGAAAAGAAAGGATAGATGAGTGGCATGCAGCAGGCTTGGCCCAACCCTGCCTTCCAACATCTCCTGCAACATCTGCCACCAAGTTTGTGGCTCAGGGATTAGACTCCTGTCACCGAAGGCCCCATACAAAATAAAACCTGCGGAAGAGATCATCCTCAGCCCTGAGGGACTGCTGACACTGCCCAGAGGTAAAATCCCCTCCTGCGCCTCCCCCGTTTCACCCCTCACGGACGGCATTAGACCTTGTGCCACTGCGTCATGCGGGGGGCTCCCGTTGGGTTGCTTGCGCACCGCAGGCCCTAGATCCCTTTCAGAGCCGCTGCTTCCCAGGTCAGGCCCCCATTCTGCAGGCAGGGCCCGCACGCCTCGTCCCTAGACGTATGGCCTTGTATTTGGGTGTGCTGCTGTGAGTCCCACCCCCCTCCAGGAGGTCCTTTCGCTGTGATCCTTGCCCTGTCCCTGGGGGGGGAGTGTCACTGCAGCCTCCCCCCATCCCCAGGGGGTTGTCTCACCCGCCCATTACTCTCACTTGGTGCACGGGCTGGCTGCTCTCGGGTCGGGGCTGGTGAGAGTGTAAGCACAATTACAGTGTCTGTAGCCCCCACTCTGCCCCATGCACTGAAGCCCTACAAGCCCCCAACACCCTGCATCACCTCCACGATATCCCAGAAGCCTCCAGCGCTGAGAGAGGGCTGCGAGATCAGCCAAGCCCTGGCCCTGAGAGGTGGCTGCAGCTCCTTTGCTCCCGGCTGGGTCACGGCTCCCAGCACCTCCAGCGCTGAGACAGGGCTGAAGCCAGTCTGAGCCCTTCCCACAGTGCTGACTGCATCCCCCTGCCGTATCCCCAGGCCTGGGAATCTCCCGCCTGGAGCGGGCAGGTCAGAACGTGCTGGCCCCCTCGCTCCTCCGGATGCTGGCTGCACGGGCCGTGCTGCTGCGCTCAGTGTTGTTTGCACTCGGTGGAACGTGACAGGAGGGACCCAGGGTGTTTAGGAAAACAGGACTTGGCGCTTGTGGGCCATACCGGGAAAATAAAAACATCCGGGCAGCCAGCTCTGCAGTGAGTGTGAGGGGCTGGCACTCTATAAATTTCCTTCAGCAGGTGCTTTGTAGTCTCAACACGGAAATGAGCACATTATTCATTTCAGCTTAAACCCCTCAATGTTTCCTGTCTTGTGAGTCAGAAATAACCCTGGGAGATCACAGCTCATTCCTGCACCATGAGGGAAAAGTGCTGTCCAAGCCAGTGCCATGCTCCCGTCAGGGACATGGCCAGGGGTGCGCACGAGAGCCAGGGCATGGAAACCCCAGCGAGGGGCTGTGGGGTGACACGGGGTGGAGGGGAGGGTTAGGGCCCTCAGAAAACCCCAGCAAGGGGCTGTGGGGTGACATGGGGTAGGGGGAGGAGGGTTAGGGCCCACAGGAAACCCCAGCGAGGGGCTATGGGGTAACACGGGGTGGGGGGGAGGGTTAGAGCCCTCAGAAAACCCCAGCAAGGGGCTGTGGGGTGACATGGGGTGGGGGGAGGAGGGTTAGGGCCCTCAGGAAACCCCAGCAAGGGGCTGTGGGGTGACACAGGGTGTGTGGGGGGTAGGGCCCTCAGGAAACCCCAGCGAGGGGCTGCGAAGAGACAGGGGCCTGGGGAGCCTGCAGGGGAGGGCAGGGCCCTCAGGAAACCCCAGGGAGGAGCTGAAAGGTGACAGAGTCCCTGAGTCCCCGGGCGATGCTCTGGAACTGCTCCCCATGAAGCCAGGCAGGACTCTGGGGAAGTCTCCTCTCGGGGAGCAGCCTGTCTGCAGGACACACAGCTCACCCGGCTTCCACCTTCCTGGGTCTGACCTCGGAGCATTCAGCCTCCTCTGCCCCTCCGTGCGCTTCCCCCAGCGAGTCCGCCCAGGCTGGGTCCTGGGGAAGCCAGAGGGTCCTGCCCCCCAACTCCGCAGTCAGACGGGACTCTCAGCCAGCCAGTAAAACAGAAGGTTTATTAGACGACAGGGACATGGTCTAACACAGAGCTTGTCGGTGCAGAGAACAGGACCCCTCAGCTGGGTCCATTCTGGGGGCAGTGAGCCAGACAACCCCGTCTGCCCTTCACTCCATGTCCCCAGCCAGCCCCAAACTGAAACTCCCTCCAGCCCCTCCTCCTCTGGGCTTTGTCCCTTTCCCGGGCCAGGAGGTCACCGGATCCCTTTGTTCTCCAACCCTTTAGCTCTCATCTTGCAGGGGGGAAGGACCAGGCCATCAGTGGCCAGGAAACAGGGTGTCGGCCATTCTCTGTGTCCAGACCCCTGCACACACCTGCCCTCTAGGGCTCTGCAACGATCACACACTCTTATCCCACCCCCGAGAGACTTAAGAACTGCAGAGGGGAAACTGAGGCACCCCCACACTATTCAGAGGAAACATTAAGAACAGTCCTGCTTTGTCACACAGGACCATGGGGATAAGAGTCCTGCCTGGCCTCCAAGGGGTGGGAGGACACATATGCTAGACCATAAGTTCCCGGACACCATGGCAATCTGGGGCAGATAAGTACCATGGCTAAACAGAGCTAGAAGCAGCTGGAAGGGCTTCCCAAGGGTCAAAGACCTGAGGTGAGAGATCAGCCTGTCCTGGGACAGTCCAAGGGAAGCAGCCACACGCAGTGGCTAATAGAAGAGAGCAAAGAGCGGACGCAGCTAATGGTGCCAGGGAGCAACAGTGCGGCCAAGGGAAAGAACAGCCATTATTTAATGGGGGGGGGTCCTGTCCATGAATGGTGCACAGCTCAGCTGCCAGGGGGCTCTGTTACAGAGATGTGTGTGCAGCCAGGAGTGCATTTGCACAAGAGGTTAATAAGGGATCCCAGTAAAATACTTAGAAGACATCTACACTAAAGAAAAAATCCTGCCGCAGTGAGTCTCAGACTCTGGGTCCACTCAAAGTAGCAGTGTAGACATTCCCGCTGGGGCTGGCGCCGGCGCCGGGGCCGTGAAACCCGGTGAGGGGGGAGGGTCTCAGAGCCCAGGCTCCAGCCCGAGTGGGAATAGCTACACTGAGTCCCGTAGTGCGAGCCCCAGGGGCCTGAGTCAGTTGACCGGGGCTCTGCCGCTCGCTGTCGTGGGTGTTATCTTGCAGCGTAGACATATCTCTAGTGACAAAGAGGAAACCATGGGCAACATGCCCATCGAGTAGCCAGCCCAGGCAACATGCCACCAGGGGTAAGGGAATCAGCCACCAAGCGCTCTCGCCCACTGACCATAGACTGATGTTGTAGAGAAGCGAGGAGGTACCGACAGGCTGGGGACCGTGGCACGGATCCGTGACTCCGGAAGGGAGATGATCCTGGCGTTCCATCCCCACGTCGAACTTCTAGTCTTTGCACAGTGGAGGCATCGGAGCATGGCCAGGCCTCTTGGGAAGCTGCTTTCTGCCACGGTTCCAGCAAGGAGGGGTGAAGAGGCACCCACGAGCAGTGAGCGGCCGGCAGGGGGAGGGGCGAAGAGACGCGAGTGGCAGGCGGGGGGGCGAGTGGGGCTGGGGCATGGGTGGGGCTTCGGGGGGAGCAGGGGTGGAAGGGTGGCCAACTTTCTACTTGCACAAAACAGAACACCCCTGCCCCGCCCCTTCTCCGAGGCCCCACCCCATTCACGCCATCCCCCTTCACTGTGTCACTCACTCTCCCCACCCTCACTCACTCGCTCATTTTCACCGGGTTGGCACAGGGGACTGGGGTGCGGAAGGGGGTGAGGGATCCGGCTGGGGGTGCAGGCTCCGGGGTGGGTCCAGGGATGAGGGGTTTGGGCTGCAGGAGGGGGCTCTGGGCTGGGGGGTGGAGCCGAGGAGTTTGGAGTATGGGAGGGGGCTCTGGGCTGAGGCAGGGGGTTGTGGTGTGGGAGGAGATATGGGCTCTGAGCTGGGGGTGCAGGTTCCAGGGTGGGGAAAGAAATGAGGGGTTCAGGGTGAAGGAGGGGGGAACTGGGCTGGGGCAGGGAGTTGGGGTGTGGGGGGGTGAGGGCTCTGGGTTTCAGGAGCGGGCTCTGGGCTGAAGCTGAGGTGTTTGGAGTGCGGGAGGGGTCTCTGGGTTGGGGCAGAGGATTGGGGTATGGAGGGGTGAGGGCTCTGGCTGGGGGTTCTGACTCTGGGGTGGGGCCAGGGATGAGGGATTTGGGTTGCAGGAGGGGGCTGCGGGCTGGGATCGAGGGGCTCAGAGGGCAGGAGGGAGATCAGGGCTGGGGCAGGGGGTTAGGGTGAGGGCTCCATCTAGGAATGCAGGCTCTGGGGTGGGGCTGCAGATGAAGGGTTTGGGGTGCAAGAGGGTGCTACAGGCTGGGATTGAGGGGTTCAGAGGGCAGGAAAGGGATCAGAGCTGGGGCTGGAGGTCCAGGAGGGGGTTAGGGGTGCAGGATCTGCGTGGCGCTTACCTCAAGCAGCTCCCGGAAGCAGCGGCATGTCTCTTCTCCAGCTCCTATGCGGAAGTGCTGCCAGGTGGCTCTGCGCGCTGCAGTATCCACAGCCACCACTCCTACAGCTCCCATTGGCTGCAGTTCCTGGCCAATGGGAGCTGTGGGGGCGGCGCTTGGAACTGGGGCAGTGTGCGGAGCAGCCAGGCCACACCTCCACGTAGGGGCCAGAGGCGGGACATGCCGCTGCTTCCGGGAGCTGTTTGAGGTAAGCGCCACCTGGATCCCACCCCATTCCAATCCCCATCCTGGGTCCCCTTCATCCCTGGATTCAGGCCAGCGCCTGGCACAGAGCCAGCACTCTCTGCCCCCCATGGATGGCCTTCTCCTGTCTGTAGTCAAAGGGAGCCCGTCCACACTCATAGGTGCCATTAATCTCACCTGTCTTGCCAACAAGAGGCTACAGGGATGAAAGGAAACACCCTGAAATGGCATGGCTCTTTCAGATCTAACCTGGAGGGCTGTCCTGGACAATGGCCCCCACCAAGCGCCTAGCAGCGACTGGTTTCTACTCCAAGCCCAGAAAGGTGACTTTTAATATAAATAAATTATTCCTTAAATATTACCTGGAGGCTGGCAGTGATTATGAATCTTGACAAGCTCTGAGCTTTCTGTTGATAGCTCATGTGTTCTTCTTTATGTGCAAATATCCTGTAAGACGGGTTTGGTGTGGTGAGTTTGTCAGGTCTGAGGTGAGAGCTGGTTGCAAAGAACAGGGGAGCCTTTGCCAAGGGGTCTTTGTGTCACAACGCCAGGATCTGGCACCTCTTGAATTTTAGAGTGCCAAGGGCCTGTGAGAGGAGTGGGTTGGAGAGCAGGTGTGTTAAAGGGGCATATGGGGGCACTGCAGAAAGAGGGTCTGAGCAACCTTAACGCTGCACCTCCTGGGGTCCAGAAATTTGAGTTTTGCTCTGCTCAGTGTTCAGCACGGGGACGACCTACCACCAAGCAACTGTAATAGTGGGTTAATGTCGTTTGTTTGCCATGGAATTTCCTAGTTTTTAACTGGAAGAGAGATGTTTTAAGAGGAAGAGAGATGTTAGGGATTAGCAGTCATTTGGGCAGTTGTGCGTATCAATGTTTCACCGTTTGCACACTGGGCCAGCCATCCCCCAACCAGCTGGGCTCCACCGGCCCTGCTTCGGCCGACCCATCCAGCCATGCTTCGACCCAGTCACTGTATTCCCGCCCCCCACTATTCTACCCACGCTCTCCTCTCCCCTCCCCACAAGCAGGGAAGTTTTCACTCCCTCCTTGCCGTTTTACGCATAGCCACACCCCAATTCACATCCAGTGCCTGGAGCGAAGGACAGCCATGTTACAGTGGAATGGCGTTCCCGGTCGTGTTTCACAATGGTTGGTGGGTGAAGATTGTGGCAGGGTTGGCAAGAGAAATCACAGACAGGGTTTCTATTCCAGAATATCAGAAGGGTAGCCGTGTTAGTCTGTAGCCACAAAAACAACGAAGAGTCCGGTGGCACCTTAAAGACTAACAGATTTATTTGGGCATTAGCTTTCATGGGTAAAAAAACCCACAGATGCTGTGTCACGGAGTCCCCGGGCGATGCTCTGGAACTGCTCCCCACGAAGCCAGTCAGGACTCTGGGGAAGTCTCCTCTCTGGGAGCAGCCTGTCTGCAGGACACACAGCTCCCCCGGCTCCACCTTCCTGGGTCTGACCTCGGAGCATTCAGCCTCCTCTGCCCCTCCATGTGCTTCCCACAGCGAGTCCGCCCAGGCAGGGTCCTGGGGAAGCCAGAGGATCCTGCCCCCCAACTCCGCAGTCAGACGTGACTCTCAGCCAGCCGGGAAAACAGAAGGTTTATTAGATGACAGGAACATGATCGAAAACAGAGCTTGTAGGTGCAGAGAACAGGACCCCTCAGCTGGGTCCATTTTGGGGGGCAGTGAGCCCGACAACCATGTCTGCACTTCACTCCATGTCTCCAGCCAGCCCCAAACTGAAAACTCCCCCCAGCCCCTTCTCCTCTGGGCTTTGTTCCTTTCCCGGGCCAGGAGGTCACCGGATCCCTTTGTTCTCCAACCCTTTAGCTCTCACCTTGCAGGGGGGAAGGGCCCAGGCCATCAGTTGCCAGGAAACAGGGTGTCGGCCATTCTCTGTGTCCAGACCCCTGCACACACCTGCCCTCAAGGGTGTATGATCATTGCAGAGCCCTAATCCCACCACCTAGATACTTAAAAACTGCCTAGGGGAAACTGAGGCACCCCCACACTATTCAGAAGAAACATTAAGAACAGTCCCACTTCGTCACATCTCTCCCCCCTTCAAGATCGAACTGAGCGAGCTCACTTTAGCCAGTGACCTGGGGAAGTTTGAAGCCACCAACGTTCCCATGGATGCCCCAGCATCTCTCCCATTCCTTGGTAGGAGTTACACCAGGCCCTTCCGGTTTCACGCCCTCCCTTAGGTCGGGGGTGGTCGATAGCACTTGCAGGCCACATGTGGGAAGGTTTATGTGGCCCGTGTCCTTTGGCCACCCCCAAAACCCCAGGGGGTCAAACTGGGATTGGGTCTTCTCCCCAGCAAGTTGGCCAAACACAGCCACTGGGTTATAGGACTGTTTAACTTTAACAGCTTTCACTCCATCTGAGACCTTCTCAAAGCTACCCACACTGGATCTTTCAACAGGAAAGTCAGTGGATCCATTCACAGCAGAAAATTTCTGGCTGTTAGGAACTGAAACTTTCTTGATTAAATCACTTTCACACCCTTCAGTTGCAGTAAACTGCTTGCAAAGACTCCATGAGGATTCCTTTCCCTAGGGGCTTTTCTATGCAACAATTCACCCCTCACAGAAATTCTGCCCTTACCCTCTTCACCTAGGGCTTGCTCTAGAGGAACACTTTCCTGAGCAACAACAGACTCTTTCTGGGTCTCCCTTACATCCAGAATTACCTCTGGCCCATCCGGCGGCTTCCTACACAATCCCCTTTCAGGCAAACTCACAGACTTCCTAGATAAAAGGTCAGAAGCATTCTCCTTCCCTTTGCCACACACAAGTCCAAGAATCTTTTCCTTCTTGCTACCGGTTTCCACACCCTCAGTAGGTAACACAATCACATCACCTTCATGCTCTCCTTGTGCCCTGGCTAGGATCTCACCCTGATTAGACAGAGTTGCTCCACCCTTTCCAACAACACACTAGCAACAGCTGGGATGATTTAAATGGGACTTGGTCCTGCTTCGAGCAGGGGGTTGGACTAGATGACCTTCTGGGGTCCCTTCCAACCCTGATATTCTATGATTCTATGACTCTATGAACAAGCAAAATACAAGCACCAGAATTGTCTGGTCTCTGGGATTTTGCAGAGACACTGACTGGATGCGACCTAGTTACAGGGCCATTCTCCCGAGCAGACACAAACTTAGGACCCTTCCCTTCCTGGGCTTTAGCTGAATCCAGAACCAGCTCTGAGACAACTGCATACCCTCAACCGTCACAGGCTGAAAGGCCCCGTCTGTCTGCTCCACAGACAAAGAAGAGCCGGACACACTTTCTCCTTTCCCAGACACACAGCTTGGGATCTCTTTCCCCTTGTCCCAGCACACAAGGCCGGTCACAGACAACTGCTTGGAGACCAGGGTAGCTCCCTCCATAGGCAAGTCAATACCCCTGACAGACACAGGCACGTTTCCTTCCCTGTCCCAATTCTCCACCCAGCTAACAGGTAAGGTCCAGGGACACTCATCTTCCACTCTCCTCGCCTTCCCACCCTGCTGACGAGACACAGCCATCAGCTCACTAGCCTGCCTAGGCTCATCCAAACTTTCCTTACCAAGCACCTTGCCACTCCCAACAGATCCCCTGCTCTGCCTGTGTCTCCCCCCACTCAGCTGGGGTCTTATCTCCCCCCTTGCTCAGCGCTGCCCTTGCTGTCCCAGTGGGCCAGGCAGCGAGCTCGCTGCTTTCCTCTCTGCATCAGAGCCAGCCTGAGCCCCCTCTCCGGTGTGCAAGGGGGGGCGGGGAACGTCTCTGTCCCACCCAGCCCCAGGGGTCTGGTTACAAGCAGGCAGGTAGCCTGAGCCTAGCCGCTCCTACCCCCTGCCAGCCAGGTCATCTGCATTTTCACTGACCATTTCCCTCTCCGCCGATTGGTTCCCTGGATTCAAATTCAAACCCTCGGCCGTTACAGGAGCAGGGCCTGGATCCTGTCCCAAAGAGACACAGTCACCCCACAACAGGGTCTCACAGCTGATATCCTGGAGAACCCCAGCGACGAGCCAGCCCCACCCCTCCTGTGTCTGCACAGGGATCTGGGCCATAGGCAGGGCGAGGGGCTTCGTCCCTGGTACCCTCACCCAGCACCTCAGCATCTGAGGCTGCACCACCCAGAGCCTGACAACAGTTCTCTCTGTCCCAGGATCTCGCCACCCCAGGAATGTCTCCCCATTGACCATCACCTTCCGCTCCCACTGGAGGTCCGAGGGGCCTGGCTCCAGGAAACTCCACACAGACATATAGGTTGGGGTCAGGAGTGGGAGCCTGTCCACATCCCCACCCATCTGGCTGGCGGAGTCTGTGGCCTTGGGACCCAGCAAGGGAGCTAGACACCGGGGCTTTTCCGCAGGGTCCCCCTGATTCAAATCTCCAGCCTGCTCAAAGGCAGTGAGGTGGGCATCCACATCCCCCCACTCCTTAACCGGGGGCAGCAATTTAGTCTCGAGGTTCCCTGCGGAACTGGCCCCTCGGGGTCTATCCCCACTCACCCCTGGGAGGTCCCCTAGGTCTCTCCACTCCCCCACCGCCAGTTCATGCTGCTGCTGCTTCTGCAGCTCTTTCTCGGGCTCTCGCTGTCTCTCACAGTCCTCTTGCTCTCTCGGACCCAGCTCCAATCCCGTCCGTCTCCGATCCCCCGATGGGGAACCCGATCGTGAAGACCCCCGTCTGGTCAGGGACAGGAGTCTTGGCGATGCCTGGCTACTACTCCAGCTGCTCCCAGATCCTGCTATAGCCCCATTTGGGGTCAGGAATCTGTCCCTTAGAGCGGTCATCCTCCTCCAGCTGCACGATGAACTGTGCTTTGGTGAACTTTCCAATGCTCAACCCTTTCTTTCTTCAGAGGGTTACAATGTCCTTCTTAAGGAGACGGTGACAGGCCATCACTCCGCTCTTCCCAAGTTGTGGACTCACAGACCTGTGTGCTCTCAGCTCCCCACGGTTTCCAGGGAGAACCCCTAGTGTGCCAGCCCTTCTCGAGGTCACCACCTCTTTGCCAGGGTCGAGCTGTAGACTCCTCTGCCCCTTGGACTGCTCGCTGCAATCCCCCGGGGGACCCTGTTACTGCACAGTCCTTCTCACTGGTCACACTCCCAGGGGTTAACCGCCCCCCGAAACCACTCCTCTGAGACTTCAGCACGCCTGGTCCTCGTCAATCCCCCTTCGTTTTACTGCTCCCCAGTCCCTTACTGCAGGAAGCGCCATTCATGGGGTGCAATACATCCCACCGCTGACACCAGTTGTCACTGAGTCCCTGGGCGATGCTCTGGAACTGCTCCCCATGAAGCCAGGCAGGACTCTGGGGAAGTCTCCTTTCTGTGAGCAGCCTGTCTGCAGGACACACAGCTCACACGGCTTCCACCTTCCTAGGTCTGACCTCGGAGCATTCAGCATCCTCTGCCCCTCCGTGCGCTTCCCACAGCGAGTCTGCCAAGGCGGGCTCCTGGGGGAGCCAGAGGGTCCTGCCCCCCAACTTCGCAGTCAGATGTGACTCTCAGCCAGCCAGTAAAACAGAGGTTTATTAGACGACAGGAACATGGTCTAAAACAGAGCTTAGAGGTGCGGAGAACGGGACCCCTCAGCTGGGTCCATTTTGGGGGGCAGTGAGCCAGACAACAGCGTCTGCACTTCACTCCATGTCCCCAGCCAGCATCAAACTGAAACTCCCTCCAGCCCCTCCTCCTCTGGGCTTTCCCCTTTCCCAGGCCAGGAGGTCACCGGATTCCTTTGTTCTCCAACCCTTTAGCTCTCACCTGGCAGGGGGGAAGGGCCCAGGCCATCAGTTGCCAAGAAACAGGGTGTCGGCCATTCTCTGTGTCCAGACCCCTGCACACACCTGCCCTCTAGGGCTCTGCAGTGATCATACACCCTCATCCCACCCCCTAGATACTTAAGAACTGCCTAGGGGAAACTGAGGCATCTCCACACTATTCAGAGGAAACATTAAGAACAATCTCACTTTGTCACATGCTGAAGAAGTGGGTTTTTTATCCATGAAAGCTCTGACCCCCGCTCAATAGCTTTACCCCTTCTCTCAGAAACAGCAAAGAGTCACACAGGTAATGTTTCGATGCCAGAACAGTTTACTTTCTCTGGTCATCCAGGAACCTTCCATATCCCCTGTCAAGGTTCCTTCCCCACTCTGAACTCTAGGGTACAGATGTGGAGACCTGCATGAAAACCTCCTAAGCTTACTTTTTCCAGCTTAGGTTAAAACTTCCCCAAGGTACAAACTATTTTACCTTTTGCCCTTGGACTTTATTGCTGCCACCACCAAACGTCTAACAGATATATAACTGGGAAAGAGCCTGTTTGGAAACATCTTTCCCCCCCAAAGCCTCCCCAAACCCTACACCCCCTTTCCTGGGGAAGGTTTGATAAAAATCCTCACCAATTTGCATAGATGATCACAGACCCAAACCATTGGATCTTAAGAACAATGAAAAAGCAATCAGGTTCTTAAAAGAAGAATTTTAATAGAAGTAAAAAGAATCACCTCTGTAAAATCAGGATGGTAAATACCTTACAGGGTAATCAGATTCAAAACACAGAGACTCCCTCTAGGCAAAACCTTAAGTTACAAAAAGACACAAAACCAGGAATATCCATTCCATTCAGCACAGCTTATTTTCTCAGCCATTTAAAGAAATCAGAATCTAACCCATCTCTAGCTAGATTACTTATTAAGTTCTAAGACTCCATTCCTGTTCTGTCCCCGGCAAAAGCATCACCCAGACTGAGAGAGAGAGAGGCTTTGTTTCTCCCTCCCCCCAGCTTTTGAAAGCATCTTGTCTCCTCACTGGTCATTTTGGTCAGGTGCCAGCGAGGTTATCCTAGCTTCTTAACTCTTTACAGGTGAAAGGGTTTTTCCTCTGGCCAGGAGGGATTTTAAAGGTGTTTACCCTTCCCTTTATCTTTATGACAGCCCCATTAACGTTCTTCCAACACTTGCCAATAGCTTTCATAGTGTTGCTATAGCAATTAACTATAGCCAAATCCGAGACAACTATCACAGCTCCTAGCCACAAATCTGCACTGCCCTCCGAATCTGCTCCCCTACGGTGTCTGAGGTGCACAGCAGGAACACGCCGGGATCATGTCCATTCCCGGGAATCACCGCAATGGCCAGTAGATCACAACCTCTTACGTCACAGGTCAGACACTGCAGAGTAGGCACCGCATGATGCCAATGCCAGCCACCATTCTCCACCCGTAATGGAAAACTCAGCTGCATTGTGCCGTCCAGCCAGGAGGAGGTGTTGTGTGCAACGTACCTCAGCCACCCCAGGCAGGACATTAAAGGGTCTGATGGGAACATCTCAAGAGTGTATCTCTATGATAAGGAGGCTCTGTAGCCCATCCATAGCTAGTAGAGGAGCCTGACCTGCTCGTAGCAGCCCTGCAGGTACAGGACCTGGTGTCAGCAGTAAACTAGTGCCAGAGGAGAAGAGAAACATAAGGAAAGCAGCAACAAAGGTCGCAAGCAGAAGGAACAAGGTTGCAGGATCAGTCTTATCCACCTGCCACTCTTCAGTGCCTCAGAGAACTTCCAGTTTGATAGAACTACAGAATGAATGGATAGACTGGAATCAGTATTTTGCAAGACTTCACACTGCAACAAAACTCCACAAGGAAACTGAAGATATACAAGTATCCTCTTTAATTTTTGCTATGGGAAGTAGGCAGGGCACATCTTTAAATCCTTTGACTTTATTGAAGACAGTCACAAAGATGACTAGGAAAGGGTTCTGGCTATGCTTGATGCATACTTTATACCTCAGAGAAATATGGTCTATGAAAGAGTGTGTTTTCACAAAAGAATTCAAGGGCCAGAGGGAAATGTTAACAGTTTTATATGAGCTCTGTGTACATTGGCCAAAAACTGATTTTGGGACTGCAAGACATGAAAATCTCAGAGACAAAGCCGTACAGGTAGCAAAGCAGTCTGAGCTAGTCAAACACCAGGACAAAAGACAGGAGCAACTTGAAACACCTGAAACTGGCTTTGAAGCTGTAAACAAAAATGATGGCTAAAAGTCAATATCATAAAACCCCTGAGGCAAGGAGAGAACTCCTAAGCTAAGAGGAACAAATGCCAGTCAAGCACCAAAGCCTTTTAGCCTAATTGCACGAGATGAGGAAAACTGCATAGCCCAAGAGATGATGTTTGTCCAAAAGCACAAGGTATAATAAATGCACAAAACAGGACATTTTGTAGCTGTTTCCACCACCAAAGCCATCAGGGAATTGATTAATATTACAGACAATCAAGAGCCATTGTTTCTGGGATGTGTCACAAGTGATGACACAGAACCTGCCTGGAGTGTGAAACTGAATATTCATGGCAAGACTATTGACATTAAAATTGACTCAGGAGCTGATGTCACAGTGCTCTCAGAAGGGACTTACAATTACTTTGAACCCCTCCCAGAGCTGGCATCACCTGGCCCAGCTCTGACTAGCCCTACAGGTGTTCTGAGCTGCAGGGGCCAGTTCACCACAGAAATAACTTCCAGAGACAAAGGCTGCGCATTCACTGTGCATGTGGTCAAAGGATCAAAGACCAACAACCTTCTCAGCCGCAGCGCAGCAGCCGTGATGGGCCTAGTGAGAAAGGTGGAGAAACTCGATGGACTATTTGGTGATGTTGGACTTTTGAAAGGAGACCCAGTACAAATCACCTCTAAGAGAGAATGCTGAACCATATTACCTTGGCTGGTACCTACAAGACAGAGGATGTGGAAAAAGCTAATGTACTCAATGCTTTTTTTGCCTCTGTCTTCACGAACAAGGTCAGCTCCCAGACTGCTGCACTGGGCAGCACAGCATGGGGAGGAGGTGACCAGCCCTCGGTGGAGAAAGAAGTGGTTTGAGACTATTTAGAAAAGCTGGACGAGCACAAGTCCATGGGGCCGGATGCACTGCATCCGAGAGTGCTAAAGGAGTTGGCGGATGTGACTGCAGAGCCATTGGCCATTATCTTTGAAAACTCATGGCGATCGGGGGAAGTCCCGGATGACTGGAAAAAGGCTAATGTAGTGCCCATCTTTAAAAAAGGGAAGAAGGAGAATCCTGGGAACTACAGGCCAATCAGCCTCACCTCAGTCCCTGGAAAAATCATGGAGCAGGTCCTCAAGGAATCAATTTGAAGCACTTAGAGGAGAGGAAAGTGACCAGGAACAGTCAGCATGGATTCACCAAGGGCAAGTCATGCCTGACTAATCTAATTGCCTTCTATGACGAGATAACTGGTTCTGTGGATAAGAGAAAGCAGTGGATGTGTTGTTCCTTGACTTTAGCAAAGCTTTTGACACTGTCTCCCACAGTATTCTTGCCAGGAAGTTAAAGAAGTATGGGCTGGACAAATGGACTATAAGGCGGATAGAAAGTTGGCTAGATTGTCGGGCTCAATGGGTAGTGATCAATGGCTCCATGTCTAGTTGGCAGCTGGTATCAAGTGGAGTGCTCCAAGGGTCGGTCCTGGGGCCGGTTTTGTTCAATATCTTCATAAATGATCTGGAGGACGGTGTGGATTGCACCCTCAGCAAGTTTGCAGATGACACTAAACTGGGAGGAGTGGTAGATACGCTGGAGGGTAGGGATAGGATACAGAGGGCCCTAGACAAATTAGAGGACTGGGCCAAAAGAAATCTGATGAGGTTCAACAAGGACAAGTGCAGAGTCCTGCACTTAGGACGGAAGAACCCAATGCACTGCTACAGACTAGGGACCGAATGGCTAGGCAGCAGTTCTGCGGAAAAGGACCTAGGGGTTACAGTGGACGAGAAGCTGGATAGGAGTCAACAGTGTGCCCTTGTTGCCAAGATGGCCAATGGCATTTTGGGATGTATAAGTAGGGGCATAGCGAGCAGATCGAGGGACATGATCGTTCCCCTCTATTCGACATGAGTGAGGCCTCATCTGGAGTACTGTGTCCAGTTTTGGGCCCCACACTACAAAAAGGATGTGGAAAAATTGGAAAGAGTCCAGCGGAGGGCAACAAAAATGATTAGGGGACTGGAACACATGACTTATGAGAAGAGGCTGAGGGAACTGGGGATGTTTAGTCTGCGGAAGAGAAGAATGAGGGGGGATTTGATAGCTGCTTTCAACTACCTGAAAGGGGGTTCCAAAGAGGATGGCTCTAGACTGTTCTCAGTGGTAGCAGATGACAGAACGAGGAGTAATGGTCTCAAGTTGCAGTGGGGGAGATTTAGGTTGGATATTAGGAAAAACTTTTTCACTACGAGGGTGGTGAAGCACTGGACTGCATTACCTAGGGAGGTGGTGGAATCTCCTTCCTTAGAAGTTTTTAAGGTCAGGCTTGACAAAGCCCTGGCTGGGATGATTTAATTGAGGATCGGTCCTGCTTTGAGCAGGGGGTTGGACTAGATGACCTCCTGAGGTCCCTTCCAACCCTGATATTCTATGATTCTAAGACCTTTCTACACTGACAAAACCAGGGAATGAACTGCTAAAGTTCAACACACCTTGGCTCTGGGGGCCAAATCAAGAAATTGTCTTTAAAAAGGAAAAAGAAATGACCTCCACAGCTCCAGTTCTCAAGTACTATGATGTGAACAAACCCATCCTGGGCAGTGCAGATGCAAGCAGCCCTGGCCTAGGTGGTTTCTTGTTCCGACAACATGGCTCTGTCTGGAAACCAGCTGCATTTTGCTCTCAGGCTTCACAGAAGCAGAAAAATGGTATGCACAGATTGGCAAGGAGCCTGGCAAGCGTATGGGCATGTGAGAACTATTACAGCTATCTGTGTACACAGGATTCATTTACATTGATACCAGACTACAAATTGCTTGTAAACATTGTCTATGGAAAAGACCTGGACCAAGCACTGCTGAGATGCCAGCATCTATTGCTAAGGTTAATGTGATTTAACCCAACTGCTAAGTATGTTCCTGGGGAAAATCTGGTTGCAGCAGACACTCTGCACAGAGCCCAGCATCGCACTCTACTACTAATGAGCTCGAAGAGGACATAAAGGCATACATGGATGCTGTGGACACATACAGACCAGTACCAGGAAGGAGACTACTCCAGTTACAAAAAGAAACCTTGACAGACACGCAACTTCAAGAAGTTCTAAGTTACATTAGGGGCGGCTGGCCCAAGTGTCTAAAGGACACAAAGGAACTGACAAGGGACTACTTTGTGGTACATGGATAATTAAGCTAGCCAAATGGACTCATGATTAAAGGCAATTGCATCATAATCCCAAACAAAATGAGACAAGAAATCCTAATCCTCATCCATGAATCACATCAAGGATTCATTAAATGCCGTGAACAGGCCAACCAGTCAGTGCGGTGGTCAGGCATCGTCAAGGGGATACATACAATAAAGTATCCACCTGTTACCATTGTAGAATTAACAGACCAACACAACACAACAAACTTTGAACAACAACACCTCTACCAGTCAGACTCTGGAAGAGACTAACTGCAGATTTGTGCGAATTCAGAGGACATCATTACCTGGTCGCAGTGGACTGTTTTTCCAGGTATATAGAAATAAGGTACTTGAAAGACATAACATGTTGCAGCGTTACTGAGGAACTGAAGTGCACTTTAGTTTATTTTGATACTTCAGTACAACTAGTGACGGACAATGGACCACAATTCACTGCAACAGAATTTAAGTCTTTCTGAATGAAATTCCATTTTGATCGTATTACTAGCAGCCCACATTACCCTCTCAGCCTCTCCAGAAAGCCAAGAAAAACCTACAGCAGGAAGATCCATTTCTTGCTCTTCTGAGCTACAGATGAATACTAGCAGGAGCTATTGGATATAGTCCAGCCCAACTCCTGATGGGAATACAACTCGGAACTACTGTTCCAACACTGGAAAAGAGCCTGCCTCTAAAGTGGCCAAACATGCAGAGAGCAGCCAAATTGGATTAAAAGGCAAAATGAGCTTATAACACATTTACACAAAAGACGTCTATCAGAGAACTGCTGGGTCTAGAACCTGGTGACCAAGTTCCTATCAAACTGGATAAAGAGAAAGGATGGACAACGCTCGGTGTTGTAAAGAAAAAGAATTCAGCACCCCCCAGACGATATGTGAGCAAGACTGATGGTGAGAGTTCACCTGAAACCATCGAGAACTACAGTTTGTTCCCCAGAAATAACAAACAGAGCAAACTCTATCGATGGTGGATGCAGAACAGGAAGGAGACTCAACTATTCCAAACCACGCACAGCCGTTGCTGTAACTAATGGACAGCCAGACGACCAAGTTGTTATGTGTTCGCGGCCTGTAATTAGAAAACTAGAATGACTGCGAGACACTTCACAGACTGATCTGTCCCCAGCTTCACAGACGGCGCGATTGTGTAACTCTGGTAAATGCCAGGAGTGTAGAATTTAAGAGGGGAGATGGGATGGGATGGGATGCCAAACTGTATTATGCTGTTCAGCCACTAGGTGGTGCTGAGTTAAATTAACCTCATTTAAATTAACCTCAGCCCTACCTGGCTGTACCTGAAAGGACGGGATACTACACATCCGGTGTCTCTCTCCGTAGCCAGGCCAGATCTCTCCATAGCCGGGCCATATCTCTCCGTAGCCGGGCCAGATCTCTCCGTAGCCGGGCCAGATCTCTCCGTAGCTGGGCCAGATCTCTCTGTAGCCGGGCCAGATCTCTCCGTAGCTGGGCCAGATCTCTCTGTAGCCGGGCCATATCTCTCCGTAGCCGGGCCGTATCTGGTACCGGAGCCTGACCTGCTAGTAGCAGCCTCATGACCTGCTGTGTACACGGTGTACATGACAACATCCAAATCCACCTCCAGTCAGCAATCCCCTGCTCTCCCGCACACTTCTGCAACCTTGTGATCCAGGAATCACCCAGAATCCACACGCTGGCTATGCTGGCCGTACTCGGACTTCTTCTCCCTCTGTGGTCACGGGACCTGTGTGGTCAGTTCCAAACCTCTCTGCTACGTGTTTTTAGAAATGCCGCATGAATCGATGCTCCAAGGTCAGGAAGTAGCCACTTGCCCCATGCCCCCCACAGGCCTCATTGAGTAAAATACAGATTTTCCAAACCACCAATCCAAATCTTGCTTGCCACCCGTCCTCATTTCCCACCCTCTTTGCAGACACAACTCCTCTTGCGGTCAGTGTCCCTGCCCCCTCACTGCAGAGTCATCTGGCTCCTCTCCACCTGATACAACAAACATTTCGGTTAGATTGCCTGCTGACTATTCTGCTGTGTTCCCAGGAAACCCCCCCACAAAATAAAACCAGGTTGTGTTGTGACGGAGAACGGGTAGCAAGCAACCTCGGTTATTAAATCTTTCTTGCACAGGTGTACAAAGGTTCAGACTAGAAAGATCAGTGGCCTGGTTTCACCTGGGCAGCGGCATTGCTACACTCCTGCGAACTACCCAGGCAAGCACGAAGCAGCTTCACAGAACCCATCTCATTCCGCCCCCGTTTTTGGCACATGCAGCCTGTAAGCCTTCCAGGCTGCACATCTATGCAAGCCAAGAAGGAACATGTTCTTAAATACCATTCCCAGCTTGGGTCCCCCAAAGCCTGTGTGGAAGCCAAGCACGACCTTGGTAAAAACTGACCAGCTGAAACCAACTGACCCGCACCACAACGATTTAGTTTGATCTCTAGCTCTTAAAAAAAAAAAAAAAAACAACACACACCTAGAACCATTTTGAAAAATTGCTCTTTTTTCAGGGCTTATATGTCCACAACCCCTGGATCAAATGACCCCAAGTTTGGGTCACTGATCCTGTCCTGCAGCCTCCTGAGGCAAACCAAATCTCAAAGGAATCAGAGCGAGCACATTGATTTTAGAGGATTTAGAAAGGTTGTGATGCAACCTTAACTCTGGTGACACTGCCCCATCACTACAACAAATCGTGTCGTATCTGAGCCAGGCCGATGACTTCAGGCAGGCTCTTGTAGGCATTATGGCAGAAATGAGCCTTGAGAAGGGATCTGGGGAAGGACCTGGCTCCCTGGATTGGGCAGAGGGAGGACATTTCAGGTGCAAGGGGCTGGCAGTGTAGAGTCACCTAAGAGAGCCCATTGCCGACCAGTGGTGGGGTGCCCCTAGGGGGCCTGTCAGGGGAAGTATGGGCCTGTCCATATATGCCCAGACCTAACATGACTCTGTGAAGCAGTGAGAAGGGGAAGGTCTGTCTTCCTCTGCCTCCCAGGGGGATATAACCCTGTCACCTGGGACAGCACATTCCCACCAGCAGAAAAACCCAGTGGATTCTGGCCAGTCCCAGTGCCCCAGACAGGGCTGAGCTGACCCCTTCTGCAACCCCCTTCAGATGGAGCTTCTGTCCCCAATGCCTTCTGCTCTGCATCCCCAGAAACCTCCCAGAGACACAAGCACAGTTGGGCCTGGGCTGGGGCAGGACATGTGCGGCTGGGTGACACGTGATAAAAAATACAAGCTCTGGCAGCCGTGGAGGCTGCAGGACTAAAATTAAACAGGGAAAAGCATTTGCCAGGCCAAATCCAGCTGTCGTGCTGAAGGTCCCATGACCAGCACAGAACCAGAGAAATGTGGGGCAGGAAGGGACCTTGAGAGGCCGCCAAGCCCAGCTCCATGCGCTGAGGCAGGGCCAAGTAACCCTAGATCATCCCTGACAGGGGTTTTTCCAACCTGTTCTTAAAAACCTTCAGTGACGGGGATTCCACAGCCTCCCTTGGGAGCCTGCTATAGAGCTGTTCCTAATATCTAAGCTACATCTCTCCGGCTGCAGATTAAGTCCATTGCTTCTTGTCCCACCTTCAGTGGCCATGGAGAACAGTTGATCACCATCCTCTTTATAACAGCCCTTAACGTATTTGGAGACTTATCAGGTCCCCCTCAGTCTCCTTTCCTCAAGCCTAAACATGCCCAGGTTTTAACCTTTCTTCATAGGTCAGGTTTTCTAAACCTTTTATTGCTTTCTTCTGAACGCTCCAATTTGTCCACATCTTTCCTAAAGTGCAGCGCCCAGAAATGGATGCAGTACTTCAGCGGAGGCCTCCCCAGTGCCGAGCAGAGCAGGACAATTACTTCCCATGTCCTATATACCCCGGAATGATATTAGCCTTTTTCAACTGCCTCCCATTATTGACTCATTCCATTTCTCATTGACAAGAACCCCCAGATCCTTTTCAGCAGTGCTCCCACCTAGCCAGTTATTCCCTGTTTTGTAGTTGTGCATTTGATTTTACCCTCCTAAGTGAAGTACTTTGCATTTGTCTTTATTGAATTCCATCTTGAATTCAGACCAATTCTCCAAATTGTCACAGTCATTTTGAATTCTAATCTTGTCCTCCAATGTGCTTGCAAACCTCCCAACTTGATGTTATCTGCAAACTTTATATGCATACTCTCCTCTCCATTAGCCAAGTCATTAATGAAAATATTGATTAGTACTAAAGCCAGGATTAATTCCTGTGGGACCCCACTAGATATGCCATCCCAGTTGGACGGTGGATTATTGATAAGTACTCTCTGAGTACACTCTTTCAACCTGTTGTGCACCCACGTTATAGTAATTTCATCTAGACCATATTTCTCTCATCTGCTTATGAGAATATCATGAGGGACTTTGTCAAAAGCTTACAAAGATATATCACTTCTACTGCTTCCCCTCTATCCACTAGACCACTAAACCCGTCAAAGAAGGAAATTAGGTTGGTTTGGCATGATTTGTTCTTAACAAATCCATGCTGGCTATTCCTTATAATCCTACCTTCCTCTGGTGCTGACAAAATAATCATTTAATAATTTGTATCCTTCCTAGGATCAAAGTTCGGCTGACTGGTCTGAAATTTCTCAGGTCCTCTTTGCTCCCCTTTTTAAAGAGAGGCACTAGGTTTGCCCTACTGCAGGCCTCTGAAACCTTACTTGTCTTCCAGGAGCTCTCACAGAGAGTTGCTAACAGTTCCAAGCTTGCTTCGGCTAGTTCCGGAAGTACCCTAGGATGAATTTCATCAGGCCCTGCTGACTTGAATATTTTATCTAAATATTCTTTAACCTGTCCCTTCCCTATGTCGGCTTGCATTCCTTCCCTCTTGTTAATATTAACTGAGTTCAGTATCTGGCCACCATTAAGATTTTTAGTGAAGACTGAGAGAAAACCGGCGTTACACAGCTGAGCTTTCTGATGTCCTCAGCTATTCGCTCTCCTGCCCCGCTAAGTAGGGCACCTACACTTCTCTGGGTCTTTCTCTTGCGCCACCTGTATTTAATGAACCTCTTCTTATTGCTGTTTACACCTGTGAACAGGTTCACAGTCCAGCACCTCATGGGTGGAGACCCCGGCAGCCATCTTGCCTAGTGGTTACAGAAGGAGGGGTGGGGAACCCGGGCCCTCCCACTTAGAGTTGCCAACCCTCCAGGGTTGGCCTGGAGTCTCCCGCGATCGGCACTGATCTCCCGGTGACTACTGAAAGCAATCCAGGGATTGTAATAGGATATTTTAAGAAAATGACATTATGTCATGCTGGCAAAAAAAAATCTCCTGGATTTGGCCCGCAAGGACTGCCACTCAGCGACATTCATTCTCCCAGTCTGGATCCAGCTACGTTCTCCTCCAGAGCTCTCAGAGCGAGTCCTTCTCCCTGCCCGGTCTGCTCCCACCTGAGGTGTCTGGCTCCCTTTTAAACCCCACCTCCAGCTGGAGCATGCTCAGCACGGGCAGAGGGGCTGGGCCTCCTGAGCCCAGAACTGCTCTTTATCCCCCTGCTGGCCACTGAGGGGTCTGCACACCCCATCGCAATGCCCCTTGCCAGGTGTAACTCATTTGACTGATATTTCGTACTCCTCCTTAGCAATTTGTGGGGTTCCTCCAGAGGCTCCCTGGAGAAAGCCAGAGCCAGAGCCGAAACATCACCATGCAGAAGAGTACCAGACACATGACGGTTCCTGCCCTGGGGACTTGCTGAAGTCAATTTGCCTGCCCCTTGGCTCTGATCTGCTCAGGCAGAGCCTGGGCCTGGGATGATGCACAGGCAGACTCAGGGGATCAAAAGGGAGTATTGTCCACATCTCCAGTGCTGGCTTTCTGGGGCGTTTCCAAGTTTCAAGTCGAGGTGGCAGATGCCAGCAGCTACAGCTGTTTAAAAGGGCTGGGCCCCAGTTATCCTGAGATACCCCATCCTCAAATGGTCCCACAGCATGTAGAACAGAGCCGTTCCAGCAGCCACTCTCCTGGGGTATTGGTGAGGCAGGCTGGGTCCCCCAAGTGGGCCTGTGACGAGCTGGGGAATCTGTCAGTACAATTCTGGCTGACGGTGTGCAGTTGTTCTTATGAAAATGCCTTTCCACCACCATGGGCTGGCAGGGCCGGTAGCACATACACAACACACTAGGGACAACGGAGGGTAGGTAACCTTAATGACTGTATTCTGACCAGTCAATAGGTACGCTAAGGAGGTTGGCTGGAGCTGGGAGAAGCCATTTCCTTCAGCTTGTCTGTAGGGGGCTGGGGTTGGGAGAGTGGAAAATGACTAGCAGCAGCAGAAGGGCTGTGTAAAGGGCTGTGTAAAAGGCAAAATCAGCTCCCTGCTCCTACTCCCTGCTCCCGTTTCTGCACCCAAGGACGGCGTTACCCTTTGGGCGCAGGATCCCTCTGGGAGCCATGTTGTGCACTATGGCCCCTCGATCCTTTCAGAGGCACTGCTTCCCCAGATACAGTCCCCAGGCCTAGGAGCGCCCTGCCTTCCTCCTTCCCGGATGTATGAACTTCTATCTTCAGTGATAGGAATGCAGGGAAGAAGGTGGCTAGATGAAGGGGTGGAGGCCGTCTGTGCGGGACTGGAGGATGAACTGGGGCACCATGAGCCCCAGGGCCACAGAGAAGTCAACACGACCCCAAGAGATCAGAGACACGGGCAAGAAACAGCAGCTGGTGAGTAGCGTGAAGTCGGGGAGCAGGAATGGCTCAGGGGCATGAGGGGGAGGGAGCAGCTCATTGGACAGGAGTTTGCCTTGTCACGTGGTAGTAGGGAAAGGCAATGGGATGTGAGGGGCAGAGCAGGGTGGTTCCAGTCTCTCAGCCCCGCGGGGCCACCTGGCCCAGGTGTTTGTGTTCAGTTTCGGGTGTCTTGATATCAGAAAGGGCCTGGTGACCCGGGGATCAGCGAACGCACAGGAACAGAAGGGGCAGGGCAGGAGGGGAAACACCCCTTGACACAGCGAGGCCGTGCCCAGCACTGGGCCGGGTCCTGGCAATGCAGACAGGTGGCAAGGGAGTGCCATGCTGTGAACACAGACAGCCCCTGGCCCTGGGAGAGAGGCAGTCCCACTGGGGGGATCCCTGGACTGGGCGGGGTATCGGAGCAGACTGGAGAATGGGCAGGAGGCTCTGGGGGCTGAGGGGCCCGAGGGAGGAGAGGAGAGATGGCGCCCTCCAGAATGTCAGCAAGGGGAGGTGCTGGGCCAGGGCCAGGAGCTGGGAACCAGCGGCACGGAGCCGTGGTCTGGGCAAGGGGGCACTTGCCGGAGACTTCCAGAGACCATTAGGGAAGAGACAGGAGCTGCACAGACTGCGTGGGGCCTCGGAGCCGGTGCCGCAGCTTCCCCCTCAGGACGTTGTCCCTGGGAGCAGGGGGACGCTGGGGCGGCCGAGCTCAGCCCAGCGATAAGTTTGATTTTTTTGCTGTTTCGAGAGAAAATAAGGGGAACGGAGCCAAGGCCTCCTCGGAGCCTAAAACAGCAACTGCCACTTCCTCGGGTTTATGGTGTTTGCTCTGCCAGGGCCAGCAGCAGCCTGTTGCTTCCTGCTCTGCAGCTGCACCCCCGGCTCTAGGCTCTGGATTCTGGTTTTACAGCCACTCCTGGGTCCCTCCAAGGGCAGCCTGTCGTCCATCTGCTTCCATTGCCCAACACTTCCTGTGGGTTTGGTGCCAGCTGTTGCTGCGGCATGTCTCTGCAGTGTCTCATCCTGCCCGGACACCGCCCGGCCTCCTTCCCTGGCAGCGTCGCCTGCACGCCCCCCGGGCCACACCCGCTGACAACAGACGGGCCCTGCGTGCCACGTTGCATCGCTTTGGATAAAGGGAAACCCCCCACTGCACCCACATGCCCATATCTCCCCCGATCCGGCCCAGGGCCCATCTCTAACTCAGCTTCCCCATCCTAGCCTCTCAGAGACACCAGCAGCCTTGTAAAAATATCCCAACGCCAACGTTCATCGCCTTCACCAGTACAAATTTCTGCCTAATTTCTGATTTGAATTTGTCTGGCTCCAGGTTTCAGTTGTTGGTTCTCGTTCTGCCTGTCCCTGCCAAGGTCATGTGAAATCCTCTTTTCGATACACGGACCAGATCGAGCTCTTTCACACTCTCACTATTAGCCATTCCCCCAGACCTGGAATCAGTTTTGTGGCTCTTCTTTGTACCCTCTCAAATTTTTCAACATTCTTTTTAAAATGTGTCCCCCAGCCCTGGACGCCGGACCCAGGATTGGTCCAACCGAGGCCATATATAGGGGCAAAATCACCTCCCCCCCACTCCTCCTTGCTACTCCGCTGTTTATACGTCCAGGCGCTGCATTAGCCCTTTGGGCTGCAGCACCGTGTGGGAGATGACCCTGCGTCCTTTTCAGAGTCCGGCTGTCTAGGGCACAGCGCCCCGGTCCGGAGGGAAGGCCAGCATTTCTTGTTCAGCTTCCAGAGTCCATCAGGGCCAGGCAAAGCCCCAGGGCTCGGTCTCTTTATTCCCTAACCAACCCCACGTGGCAGGTGCTCGGATACCACAGTGAGCGGCACCAGCAGAGAACCCCGGTGAAATAGGCCCCTGAAGTATTTCTAGCAAGGACCCAGGCTTTCAGGAGTCCCTGAGAAAGGAGGCAGTTGTGCCCCAGACCAGGCTGCCAGTCCGTCTCAAAGCGAGCGGCATCCGAGCCCAACGTGCACCATCCATGAGCCCCGGCTGCTCATCAGTCGTGTCTGGCACCCATGGCAAATGTGGGGCAAGTCAGACATGCCCTGTGCCCTGCAGAGCAAACCCCCACAGTGCTTGGGACTGCCGCTCAGGGGGCGTGGGGGAGTCCGGCTGATGAGACTGAGTGGGAGCCGGATGGAGCCTCACACCTCCCAGAGGAGATCAGGCAGGGCCCGCTCTGCAAGGGGCTAAGAGCTTTGTTTCAGAGGCCTCAGCAGTGCTGCACCCACCTGCCAGGAGCCCTTCCACACTGACTGCAGAGGTCCTGGTGGCACAGCGTCCCTGGGCAATTATCAGTACAGAAAACCGCAGCGAGGCCCTGGCCACAGCATCCAGGGAGGGCAGGCCAGTGACCTGCGGCAGGATCCTTGTGCCTCCTTTAGCTGCTTTGTGTTGACACTCTGGAAATGGCAGCATCCTACCAGAGCTACGCACTGCCTGGGGGCCTCTTGATCCCCCAGACTGTCTCCCTCCCGCTGCAGCACGAGGAAGCTGGGAAGGGATTAATCCGAGCCCCTTTTACGGCAAGGAGGCTGTTGGGTACCTGGGGGTCCTTGCTGCCCCAACAATGAATCCTGCTGGCAGGTGTTTGTCACCTTGCTCTGGGACCTGATCGCTCTGGTAGCTGGTGTCTTGGGCGTGCTCCAACCCCGACAGCTCTGAGAGGTGCCCATTGAGGAACAAGTTAAATCCTGGCACTGGTCTGGCTGATACAACGGTCAGTCGTGCAGCAGAAATGGCAGATGAGTTCCCTGGCTACTTCTGTGTTAGGAAAGAAGCCGGATCCACTGCTCATCTCTGACAGTGACAAGGAAACACATTCTAGTCCATCAGTAGCTGGGAGAGTGTCACACAGCAGCTAAACATTTCCAAGTCTGAGGACCCAGATAATTTACAACTTGTCCACACTTCCAGAAGGACTGAAAATTGCAGAGGGTTCAGACACGAGCCAGGAGAATGATTAAAGAATTGGAAAACACACCGGACAGTGAGAGACTCCAGGAGCTCCATCTGTTCAGCTTAAAGAGACGGTAAAGGGGTGACTTGATCACAGTCTGTAGGTACCTATGTGAGGAACAGGAAGTTGTGAATAGAAGGGTCTTCAATCTATCAGACAAAGGTATCACATGATCTAGTGGGTAGATGAAACTAGATCAATTCAGACTGGAAATAAAGGACAAATTTTTAAGTGAGGGCCATTAAGCATTGGAACAATTTCCCAAGCGCCGTAGTGGATTCTCTGTCCCTGCCAACGTTTAAATCAGAACTGGACGTTAGTCTAAAAGATCTGGTCATCAAGCAGGAATTAAGCCAAGGATGCCTTATGGCCTGTGCTGTGCAGGGGGCCAGGCCGGTCCTAGGGCCCGCGCTGTGCAGGGGATCAGACTAGATGATCACAGTTGTCCCTTCTGGCCTTGATCTGTGACTCACATCTCTCTTATATGTTGTCTCTTTAAGATAAACAGCTCCTGTCTTTGCACCCTACCCCAACCTAGGGAGTCTCTTTAGCTTCTAATCTTTCTCGCTGCCTGTCTCTGACCTCTCTCTTTCTGTGGTGTCCTTTCTGAGACGGGGTGAGCAGAGCAGTATACCAGGTGGTGTTCCAATGATTAAGAGTCATTTGGATATTTTCCATATAATTCTCCATCCCAGCCTGTCACGGGGTCCCTGGGCGATGCTCTGGAACTGCTCCCCATGAAGCCAGGCAGGACTCTGGGGAAGTCTCCTCTCTGTGAGCGGCCTGTCTGCAGGACACACAGCTCACCCAGCTTCCACCTTCCTGGGTCTGACCCCGGAGCCTCCAGCCTCCTCTGCCCCTCCGTGCGCTTCCCACAGCGAGTCCACCCAGGTGGGGTCCTGGGGAAGCCAGAGGGTCCTGCCCCCCAACTCCGCAGTCAGACAGGACTCTCAGCCAGCCAGTAAAACAGAGGTTTATTAGACGACAGGAACATGGTCTAACACAGAGCTTGTAGGTGCAGAGAACCGGACCCCTCAGCTGGGTCCATTTTGGGGGGCAGTGAGCCAGACAACCACGTCTGCCCTTCACTCCATGTCCCGGCCAGCCCCAAACTGAAACTCCCTCCAGCCCCTCCTCCTCTGGGCTTTGTCCCTTTCCCGGCCAGGAGGGCACCTGATTCCTTTATTCTCCAACCCTTTAGCTCTCACCTTGCAGGGGGGAAGGGCCCAGGCCATCAGTTGCCAGGAAACAGGGTGTCGGCCATTCTCTGTGTCCAGACCCCTGCACACACCTGCCCTCTAGGGCTCTGCAGTGATCATACACCCTTATCCCCCCACCTAGATACTTAAGAACTGCATAGGGGAAACTGAGGCACCCCCACAATACTCAGAGGAAACATCAAGAATAGTCCCACTCCATCACATCTCTCCCCCCTTCGAGATCGAACTGAGCGGGGTCACTTTAGCCGGTGACTTGGGGAAGTTCGAAGCCACCAACGTTCCCATGGATGGCCCAGCATCTCTCCCATTCCTTGCTCGGAGTTACACCAGGCCCTTCTAGTTTCACGCCCTCCCTTAGGTCAGGGGTGATCGATAGCACTCGCAGGCCGCATGTGGGAAAGTTTATGCGGCCTGTGCCCTTTGGCCACCCCAAAACCCCAGGGGGTCAAACTGGGACTGGGTCTTCTCCCCAACAAGCTGGCCAAACACAGAATTACCTCTGGCCCATCAGGCGGATTCCTACACAATCCCCTTTCAGGCAAACTGACAGACTTCTTAGAGAAAAGACACAAGTTCAGGAATCTTTTCCTTCTTGCTACAGGTTTCCACACCCTCCGTAGGTAACACAGTCACATCACCTTCATGCTCTCCTTGTGCCCTGGCTAGGATCTCACCCTGATTAGACAGAGTTGCTCTACCCTTTCCCAGCCACACACTAGCAACAGGCAAAATACAAGCACCAGAATTGTCTGGTCTCTGGGATTTTGCAGAGACACTGACTGGATGCGACCTAGTTACAGGGCCATTCTCCCAAGCAGACACAAACTTAGGACCATTCCCTTCCTGGGCTTTAGCTGAATCCAGAACCAGCTCTGAGACAACTGCATACCCTCAACCGTCACAGGCTGAAAGGCCCCGTCTGTCTGCTCCACAGACAAAGAAGAGCCGGACACACTTTCTCCTTTCCCAGACACACAGCTTGGGATCTCATTCCCCTTGTCCCAGCACACAAGGCTGGTCACAGACAACTGCTTGGAGACCAGGGTAGCTCCCTCCATAGGCAAGTCAATACCCCTGACAGACACAGGCACGTTTCCTTCCCTGTCCCAATTCTCCACCCAGCTAACAGGTAAGGTCCAGGGACACTCATCTTCCACTCTCCTCGCCTTCCCACCCTGCTGACTGGACAAAGCCATCAGCTCACAAGGCTGCCTAGGCTCATCCAAACTTTCCTTACCAAGCACCTTGCCACTCCCCACAGATCCCCTGCCCTGCCTGTGTCTCCCCCTACTCAGCTGAGGCCTCAGCTCCCCCTGTGCTCAGCGCTGCCCTTGCTGTCCCAGTGGGGCTAGGCAGCGAGCTCGCTGCTTTCCTCACTGCATCAGAGCCAGCGTGAACCCCCTCTCCGGTGTGCAAGGGGGGCGGGGAGCATCTCTCTGTCCCACCCAGCCCGAGGGGTCTGGTTACAGGCAGGCAGGTATCCTGAGCCTAGCCGCTCCTCCCCCTGCCAGCCAGGTCATCTGCATTTTCACTGACCATTTCCCTCTCCGCCGATTGGTTCCCTGGATTCAAATTCAAACCCTCGGCCGTTACAGGAGCAGGGCCTGGATCCTGTCCCAAAGAGACACAGTCACCCCACAACAGGGTCTCGCAGCTGGTGTCCTGGAGAACCCCAACGACCAGCCAGCCCGACCGCTCCTGGGTCTGCACAGGGATCTGGGCCATAGGCAGGGCGAGGGGCTTCGTCCCTGGGACCCTTACCCAGCTCACACAGCTCCTCAGCCTCTGAGGCTGCACCACCCAGGGCCTGACACCAGTTTTCTCTGTCCCAGGACCTCACCACCCCAGGAATGTCTCCCCATTGACCATCACCTTCCGCTCCCCCTGGGGGTCCGAGGGGCCTGGCCCCAGGAAACTCCACACAGACATATAGGTTGGGGTCAGGAGTGGGAGCCTGTCCACCTCCCCACCCATCTGGCTGACGGAGTCTGTGGCCTTGGGACCCAGCAAGGGAGCTAGACACCGGGGCTTTTCCGCAGGGTCCCCCTGGTTCAAATCGCCAGCCTGCTCAAAGGCAGTGAGGTGGGCATCCACATCCCCCAATCCTTAACCAGGGGCAGCTATTTAGTCTCGAGGTTCCCTGTGGAACTGGCCCCCCGGGGTCTATCCCCACTCACCCCGGGGAGGTCCCCTAGGCCTCTCTGCTCCACCATCGCCAGTTCATGCTGCTGCTGCTTCTGCAGCTCTTTCTCGGGCTCTCGCTGTCTCTCACAGTCCTCTTGCTCTCTCGGACTCAGCTCCAATCCCGTCCGTCTCCAATCCCCTGGAAGGGGAACACGATTGTGAAGACCCTCGTCTGGTCGGGGACAGGAGTCTTGGCGATGCCTGGCTACCACTCCAGCTGCTCCCAGATCCTGCTATAGCCCCATTTGGGGTCAGGAATCTGTTCCTTAGAGCGGTCATCCTCCTCCAGCTGCACGATGAACTGTGCTTTGGTGAACTTTCCAATGCTCAACCCTCTCTTTCTGCACAGGGTTACAATGTCCTTCTTTAGGAGACAGTGACAGGCCGTCACTCCGCTCTTCCCAAGTTGTTGTGGACTCACAGGCCTGTGTGCTCTCAGCTCCCCACGGTTTCCAGGGAGAACCCCTAGTGTGCCAGCCCTTCTCGAGGTCACCACCTCTTTGCCAGGGTCGAGCTGCAGACTCCTCCGCCCCTGGGACCGCTCGCTGCAATCCCCAGGGGGACCCTGTTACTGCAAAAGTCCTTCTCTCTGGTCACACGCTCCCAGGGTTAACCGCCCCCTGAAACCGTCTCTCTCTGAATCTTCAGCACGCCTGGTCCCCATCAATCCCCCTTCGTTTTACTGCTCCCCAGTCACTTACTGCAGGAAGCGCCATCCGCGGGGTGCAGTAGATCCCACCGCTACCACCAGTTGTCACGGTGTCCCCAGGCGATGCTCTGGAACTGCTCCCCATGAAGCCAGGCAGGACTCTGGGGAAGTCTCCTTTCTGGGAGCAGCCTGTCTGCAGGACACACAGCTCACCCGGCTCCACCTTCCTGGGTCTGACCTCGGAGCATTCAGCCTCCTCTGCCCCTCCGTGCGCTTCCCACAGCGAGTCCACTCAGGCAGGGCTCCTGGGGAAGCCAGAGGGTCCTGCACCCCAACTCCGCAGTCAGACGGGACTCTCAGCCAGCCAGTAAAAAGACGTTTATTAGACGACAGGAACATGGTCTAACACAGAGCTTGTCAGTGCAGAGAACAGGACCCCTCAGCCGGGTCCATTTTGGGGGGCAGTGAGCCAGACAACCCCATCTGCCCTTCACTCCATGTCCCAGCCAGCCCCAAACTGAAAACTCCCTCAAGCCCCTCCTCCTCTGGGCTTTCCCCTTTCCCGGGCCAGGAGGTCACCTGATTCCTTTGTTCTCCAACCCTTTAGCTCTCACCTTGCAGGGGGGAAGGCCCAGGCCATCAGTTGCCAGGAAACAGGGTGTCGGCCATTCTCTGTGTCCAGACTCCTGCACACACTTGCCCTCTAGGGCTCTGCAGTGATCATACACCCTTACCCCACCACCTAGATACTTAAGAACTGCACAGGGGAAACTGAGGCACCCCCACAATACTCAGAGGAAACATCAAGAAGAATCCCACTCCGTCACACAGCCCATCTCCATTTGGTTTGTGTCTTTGGCCCGGCCATCTGCTGCTCACGGAGCAGAGATTTCACTGAGGTGCCCAAAGTGATACCCTGGAATTCGTCCTGCGTCGAGAGTTAAACCAGCACCGTGAGAGCTGTAGGAGCAGGAGTGACTCTCTTTATCGTACGTTTCTGAGCATTGACACATGGAATTCCCCGGCCACCCTGCTGCCCGTTTGCCTGGCTTGTTTAGGTCCCTCTGAAGTTCCTCATAGTCCTTTCTGCTTTTATTAACCAAAATAAGGTTGTCACCTGGGAATTCTGCCCCATCCCTGTGAGCCCATGTTCCAGGGCATTAATTTATTCCACCAGGCGAGGCCTGGCACAGAACCTGGGGATGCCCCACTGTCAGTCTTTCACTGTGTTCAAACCGGTGATTCACGCCTCGTCTTAGCGTTCTGACTTAGCCAGCACAGCACTTTGCATCTCACCCCAGCACTACTCAGCTTCCCCGTCGGTGCTTGGAAGCCCAAGGACACTATAGTGGCGGGTTCTCCTTTATCCACTGTGCCCTGACATGCTCAGAGGAGTCCTGGAGACTCCTGAGGCAGGATTTTCCTTCGCAGAAGCTGGGCTAGTTTGTCCCATTCGTGTCACAACCATCTATTGCTTCGGCCAGTCTGCCAGGGGCCGATTAAAGCTCGTTGCTCTGAAATCCCCAGCCTCCTGCCTTGCCCCTTTCTCGAAGTCAGGGAGCCCAGAGGATGCTGGGGAGGTTCCTACCACAGCCCGGCTTCTCCTGGTAGTAAAGCCGAGGACCCGTCTGAGGCTGAGGGGTCAGAAGCAGAGGGGCTGGACCAGACAGATCAGTTAACAAGCAGAGTCCCCGGGCCTGGGGGTTCTGAGGAGCCTGCGTGTGAAGCAGGTGAGCTGATGACAATATGCCGCTCTCTGAAACCAGCTCCTGTCCCAAAAGGCTGGACGGTGGGGAAAGCTGTTCCTACACTTAAACATGGCCGTTGGGGTACAAGCTGCTGGCTTTAGGGTAGCCAACTTTCTAATAGCAAGAAAACCAAACTCCCCTGCCCCACTCCTTCCCCGAGGTCCTGCCCCTGCCCTGCCCCTTCTCTCACTCCACCCCCCCTCCATCCGTCGCTCACTCTTCCCCACCCTCGCGCACTCACTCGTTTTCACCAGGCTGGGGCAGGGAGCTGGGGTGCGGGAGGGGGTCAGGGCTCTGGGGTGGGGTGGGGTTCAGGAGGGGGCTCCGGGCTGGGGCAGAGGGGTTAAGAGTGTGGCAGGGGGCTCCGGGCTGGGCCAGGGCGTTGGGGTGCGGGAGGGAGTGAGGGATGCGGGCTCCGGGAGGGAGTTTGGATATGGGAGGGGGCTCCGGGCTGGGCCAGGGGGTTGGGGTGCGGGAGGGAGTGAGGGATGCGGGCTCCGGGAGGGAGTTTGGATATGGGAGGGGGCTCCGGGCTGGGCCAGGGGGTTGGGGTACGGGAGGGAGTGAGGGATGCGGGCTCCGGGAGGGAGTTTGGATATGGGAGGGGGCTCAGGGCTGGGGCTGGGGGTTGGGGTGCGGGAGGGAGTGAGGGATGCGGGCTCCGGGAGGGAGTTTGGATATGGGAGGGGGCTCAGGCCTGGGGCTGGGGGTTGGGGTGCAGGAAGGGGTGTGGGTTGCAGGCTCCGGGAGGGAGTTTGGGTACTGGAGGGGGCTCTGGGCTGGGGCAGGAGGTTGGGGTGCGGGAGGGGGTTGGGGCGTGGGCTCCAGGTGGCGCTTACCTCAGACGGCTCCCAGAAGCGGCCGGCACGTCCCTCCAGTTCCTCGGTGAAGGGGCAGCTACAGGGCTCTGCATGCTGCCACTGGCCACAGGCGCTGTCCCGCAGCTCCCATTGGCTGCGGTTCCTGCATTTGATCCCCGGGATGGAGGGCGGCCAACCGAGGCCCAGCACAACTCTCTCAGGCTCGCTGCTCGAGGTTCCTCAGGAGCCGCTCCCGTTGCTGATGCTGCAGGAGGACCTTGGGTGTGATCCTGCTGTGCCACCAGCTGGCAGGCAGCTGCATCCTGTCCCTTCATCCTATAAAAATCAAACGGGAAGGTCACCAGTCAGCCCCAGCCCGGGGTGCTAGAGCCATTATATAACGGAAACCACTTCAAGCCGTGGGGTGCAGCAGCTCCCCAGCACCCCGAGTTCTAGCACCTCTGCCCCGTCTGCTACGAGGTGAATGGGATTTGCTGGGGAAGAGTCAACATGGCGTTTGTAAAGGGAAATCAGGCCTCCCCACTCTATTAGCATGCACTGAGCGGGGGGTCAACAAGCTTGTGGGCAAGGGGGGCCAGTGGACAGAGTGTACTTGGACTTTCAGACAGCCTGTGACAAGGTCCCGCACCAAAGGCTCTTACGCAAAGGAAGCTGCCATGGGATAAGAGGGAAGATTCTCTCCTGGGTTGGTAACTGGTTAAAAGACACGGAACAAAGGGAAGGAATAAATGGTCAGTTTTCAGAAAGCAGAGAAGTGTCCCCCAGGGAAACAGTGGTGTCCCCCAGGGATCTGTACTGGGCCCAGTCCTATTCAACATATTCATAAAGGATCTGGGAAAGGGGTAAACAGTGAGGTGGCAAAATTTGCAGACAATAAAAATTACTCAAGATAGTTAAGTCCAAAGCAAACTGCGAAGAGCTACAAAAGGATCTCTCAAACCTGGGTGACTGGGCAACACAATGGCAGATGAAATTCAGTGTTGATAAATGTAAAGTAATGCACATCGGAAATCATAATCCCACCTATATGTACAAACACATGGGATCCAAATTAGCTGTTCCCACTCAAGGAAGATCTTGGAGTCATTGTGGAGAGTTCTCTGAAAACATCCACTCAATGTGCAGCGACAGTCAAAACAGCAAACAGAATGTTTTGAACCATTAGGAAAGGGATAGATAATAAGACAGTAAATATCATAATGCCACTAGATAAATCCAATGTACGCCCACACCTGGAATACTGCGTGCAGATGTGGTCGCCCCATCTCAAGAAAGATCTATTGGAATTCGAAAAGGTGCAGAGAAGAGCAACAAAATGATGAGGGGTGGGGAACGGCTTCCATATGAGGAGAGATTAAAAAGACTGGGACTTTTCAGCATGGAAAAGGGACGACTAAGGGGGGATATGATCGAGGTCTATAAAATTATGACTGGGGTGGAGAAAGTGAACAGGGAAGCGTTATTTACTCCTTCTCATAACACAAGAACTGGGGTCACCAAATGAATTTAACAGGCAGCAGGTTTAAAACAAACAGAAGGAAGTATTTCTTCACACAACGCAGAGTCAACTTCTGGAACTCGTTGCCAGAGAATTTTGTGAAGGCCAAAACTATAAATGGATTAAAAAAAAACCAATTAGCTAAGTCCGTTGAGGATAGCTCCATCAATGGCTATTAGTCAAGATGGTCATGGATGCAACACCTAAGCCTCTGACTGCCAGAAGCTGGGAGTGGATGACAGGGGATGGATCACATGATGATTGCCCCTGTTCTGTTCATCTGGCAGTGACCACTATCAGCAGACAGGACACTGGGCTAGATGGACCATTGGTCTGACCCAGTATGGCTGTTCTTATGTTTCACATCTGCCATTACTTTGTGTAGCTGCTTTCATTTTCTCTTCTGCTGCCTCAGTTTCCCCTCAGTTCCCAGGGCTGATTGCCAGCCTGCATTCTCCCCATGGGCAGGGCTTCCAGCCCAGCAAGGCCTGACACCTCACTGACCTTTCACTGTGTGCCTCGCTCTGCTCTGGGGCAGCCACAGGAGCAAATCTCCCTCCTGCAGCACCTCTCCAACGAGTCTCTCTGCCCATTATGGAGATCACCTGACTCCTTCCCAGCTGGGTCTGAGAACTGAACATTGCTGGCTGGCTCCAGCCCCCCTAGCCTTTAAAGGGGCAGGCAACCCTGTTACAAAGGGTGACCCAAGGAATTACAGACTAGTAAGCCTTGCCTCTGAACTGGGTAAACTGGTCAAAATGCTCATTAAAATAGATTAACAAAACAACTGGAAGACCATGACATGATAGGGTCCGAGCAGCATGGATTTGGCAAAGGAAAATACTTTGTCACTAATCTCTTAGACTTCTGTGTCAATAAAGTACTGGATCCAGGAGAAAAGGCCTTTGACTAAGGTCCCCACAAGAGGACACTAAACAAGCCTTCAAAATACACTGTCAACCCAAGCCAGGGAAGTGGGTGTCATCGCAGAGAGTGCAATGAAAACTCTACAAAAGCCAGCACGTCGTCAGGAGGCATAAGGAAAGGGATGAAGGATAATAAGAAAAACATGACCTTGCAATGATGAGTCAATGGTGTAGCCCCATCTGAGCGCAACGTGCAGCCAGCCCACCTCCCACAGGCCAGCACAGAGCTAGCGGGGTTCAGAGATGGACAAGGAAAATGCTCAAGGGCTTGGAAAAACTCTCCTGTAAAGAGAAATGGAAAAGAGTGGGACTGTTACCTTAGAGACAAGATGAATAGGAGGATCCATGATAAAAGAATGTAAGACAATGATCGCTCCAGAGAGCTTCCTTTGTTGTGCGCAGTGCTGTTGTAGCCATGTGGGTCCCAGGCGATCGGAGAGACACAGTGGGGTGCTAATTCCTTGTATTGGGCCAGCGGCTGTTGGTGAGAGAGGCACACTTAGGAGCTACACAGATCTGAGGAAGAGCTCGGGGTGAGCTCAAATGCTTGTCTCTCTCCCCAACAGAAGTTGGTCCAATATAAGATATCCCCTCCCACACCTTGTCTGCTCTAGAGAAGGGAGGGCAAGAGAATAGAAGCTGCGGGTCTCATAACACAAGAACAAGGAGACATTCAATGAAACTGAAAGGAGGCAAATTCAAAACTGACAAAAGGAAATACTTTTTCACATAATGCACGGTTAAACTGTGGAACTCACTGGTACAGGAAACCATTGAGACCAAAACCAGCACAATTCTAAGAGACTGGATATTTTATGTGGATGAGAAGAATATCCAGAATAATAATTGTTATTTCTAACAAGAATTCCATACGGAACATTAAACCTCGTACTTCAGGGTTTAAAACAACCCCTAACTATTGGGAATTAGGATAAGCTCTAGTGCAGGGACAAATATCCCACATCTCCTACTGAGCGGTTCTTGCACCTCCCTTTGCAGCAGCTGGCAAAGGCCACTGGGAGAGAGAGAGGACCTTGAGTCCGACCCAGTCTGGCTACCACCCTCTAGCCCTCTGGCACAGTAGCTGATTCTAAGGCGCAGTTGCAAACTTGTGTTAGCAGATCAGCCGCTTCATGTGTAATTTCCTGCAGAACTCAGGGCTGTGCCATCTGGGCTGGGGGACTTGTTGCTCTTTGATTTATCAGTTTCTTCCGGTATCCCCACTTCCGACACCTCGGTCTCTGGAAACCCCGCATCCTTCTTACCAGAAAGGAGCAGGTCCAGAACAGGAATCTCCCCAACAGACACGAAAAGAAACCGTGTCGCCTCTCAGCAATATCCTTATTTTCCATGATTGCTCCCTGTACGCCCTGCTGATCTGGCAGGTCAGCTGGTTCGCTCACAGGCTTCCTGCTTCTCCTCTGCTCCAAGAATCTCTTGTTCTAATGTCTCTGGTTCTTTTTTCTACTAAATCACCTTAGCCTCCCAATTCCTTCCTGCTTGTTCCCTGCTGTACACCTGGCTCCTGCCTCCTGGCCTCTCTCGGGCTGTTTCCAGGCTCTGAGCGGTTACTGCTTGGCGCCAGTAACCCGGGACCTGCCATTAACCAGGCGGCTCACGCGTCCACGCCGTCGCGCATCTCGCACATTTATTACCGCAACCTCCATGCGGAGTTTGAGGGTTTTCATTTCCTCATCCGATAAATCCCCCCATTTGATGGAGATTCCCCGTCTGAAGTTCAGGGTCCCGGTCAGTCGCTGGTGCCTTTCCTCCCCCAAGGACACTGAAGTTAACTGCACTGCAGCTCCTGTCACTTGGCAGAACCCGCCTCTGGCCTGGCCACAGCGGTGTCTCACCAGTGGGGGAGTGACAGGAGGGGACTGAACACTCCCTCCCACTGCGCATTGCAGGGGCAGAGCAGACAGCCACACCCCCACACCTGCAGCCCCTTTGAGACAACCAGTGCGGGGATGGGCACCCACAAAACCAGGAGTGCAAATGTGCTCCGCTGCTCAAAGGGTGCCAGAGGGGTGAACTCCCTGACACGTGCGTGTGGACCCGCAGGGGCAGGCGAGCTCTCTGCTCTGCAGCAGCTCTGAGGCACTCTGCTCATCAGGGAGACGAGGGCATCCTGGCAGGGAGGCTGTGGCCATGGTTGGTGATGGGAGAAGGCTCAGATAAGCTCTGAACTCCGACTCATGGGGGCTCATCCCTGATGGAACTCCAGAGAAATCCATTGGGTTTGCACCAGGTATTAATTCAGCCCATTGTCTCTGTGGATGGCCGAAGTCATGGTGTGACTGTACTCATGGCCTCGGTTGTTGTTGGTAGCTGTAGTCACACTGGGTCTTGTGGGGGTTGTCGGTGTGTTGTCTGGTGACGGCTGTGTTTGCTTTGTTGCTTGGTAGTTTTGGGCCCGGGCTTCCTGCAGGGAATGGTAGCCAGGTTTGTGTGCAACTCCATCTTTTGACTGGGCGCGAGTTTCCTTGCTTTGCACACGATGGACGCTTGACTGTCTTGGTTAATATCAGGAGACAAAGCCCAAGGTGCCAGTTAGTGCTTTGCAGGAGCTGAAGGTTCTGGTCACCACAGAGACAAAACACCCCCTGAAATCTCACTGGTGGAGGTTTTCGGGGATGAGAGACAGCTCAACAGAACCGGGGAAGCTTCCACAAAGGCCTCTTTCCCTGGACCCCCGTCACTGCCAGCCCTGGTCGTTTGTCTCTGAGTGACCCTGCACATGGAGACCCAGAGAGGGTCCCTGCTCCATGACCTCTCTGCCAATCCTTGCACCCGCCAGGATTTCCAACTGGAGCCGGTTCTGGAGGGCATGAATCAGCTTTTCACAGCTTGTTAAAAATCTTGATCCTACCTCTTGTTTTCATGCCTTTCACATCAGGAAATGAGTTTTACAACTTTTCCAGTGGGGCACAGCTGGTGGCCAGGGTCATAAAGCTGAACTTTATAAATGTCTCCTGGTGGGACCGAGAGGAGACGTTAAGACAGGAGAGGGAGAGAAAAGGAGCAAAGCACAGAGACGGAGAGAGAGGAGCAGGGGAACTTCATCAGGATTAAGAAGGGTCCAAGCACAACTGCCACCATGGCCAGGAAGGGGCAGAAGCTTGCCTGTGCCTGGGGCAGGATCTGCCTGCTGGTCTCTTTCCTCCTCCAGCTCCAGGGATCCCAGGCGAAATGTTATTTCCAGGCGCAAGGTAAGGCAGCCGCGGAGATTACAGCTGGGATGTGCAGGTGCTGGGAGAGGCCCTCAGCTTTTCCTTGGGGTTGCCAGGGCAGTGGGAGCTCCGGGCTCCCGGGCTGCAAAGCAATAAACAAATTGGGCTGAGCCTTGGGAGTGTGATTACGGGCCAGTGATGACTGAAAAGCAGCCCGTAGCCCACAGCATAGCTCCCCGAGCTCTGGCTGAGAGCCAGCCTGCTGGGCCACGGCCTAGCTGCTGCCAAGAGCCGGGCCGTGGGCAAGGCACGCGGCCGAGGTAGCGAAGGGAAAGCGGAGGTCACAGTCCCTGCAGGCGAGCAGGAGTGCTGGGGCCGTGCCGAGGGCAGAGCCGCTGGTGGGCAGGAGTGACGCGTGTCTGCACCAGGCCCAGGCCTCACGGCGTCTCACAGCGCAGGAGGACGTGGTACAGAGACTTGCCAAGAACGCAAGCAGGTGGAAATGTGTCTGCTCTCTGGCCCCGGCCACAGCTGCCGGGGCTTCTCGGCCTGGTGCCGGAGCCCAGGCATGAGTGTGGGGCGGGAGTTACTGGTTATCTTCAGCGGCACAGGGCTGGTGGAGTGGCCCTGGGGTCGCTCCCCCAGCCCCTTTCTCACATCGGGGGCAGGTGGGGGGCCCTGGGGTCACGCTCCCAGCTCCTTTCCCATATTGCGGAGCAGGCTGGGGGACCTGGGGTCGCTCCCCCACCCCCTTTCTCACATCGGGGGCAGGTGGGGGGCCCTGGGGTCACGCTCCCAGCTCCTTTCCCATATTGCGGAGCAGGCTGGGGTCGCTCCCCCACCCCCTTTCTCACATCGGGGGCAGGCAATGGGGCCCTGGGGTCACGCTCCCAGCCCTTCCTTTCTCATGGCAGAGAGGAGGCAGCAGGCCTGGGGGTCCCCAGCCTGTTCTCACGCTGCAGAGCAGCTGGGGGGCCCTGGGTCATGCTCTGGGTGGGCAGGGTCATGTGCGCTCATTGGGGCCGGCTTCCTTGCAGCTGCCTGTCACTATGAGGGGAAGCAGTTCAGCCTGGGGGAGTCCTGGCTCAGCACCACCTGCCTGCTCTGCACCTGCCTCCATCCCGTCGGCGTGGGCTGCTGCGAGATGTAAGTGGGGACGTGCCGGGGAGGGTGGCTGCTGTGGTTACGGCTATTGGGGTTGCCCCGGAAGCCCTGGTCAGGGATCTGCCCCTGGCGGCGGGGGCCATGCATGCGGAGCAAGCGCCAGCCTGCGCACGCGACAAGCAAACAGGCCACACTGCGGTGCAAGCCGGAGCGTCGGCACCCTGCACCCCGCCTGCGCAAGGGGCTGCAGGGCCGTGTTGGGACCTGTGTGGGGCTGGGGCCTGCAGGGAAAGGAAATGGCATCTCCCTTGTGCTGCCGTAGCTGCACCCCAAAGCAGACAGCTGCTCCCCACTTGCGCTGGGAGGCAGAGTCAGAGGAGGCCGGGGGAGGTAAGACCGGGGCATCGTGGGGCTGAATGTGCTCAGGGCTGGGGCAGTTCATGGAGGGGGCTGGGGAGGGGTCTGGGAGAAGTATCACTGGCACAGCAGATCCGGAGGGAGGCTGTCCTGTGGGGTAGCCGGGAGGCGCAGGAGCTGGGCTAGGCCGTGGCCAGGCCTGGGGGAGGGAAGCGTTTCCCGTTTACCTTACAGGTGAGTCAGTGGAATGCACTAAGGAGCCACTTGGCCCGGCCTGTGATCCCTCCCGATGCCCCGTAGGGTCTGGGCTTTCCAGGCAGCTTCCCCGCTTCCTGCAGGATGGCTGCAGACAAAGCACCCCTCTCCCTTCTCTCCTGTCCAGCACCCAGCACCCCATCGATTTTCCAGACTGGTGCATGGCCCACTACGACTCGCAGACCTGCCAGATTTCGGTGGTGCAGAAAGCGAACCCCAGCCTGCCTTGCGTGAACAGCCTGGAGCACGAGTGGGGCTCGGCCGGCACCCCGGAGCCAACGATCAACAAGGTGCTAGAGACGCGGCTGAGCCGGTAGAGGCGGGGACGTGCCGCCTCCACCCGGCCCAGCGTGAACCGCCACCGCCCTGACACGTCTCTTGCATGCTCCGTCCCTGCCCCACGTCCCGTGAGACGCCGCTGCAGCCGCCTGCCAGGGAAACACTCGCCGCCCACTCCTGGAATCACTAAGTTAATATTTAGAACCTAGCACTGCCTTGCCCCGGCTTTGCCTTCAGCTTCCTGAACCAAACCAGGGCTCCCCCCCGCGCCCCAGCGCATGCTCCACACACACGAAGGGAGGTCCCGGCAGAGACGGGGGGGGGGCGCTGGACGAGCCCCTTGCTCCCTTTTTCAAACCCCAGCCAAAACACCTCTGAGGAAGGCCTGGGAAGCAGGGGATGCTTGTCTGAGGGCCCTGGATCTGTGAGCTCAGCCAGTGCAATACCCTCAATGCTCTGTGGGCACCAAGCAGAGCAAGGAGGAGTCCACGATGCCTTCCTGGGGGCTGGGCTGGGCAGCGGAGCCGGGCTCCCTCCAGGCACACAGCCCTGCAGGGAGCAGGCAGGCCGATTTCTGGCTGCTGAGGTGGTGGAGAGCTGCTTTTCTAATATCTCCCCGCAGAAAGATTCGAATTCGCACAGCACTGTGGCAGCCTCCGTCTCTCCCTGCATCACGTAGGAACTGCACCCTGGGCCTCCCCCTGCCGCAGGCCAGCAGCCCCAGTGCAGGGCAGTGACACAGGGCCAGCGAGTGCTGCGGAGGCCCGGGTCCTTTGCACGCACACACCCTGCTTGCAAAGTCACCGCACCTCCCCTGCCGGCCCCTTTGCCTTTTGAAATGGGTGAGGCTCTGTCCTGCCGTTGAGGTGTGGGGGCAAAAGCCTCCTCTGGAACCACTGCAGCCCCTGCACGCACAGCTCCCTGGGGAGGAAGACGCCCGCCTGCACCACGTGCCGCCCCCCCGCCCTGGTGCAGGAGAGCTCGGCCCGGAGGCAGCCGTGTGCTGGGGGCACGGGGTGCCCCAGGCCATTCCTAGGAGAGGAGTCTGGCCCCCTTGGGCGAGAGCGGGCAGACGGGAAGTGTGTGAGCCCAGGAGCCCTGCCGAGGCTCAGTGAGCTGAAGTGACCTGAGCGCCGGCTGTGAGCTGGCTGCCCCGGCAGCCTGGCCCGGCCAGCGCCGCATCTACGCTGTGCAGAACCTTGTGCAGATGTTTCTGTTCTTGCAATAAAAGTCTGAATTAAATCCCACGAGGTCTCTGGTCAGTGACTGTCTGGGGGAAGGGACAGCTCCCAGTAGCGGGAAAGGCCCCCATATCACACCCCCTGCACGGAGCACACGCTGCACCTCCCACAAGGGGCAGGCCGGGCCACACACAGCAGCACCGGGGCGTTTGCTCAGAGCCAGGATGGGACGTGGCAGGAATGGCCTGTCGGACAGCAAGGAAGCACCCCGCCACCAGGCAGGGGCAGTTACAGGGATCCGTCCCCCCCAGCACAGGGCAGGGCTGGGGCAGTTACAGGGATCCCCCCCACACCTCCCCAAGGGCTGGGGCAGTTACAGGAATCCATCCCCCCAGGGCAGGGCTAGGGCAGTTACAGGAACCTCCCCCCACCCCAGGGCTGGGGCAGTTACAGAGATCCATGCCCCGCAAAGGGCAGAGCTAGGGCTGTTACGGGACCTCCCCCACCCCGTCCGGCGCAGAGCAGAGCCAGGGCTGCTGTAAGGACCTGCGAAGGCTGTGGGCTGGGCACTCAGGTGTTTATTCATTTGCACACACAGAGCAGACAGCGGGGAGAGAACTCAGGAGCCTGGAGGGGTCGGGCCTGGCCCCTCTGCTGCCTGGCCCCGGTCAATCCCAGCACTTGGACACAGCGCTGGGTGCCTCAGGGCTTCAGCGAAGCTGCTGCCTGCCCTGATGGGCGGGGCTCTCCCCGGGTGCCGGTCGATGGGACCCAGTGCTGCCCGCACCCGGGGGCAGGGGGGTGTGACGCGTCGCTCGGCGGGCAGGGGGGATTTCACTCCCCGAGCGATGGAGTTACATTGACTTTGTTGCCTGGCCCAGCCCAGAAGCAGGGAGAGAAGAGGCACCACTCATCCGCCCTAGGGAGAGCAGGGCCAAGAACCCAGCCTCCGGGCCAGGATCTCCTTGCTCCCAGCTCAGGTGGGGATGGCAGCCTGCCTGCCCCTTGGTCTAAGGCCCTGGAGCAGCAGCGCCTGCCCCTGCCCCCATGGGACCCTGGCCTCTCCCTGGGGAAGCCAGCCGCATCCAGGAGCTCAGCTTGGGCGTGCAGGGCACCTGCCTCCCCTCTGCTGGGGTTGCCCCAGGCCGGGGGCTGACTCTACCAGAGGGGGCTGCAGTTCACATGTGGGATGGACACGCCCCAGGGCAGTCACAGGCTGGAGGGCTGTCGCTCCCAGCAAGGGCACTGGACATGTGTCAGCTGGAAATGGGGTCCTTCCCGTGGCGAGGCGGGGGGGAGATCCCAGCGGGAATGGACGTGGGCTTCCTAGGAGACTGGCGCGGGTAGTCATTGGAAGGGCGACCCTGGGCTGGGCACAAGGCCCCGCACTGGGGAGAAAGCAGCCAGGCCGCGCACTGCTAATCAGCCCCCTTACAGAGAGCACTGGGGTTCCTGTGCACGCCCAGGGGACCAGGAGCCTGGCTCCCGACCCAGAGACGCAGCTCAGGAAGGAGAGGCCAGCTAGTGCTGGGCACAGAGTGTTGTCTCTCAAACAGGCAGGGCCGCCCAGCTGGCACAGGGCCTCCGAGTGGGCCTGTGCCCCACCGCCCGGCAGCTGCCATCCCTAGCAGGTGACGTGAATGGCGCCCCAGGCTCCCACCTAGGTCCTGCCCCAGCTCAGATAGTGATGGAGTTTGTGCTGGAGAACTGGGACACATAGGAGGCCAGGACGGGATTGGTCGGCAGGACTTTGATGGGCAGGTCCCAGCTGAAGGTATCCACTTCGATTTGCTCCACCCCAGTCCAGGTGATGGTTTCCGATGGGTTCTCAGGGACCGTGTGGGCCTCCCCTGAGTCCCGGGAGGTCACGAACTCAAAGTGCAGCCTCCACTTCAGAGACACTGTGGGTGAAAGGAGGGTCAGAGGCTGTGAGCGCAACGGCACCTGGACAGCGCGGCAGGGGGTCCCCGCTCAGCAGCCACATTAGCTCTGCCCAGCTTGGCGAAGGGGTCCCCCTTTCTAAGAGGGCAGTGTGACGAAGTGGGACTGTTCTTAATGTTTCCTCTGAATAGTGTGGGGGGTGCCTCAGTTTCCCCTAGGCAGTTCTTAAGTATCTAGGGGGTGGGGTAAGGGTGTATGATCACTGCAGAGCCCTAGAGGGCAGGGGTGTGCAGGGGTCTGGACACAGAGAAGGGCCGACAACCTGTTTCCTGGCCACTGATGGCCTGGGCCCTTCCCCCCTGCAAGGTGAGAGCTAAAGGGTTGGAGAACAAAGGAATCCGGTGACCTCCTGGCCCGGGAAAGGGACAAAGCCCAGAAGAGGAGGGGCTGGAGGGAGTTTCAGTTTGGGGCTGGCTGGGACATGGAGTGAAGGGCAGACGTGGTTGTCTGGCTCACTGCCCCCCAAAATGGACCCGGCTGAGGGGTCCTGTTCTCTGCACCTACAAGCTCTGTGTTAGACCATGCTCCTGTCGTCTAATAAACCTTCTGTTTTACTGGCTGGCTGAGAGTCCCGTCTGACTGCGGAGTTGGAGGGCAGGACCCTCTGGCTTCCCCAGGACCCCGCCTGAGCGGACTCGCTGTGGGAAGCGTACGGAGGGGCAGAGGAGGCTGAATGCTCCGAGGTCAGACCCAGGAAGTTGGAGCCAGGTGAGCTGTGTGTCCTGCAGACAGGCTGCTCCCAGAGAGGAGACTTCCCCAGAGTCCTGCCTGGCTTCATGGGGAGCAGTTCCAGAGCATCGCCTGGGGACCCCGTGACAGGCAGCGACCCCCCCAGCACCGGCACAGCTGCCTTCTCTCTGGCGCCTGTCTCTGACGGGGGTATGCCAGCACAGGGCAGGGCAGGAGTTTGAGCAGGCGTCTGAGCAGGCAGGGGTGGGAGCCTCTAGGGATGGCAGTGGGGCGATGCCAACCCCCCCCAGCCTACCCCAGCCGTGAGCGCGAGCAGCTCCCTTCCGGGCACTCACCGATATTGGTGGTGAAGCCGGGCGTGGAGCTCAGCGGGACGGGAAGGCTGAAGCTGCTCCTGGCTGTGTGCAGACAGGATTCCTGGTGGCGGGCGTGTGTGCTGTAGGAGACGGGCTGCCCACGCCGCCGTTGGAACTCCTCCTGGATACTCTCCTCTGTCTGCAGGCTCACCGAGTACTGGGGAGCAGGCACACACATGGGGGAGGGCAAAGCGCCCTGGCTTTCAGACACCGCTGCGCGATCCCAGCCGGGAGCTCGGCGAAGGCTCTGAGGGGCCTCGCTCTGAATAGCTCGCAGCCCCCCCCACAAACCAAACCCACCGGGGAGCCCAAGGCAGGACTCTGGACTGCCCAGAAGCGCCCAAAGCAGCCCAGTGTCTGCACCACTGCTCCTCGCCCACCTGCACCCCTGGCCAGACAATGGGACGGGCTGCCTGGCTGCATGGCCGGGAAGCAGGAGCTGCACTCACCTGCAGACAGGGGATGTCCCCTTCCGAGAAGTTAAACGTCCCGAGGATGTCTTCTCCAATCTTATAGACAGTCTTAAAGATCCCGAACTTGCCCACCTTCCCCCGGGTGTTGCTGATGTTATACACGTCTGTGGAGAAAGGAGACGGGCAGATGAGCCAGGGCTGCTGCTACTCCCCGCCTGGAACAAAGCCCCAGCCCAAGAGCGTGGCTGTGCCCCTGAAAGACAGGACTCCCGCCGAGGACAGCTCTCGGGGAGCATCGGGGACCCCTCAGCACACGCACTGCGCATGCTGGTCACAAGAGGGCCCTGGCTGGCTATGGACAGAGATGCTTTGATCTGTTAGGGCCTTACGCAGGCAGGGCAGCGAGGGGCAGCTGTCAGAACGCCAGGGCTCCGGACACGCAGCGAGGCTGCTGGATTGGCTGGTAAGAAAGATCTGCGGAGCCGCTGCTGAGGAATCCAGGGAGCTGGGAATGGGAGACGAATAGGCAGCAGTGCGCATGCCCGCTGGGGACAGGGCGGAGACCGCACAGACCAGGCGCGAGCTGGAAGGGGCAGGGAGGGACGGTAAGATCAGGTGGGGAACAACCTACGCAGGCTGCGCCGGGAGGTGGCTGCCATCAGCAGCTCCGTGGCCAGGTCCGCCAGCCGGGAGTCTTTCTTCACCCTCTCCTCCTCCTCCAGGAAGGGGTTTGAGGGGGCGACCACTTCGTCCTGGGGCAACTGATACTCTTTGAGCCCTGGGGAGAGAGCGCAGAAAGGGTCACAGCCTGGCAGTGGGCTGGGCGTGCCCCGCCCTGCCCTGCCGGGAGAGTGGCACAGCAGGCCTTACCGTGCAGCACCAGCACCCGGAAGGGCACCCGCAGCAGCTTGATGGGAGAGCTCACCCGCTGGCAGCCGACGGTCAGCTTGTACACATACTTCACTGACTGCCCCCGGAAGGAGGGCGGCCCGTCCACAGGCAGCGTCTCGCAGTACGAGTCTGAAACGAGGGGGCAGGGCTCACTGTCCATGGGTCTTACAACGGAAAGAGCCGAGCAACCTTATCTGTGGGTGCCACTGCCAGCTCGGCCTATACTCCACACAACACTTCCCTACAGTCTCCCCTCAAGAAGGCCTGAGCCTCACGAGCTTGAGGGAATTATCCTTACAGTGCCCCCACCTGGGACACAGAGATGTACTACCACCCCCGTTTCACAGACGGGGACCCGAGGCGTAGTGGGGTCAGGTGAACTGGTGGTAATGTGGGACTTTAACTACCCAGACATCTGTGGGAAAAGTACCACGCCCAACATTCCCAGTAAGCTCTTGGAATGCACTGGGGGCAACTTTTTGTTTCAGAAAGTGGAGGGAGTAACCGGGGGACAGCTATTTTAGACTTCATTCTGACCAGCAGGGAGGAACTGGCTGTGAATCTGAAGGTGGAAGGCAACTGGGAGAAAGGGATCAGGACATTACAGATTTCATGATTCCAAGGAAAGGAAGGAGTGAGAGCAGCAGAATAAGGACAATAAATTTCACAAAAGCTGACCTTAACAGACTCCGAGAACTGGTAGGTAAGGTCCAAGGGAAGAAAATCTAAGGGACTAAGGAGTTCAGGACAACGGGCAGTTTCTCAAGGAGACAATAGTAAATGCACAACTGCAAACTAGACCAATGCGAAGGAAACGTAGGAAAATAGTAAGAGGCCAATATGGCTCCATCGGCAGTTCTTTAATGACCTGAAAATCAAAAAGGAATCCTACAGGAAGTGGAAGCCTGGATGAATTGCTAAGGAGGCGTACAAAAGAACAGCACAAGCTTACAGGGACAAAATCAGGAAGGCTGAGGAACAAAATGAGTTACACCTAGCCAGGGAGATACACGTAGCCAGGGAGATAAATGCACCATGAAACAAGCCCCCTCTCCCCCGAGGGAAGAAAATACAGTCCTTACAGGATTTCGACTCTCCGGGATCCAGGCGCAAGTCACAAAAGAGAATCTTTGGGGGTGTGGACAGGATGCACTGACCCCGCTCTCCTGAAAGGTAAAGAAAAATAATTGCTGCACAGGACCAGAGCACCAGGCGCAACCAGCCTAGTGTCCCCCCACCCCTGCTACATCCCTCCCAGACAGCGCTCAGTGCAGGAGGCATCCTTGCCCAACTGCCTGTCACCTGAGAGAGGCGACTGCTAGAGCATCTGATGTGCCCTGGAGCCGCAGTCCTGACAGCTCCAAGAGTTTAATCCTAGCTGGGGTCACTGCTTTTCTGAATCTCACTGTTTGGGGCCGAAGGTGGGAAATAGGGATTCTTTGCCCTGCATCTCAGCATGCTACGGAGCAGCCCCCCAAGCTCTCTCAGTACCAGTCACTATTTTATCTCTTCTCAGTCTCTTACTCCAAGTCCCTGCTGCATCCCCTCACATGGGCACCCTTCCCCCGACACACACCCTGAGGCCCGGCATAACAGAGGCCAGGCCAGCACTCACCTCTGTTGGGGACAAACACTGTCTCGTTCTCAGCCTGCACATCGTGCTTGCTGTCATCCGAGGGAGGCAGCGCCACCCGGTTCTCGCTGGCATGAAACTGGCAGTGAATCTGGGCGCTGGCCCACGCCAGCATCTCACTGGGTGCAGAGGAGAGAGACAAGCAGTGAGACACGGGGGGACACAGCCCAGCAGACACCAAGTCAGGCAACACCCCCAGAGGGCAGGACACAAGGGGAATCACTCTGCTCCCCGTGACATCACATGCCCCGGAACCCCACTCGCTGCACTTCTCCAGCTGCGGGTGCTGAGCCCAGGCTCAGGACAGCAACTAACGTATAAAACCTGGATGGTTAGGGAGATGCCCCTCCCCATGCCATAGGATTCTGCCACAGCTCTGTCCAGCAGACCCCCAAACTGCAGCCCCCTTAGTCCAGGTGCTACTACCGGGGAAATTCCTTATTAGACTTTGTCCTAACAGACAAAGAGCAACTGATCACAGAACTAAAAGTTAATGGTAGCTTAGGTACAAGTCATCATGACTTGATCACATTTATAATGTGCAAGCAGAATAAAGTCCAGACCCATAATATATACACTTGGTCTTTTAACAGGGCCAATTTCACAAAGCTGAAAACAATTAGAAGCTAAATCAGCTATTGCGAATAACTGAATCAGAAAAATTTGAGTGGTAATTTGGGATCATTTAAGAACACCTTACTAGAGGCCCAAAAAGCTTCCCACAACTGAGGAAGACCACCACGCTGGTTAAAAAACTGACCTGGTTTAGAGAGGAAGTTAAGGACAGCTATAAAAAATTAAATAGTAATATATTACAAATGGAAGAAAGGGAAAGTTGATAGTAATGAATATAAATCAGAAAGTAGGAATTGTAGAAAATTGACAAGGGAAGCAAAGGGACACAGGGAGAAATCTATGGCTGGCAGAGTTAAGGACAATTATTAGGAACAAAAAGCTTCCTCACAATGGTATTGGTCCATTACTCGATGGAAATGGTAGTTATCAATTATACCACAGAAAAGGCAGACGTGTTCAATACATATTTCTGTTCTTTATTTGGGGTAAAAAAGATGATATAGTCTCATTATATGAGCAAAAACAACGAGGAATCCTTGTGGCACCTTAGAGACCAACACATTTATTTGGGCATAAGCTTTCGTGGGCTAGAACCCACTTCATCAGATGCATGGAGTGGAAAATACAGGAGCAAGTATAAATACATGAAAAGATGTGAATTGCCATACCAAGTAGGAGGTCAGTCTAATGAGACAATTCAATTAACAGTAGGATACCAAGGGAGGAAAAATCACTTTTGTAGTGGTAATGAGGGTGGCCCATTTCAAACAGTTGACAAGAAGGTGTGAGTAACAGTAGGGGGAAATTAGTATGGGGGAAATTAAGTTTTGTAATGACCCAACCACTCCCAGTCTTTATTCAGGCCTAATTTGATAGTGTCCAGTTTTCAGATTAATTCCAGTTCTGCAGTTTCACGTTGGAGTCTGTTTTTAAAGTTAAAGTTTTTTTTGTTGAAGAATTGCCACTTTTAGGTCTGTTATCGAGTGACCAGGGAGATTGAAGTGTTCTCCTACTGGTTTTTGGATGTTATAATTCCGGATGTCAGATTTGTGTCCATTTATTCTTTTGCGTAGAGACTGTCCGGTTTGGCCAATGTACATGGCAGAGGGGCATTGCTGCCACAGGATGGCATACTACAACATTGTGATATTTTGTCTTATTTTGTATCCCTTTCTGAATAGTTCCTAATACTGTTAGCCCTTTTGGCTGCTGCTGCATGTACAGCTGAAGTTTTCAGAGACTATCCACGGTGACTCCAAGATCTCTTTCTTGAGAGGTAACAGCTAATTTAGACCCCATCATCATACACGTATAGTTGGGATTATGTTTTCCAATGTGCGTTACTTTGGACTTATCAAAGCTGAATGTCATCTGCCATTTTGTTGCCCAGTCACCCAGTTTCGTGAGATTCCCCTCTAACTCTTTACAGTCAGCTTTGGACTTAACTATCTTGAATACTTTGAACTTACCAAAGGCCACGGTGGAGTCTTCATCACTGACAATGTTTAAATCAAGATGGGATGTTTTTCTAAAAGATCTGCTCTGGGAATTCCGTTGGCAAGATCTACAGCCTGCACCGTGCAAGGGATCGGGCCGGTCCGAGGGCCCGCGCCGGGCAGGGGCTCGGGCCGGTCCTGGGGCCCGCGCCGGGCAGGGGCTCGGGCCGGTCCCGGGGCCCGCGCCGGGCAGGGGCTCGGGCCGGTCCCGGGGCCTGCATTAGATGGGGTGGGGGGAGGGGTCAGACTGACTGATCACAATTGTTCTTTCTGGCCTTGGAATGTAGGAATCTCAGTGGGGATACCGTGACCTGGGGACTTGCTCCCTCCCATGCTCAAAGCAGGCTGTAGATTCTGCCCGCCAGCTCTCACTGCAAGCCTGGCTCCAGGGTCAGCCTTCTGCAGAGGCTGAGAGATGTGCAAAGCTCTCTGTTTATTAGCAGTGCTCAGCAGTGCCTGGGACTCCAGACAGGATCAGAGCCCCGGTGTGCTGGGTGCTGCCCAGAGACAAAGTTAGTCAGCCATTGCCCTGAAGAGCTGGGAGCCGACTGGCTCGGCAGCAGTTCTGCAGAAAAGGACCTGGGGATTACTGTGGACGAGAAGCTGGATATGAGTCAGCAGGGTGCCCTTGTTGCCAAGAAGGCTAACAGCATATTGGGGCATTGCCAGCAGATCGAGGGAAGTGATTATTCCCCTCTATTTGGCACTGGTGAGGCTACACTTGGAGTATTGCATCTAGTTTTGGGCACCCCACTGCAGAAGGGATGTGGACAAATTGGAGAGCGTCCAGCTGAGGGCAACGAAAATGATCGGGGGCTGGAACACATGACTTATGAGGAGAGGCTGAGGGAACTGGGATTGTTTAGTCTGCAGAAGAGAAGAGTGAGGGGGGATTTGAGAGCAGCCTTCAACTATCTGAAGGGCGGTTCCAAAGAGTATGGAGCTCGGCTGTTCTCAGTGGTAGCAGATGACAGAACAAGGAGTAATGGTCTCAAGTTGCAGTGCGGGAGGTCTAGGTTGGATATTAGGAAACACTATTTCACTAGGAGGGCGATGAAGCACTGGAATGGGTTCCCTAGGGAGGTGGTGGAATCTCCTTCCTTAGAGGTTTTTAAGACTCGGCTTGACAAAGCCCTGGCTGGGATGGTTTAGTTGGGGATTGGTCCTGCTTTGAGCAGGGGGTTGGACTAGATACTTCCTGAGGTCTCTTCCAACCCTAATCTTCTATGATACTATGATAATTCTAAGAGCTCACAGTGTAAACAGACGAGGCAGAGAGGAAGCATTATTATCCCCATTTGACGAAGGGGAACTGAGGCCAAGAGAGACGAAGTGACTTGCCCAGGGTCAGACAGGAAGTCTGTGTCAGACTGGTCAGGGGGGCAGTGCTCACTGCCGGGTGAACCACGGTTCTAGTCATTCTTAAGAGGCTGGTGATGGATACAAATCAAAAGGGACACATACAATATTGCGTTCTGAGGGGTGGCTTAGGACGATGGAGGAGCTCTACAAATGGACCCCTCTCTGCGCAGATTAAACTGAAGTTGGAGACAAATGCTCCAGCCTGCTGAACCCAGCTCTCCCGGGACTGACTCCAGGAGGGTCAGGCTAGACGCACCTCCATTATGTACACATCAAGGCCAGGAGGCTGTGTCCGCCGGGAGGTGAACTCCTCCAGCCGGTTTCCTACCTGGACCAATACCAGGAAACCCCAAGATGCTGGATTCGGGAGACAGGTGTGTATCTCCATCAGGGATACCTCTGAAAGCTGCATCCACCCTTTTCAGTAATCCCTTCTCTGCACTCTGGGACTGATGGGGAAAAGGGGGCCTTTTCTCTTGTGCTGCTGTGTGCTCTGAGCCCAGGCCGCCCCCTCCAGTGCGTGTCACTAGCACTCCCAAGAGCCTCCCCAGACGGCACGTCTGCAGCAGCATCGCGGGTGTCTCTTGCACTAGGGCTCAGGACAGGGAGACTCCCCAGGCGAGCCTCTGGGGACCGCGCTGGAGCGAAGGGGTGAAACACAGAGTGCAGGAAAGGACGGACCTTTATTCCTCACCCCAGTGATGCAGCAAGAGTGCGGTAACAAAGGGTGACACCTGGGTCACGTGACAGGGAGCAGCCGCTACAGACCCCAGGAGACGCTGTTACATCTTTTCTTTTTAAATTAAACGGGAACCAAACGTAACACCAATGAAAGCGACATCTGCAAACGAGTTCAGCCGACTAACACAGCCCCCAAATGCACGCCTCTGGGACCGAGGTCGAGGTACTGACCCCCTGGCAGTAACGACCCCCCGAACCTCTGAGGAGTTTGGAGCACATGGTCATTTCTTGTTCTCAAAACACTCCCTTCCGCAGTGACCTGACAGGCTGCTGAGGTGGATCCGCCACCTGGGCCCGCTTTTCTGGCTGGCGGGGGCATTAGCACAACCACTATGCTCAGTGCCTTGAGTAGCCTTACACAAGCATGGCCAGACTGGGTCAGACCAAGGGTCCATCCAGCCCAGTATCCTGCCTGCCGACAGTGGCCAGTGCCAGGTGCCCCAGACGGAATGAACAGAACAGGTGATCACCAAGTGACCCATCCCCTGTTGCCCATTCCCAGCATCTAGCAAACGGAGGCCTAGAGATCCTCAAGAAACAAAGCCCTAGAGCTGTCTTTGCTTAGGGTTAGATACCCTCCCTTGCTTTTGCACAACTGACCCTGGGGGAGAGTCTAAGCTCTGACACTCAGCTTTGGCATGGATGGTACAGCTGTTGCCTCAGCAGGATGCTAGCCATTATCTCCTGAGTGTCTGACATTCTCTCCCACTTGCAATGGGGGTAACTGCCTTGCTTTGACATTTTATATCATAGTGTTTCTTCTGTTTTAGTTGCTTGGCCCATTGCGCTTTGTAAGTACAGCAGAACCTCAGTGTTACAAACCCCAGAGTTAAGAACTCGCCAGTCAACCACACACCTCACTTGGAACTGGAAGTACATAATCAGACAGCAGCAGAGGAGAAAAAGAAAGAAAGAAGCAAATCCAGCCCAGTACTGTTAAATATAAACTACTAAAAAATAAAGGGAAAGTTCAAAAAAAGATTTGACAAGCTAAGGAAACTGTTTCTGTGTTTGTTTCCTTTATATTCAGATGGTTAAAAGCAGCATTCTCCTTCTGCACAGTCAAGTTTCAAAGTTGTATTAAGTCAATGTTCAGTTGTAAACTTTTGAAAGAACCAGAAGGTTTTGTCCCGAGTTACAAACATTTCAGAGTTACGAACAACCTCCATCCCCGAGGGGTCGTAACGCTGAGGCTCTGCTGAACTTGAGGTTGGCAATCCTTGGCTCAAGATGCTTAGGAGATTCGGGAATTAAGGTTTCTATCCTTCTGTCCACAAGTCTCTAACTGGTGTGCTGGTGATGCTAACAAGCACTGCGAATGCTGTAATAGTCTGCTAGGTATGGCTCCCTTGAATCAACAGAGCTTTTTACCTCTTAATCAAGGTCCTTGCCATCTGCACTAGCTTTCCTGCTGACCCAGCTGACTGTGCATAGCAGGGTCTTGGCATGGTGTACTTGAATTGCTCTATCAAGCAGAACAGCCACAATGAGCCATTTGTGAATCGTGAGCTGTGACTAAGTGGGAATGTTCTGTAACATTTTTATGAGTCCTATTTGTGCCTCAGCTTCGTTGTTCTGCATTGTTACCCTGTGGGTTGGGAGGGACTGTTTGCTCTTAGAGCAGGCTGGGAGACACAGCTGTGGGTATCACCAAGCTGTCTGGGCCCAGGCCCCACATCAATGGAGCATTTGAAAAGACAAAGGCAAATCCAGTCGCTGGGACATCGACACCTAGAGACCGAAGACCCAGAGGGATCGGGATTTCCCACCTCTCAGCAGGGAGGCTGAGCAGCATTCCCCAGCTGGAGAACAAAGGACTGGGGAGGTGTGAGATGGGGGATCAGAGCTGGCAGCTGGGAGGAGCTGGGACTCTCACCTGGAGTCTGACACAGGAGATCAAAGGAAATGGGTTCCCTACAGCTTGGCTGGGCTCTGGGCTGGCCAGACTGGAGGATGCTCCGGCAGTGCTGTGGGAGTGTCACTGCAGGTGATGGGCGAGGTACATTCATCCCTGAGGAGTGGACAAGTTTCCATCTGTCTCAGTGGGATTCAGTGAGTGGAGCTCACGGGCAAAGCAGGGGGCTGCAGGCCTAGAGGTCCAGTCTGAGGAGGCAGCGAAGCCGAATGGCTCATAGGCGCCGACTCCGTGGATGCTCCGGGGCTGAAGCACCCACGGGTAAAATTTGGTGGGTGCTCTGCACCCACCGGCAGCTCCCCGCCTCGCCTCAGCTCACCTCCGCCTCCGCTCCTCCTCCTCCCCTGAGTGCACCGCGCACCCGCTTTTCCCCCCTAGCTCCCAGAACTTGCGCCGTGAAACAGCTGTTTCGCGCGGCAAGCGCTGGGAAGGAGTGGGGAGGAGGGGGAACACGGCGTGCTCGGGAAGAGGCGGGGCCTGGGCAGGGATTTGGGGAAAGGGTCCAATAGGGGCAGGGAGGGGGCGGAGTTGGTGCAGGGACTTTGGGGAAGGGGTTGGAATGGGGGCAGGGCGGGGAAAGGGTGGAGTCAGGGCGGGGCCAGGGGTGCGTGAGCACCCAGCGGCGCCGGGGAAAGTTGGCGCCTATGGAATGGCTTACCCTGGAGGAAGAATGAGACCCTTAGGGGGTCTGGCACACTGAGGGGGCTCCTCTGAAAGACCGTTCCAAAGCTGGGGGTATAGCACCGATCCTGTGGATCTGTGATATGAGCCATTCTCTCTTATTAATTCACCTGGCATCCCATGGTGAGCAAACTATGATTTACCCTCCATTACAGGTTGTACAGTACCAGCCCAATTTAGAGAAAACTGGAGTGGCAGTTCGCCATTAAGTGGCAATCTTTTTCCTGCTTCATTCAGAGAGATTAGCGCCAGCCTTGGACCATAAGAACATAAAAATGGCCATACTGGGTCTAGGTGACCAGACAGCAAGTGTGAAAAATCGGGACGGGGGTGGGGGGGTAATAGGAGCCTATATAAGAAAAAGACCCAAAACCGGGACTGTCCCTGTAAAATCCAGACATCTGGTCACCCTAACTGGGTCAGACCAAAGGTCCATCTAGCCCAGTCTCCTGTCTTCCGACAGTGGCCAGTGCCAGGTGCTCCAGAGGGAATGCACAGAACAGGTAATCATCAAGGGATCCATCCCCTGTCGCCCATTCCCAGCGTCTGGCAAACACAGGCTAGGGACACCATCCCTGCCCATCCTGGCTCATAGCCATTGGTGGACCTATCGTGCATGAACTTGTTTAGTTCTTTTTTGAACCCTGTTATAGTCTTGGACTTCATACCATCCTCTGGCAAGGAGTTCCACAGGTTGGCTGTGCGTTGTGTGAATACTTCCTTCTGTTTGTTTTTAACCTGCTGTCTGTTCATTTGAGTGGGTGACTCCTAGTTCGTGTGTTGTGAGAAGGAGTAAATAACACGTCCTTGTTTGCTTTCTCCACACCCGTCACAATTTTATAGATCTCTGTCATATCGCCCCTTAGTCGGGTCTTTTCCAAGCTGAAAAGTCCCAGTCTCATTAACCTTTCCTCATATGGAAGCTGTTCCGTACCCCTCATCATTTTTGTTGCCCTTTTCTGTACTTGTTCCAATTCAGATACATCTTTTTTGAGATGGGGAGACCACACCCGCACGCAGTGTTCAAGGTACGGGCGCACCATGGATTTATACAGAGGCAACATGATATTTTCAGTCTTATTCTCTCTCCCTTTCCGAATGACTCTCACCATTCCATCTGCTTCTCTGAATGCCGCTGCACACAAACAGCTGCCAGTGTTTTGGGTTTTTTTTTCCAATTTGAGCATAGTTCTGCTGAGTTATGCTTTCACCCTTGCTTTGGGGGAATCATCTTGCAGGAGGTCAGCCCCAAAACCACGAGCTTGCATCACCCAAGACCTCAGCCCCTTGTCAATCTCAGAGTATTTCAGAACAGGTGCTTCTGACAGTTTTTTCAGCTGCCGAAAGCTTTTCTCTCAACACTCGTGGCCGCGTCTTCAGGTGGAGCTCTGCGCGGATCATTGTACCTTGACAAATTTGGGATGAATTTGCTCAGAAAAATTAACACGGCTGTGGGGCAGTTATGTACTTGCAAATTGTGTGTGTCCAAGTGTCACCCCCTCCCTGGCCCTTCATCCACGGCTCCTCATGGTGGTGTGCGAGGTCTCTGGGGGCAGGACCCCGGCTGTATGTCTGTGCACTGCTCAGCGCAAAGATGTCCTGATGCCAAGCGGAGCCCCTGGGTGCTCGGGTAAGTAACTGTTCTCCTCTCAGTGACCCGGCCGTCCCGGTGGAACCAGTCCTTCAGGTTTAAAAGCCAGTTTAGCTCCGTTCTTCCCCTGTAACCTTGTGTGTCATTTCAATCACTCCAAACTGGGGGTGGGGAGGCCTCACCCCCAGAGACAGATCCTTTGCCTAGTTTATTCCCCTTGGCCAAACGGAGCTGACCCTGCAGGCCTGGTTACTGACTAAGCAGGGGACAGGCAAGTCCCGGTTCGGGGGTGCCTGAGCAGAGGGGCCCCCTGGGGTGGGGAAGGCTGTGAAGTGACAAGGCCATAGCATCCCCCCCCCCGCCCCCTTCTCCTCCCAGGACCCCGCCGTGGCCTCCGCTCTGCTCCGGGGGGCCGCCCAGGCTGGGACCCCATCCCCCTGGGGCTGGCGGGGGGCCGCGGGGGGCTGGTACCTGCTGGCGGAGGTGGAGGTGGCCGAGAGCGGGTTGGTGAAGACGATCGCACACTCCAGCATCTCCCCGGCCAGGAACACGGGCCCGCGGCTCAGCTGGGCCAGAACCTCGATCATGGCTCCGGCCACGCCGCCTGCACCTGCAACCGCCCCAGACGCGGGTGAACCCGCACGTCTGCCGGGGGGGACCCGACCCCCACGCCCCGACCCCCCCCCCCCACCGCGCTCCGGGGCAGCCCCAGACCCGGGTGAACCCACACGTCCGCCGGGGGGGGACCCGAACCCCGCGTCAGAGACACCCCCCCCACCGCAACCAGGACCCCCCCACCGCACCCCGGGGGCAGCCCCAAACCCGGGTGAACCCACACGTCTGCCGGGGGGGACCCGAACCCCCGCGCCCCGACCCCCCCCCCCAAACCGAGCCCCAGGGCAGCCCCAGACCTGGGTGAACCCGCACGTCTGCCGGGGGGGGACCCGAACCCCCGCGTCAGAGACACCCCCCCCACCGCGCCCCGACTCCCCCCCTGCTCCGGGGCAGCCCCAGACCCGGGTGAACCCGCACGTCTGCCGGGGGGGACCCGAACCCCCGCGCCCCGACCGCGCCCCGGGGCAGCCCCAAACCCGGGTGAACCCACACGTCTGCTGGGGGGGGGGGGGACCCGAATCCCCGCGTCAGAGACACCCCCCCCACCGCGCCTAGAGCCCCCCCCACCGCGCCCCAGGGCAGCCCCAGACCCGGGTGAACCCGCACGTCTGCCGGGGGGGGACCCGAACCCCCGCGTCAGAGACACCCCCCCCACCGCGCCCCGGGGGGACCCTGAGACCCGCCGAGACCCGAACCTCCGCGGGCAGCCGGGCTGGGACCCAGGCGTCCGGGGGGCCTTCGGCCAAGACGGCAGCCCGGGCTTCCTGCCGCGGGGCCTCGCCCGAGCCCCGCCCCGCGGACCCGGGACCCCCGCGCGGGCCCCGCGCACTCACCGGCGGGACACAGGGACCCTCGGCAGCGCAGACAGCGACCCCGGCCCGCTCGGGAATCGTCGGCTCCGCTCGGAGAGGTTCGGGCTCCGCTCGGCTCCGTTCGGGAATCGTCGGCTCCGCTCGGAGAGGTTCGGGCTCCGCTCGGCTCCGTTCGGGAATCGTCGGGTCCGCTCGGAGAGGTTCGGGCTCCGCTCGGCTCCGTTCGGGAATTGTCGGGTCCGCTCGGAGAGGTTCGGGAATCTTCGGCTCCGCTCGGAGAGGTTCGGGCCCCGCCATTCGGCCCCGCTCGGGAAGGTTCGGGCGCCGCTCGGCCGGGTTCGCGTTCCGGTCCCCGCTCCCCCCGCCGGCCGAGCCGGTTGGGCTTCGGGCCGGTTTCCTCCCGAGTCCCGCCTTCCGGGGCCCGCAGAGCTCGCGCGGGGTGAGGCCGGCAGGGCAGCGGCGGGCGGGCGGACAGACGGACAGCCGTTGGGCGGGGGGGTTTGCAGGCAGGCAGACCGACGGACGGACAGACAGGTACCAGGGGGAGGGGTGCAGGCGGACGGACGGACAGGTACCGAGGGAGCAGGGGGTGTTTGCAGACAGACAGACGGACAGGTACTGGGGGGAGGGGTTGCGGGCGGACAGACAGACAGACGGACAGGTACGGGGGGGAGGGGTGCAGACGGACAGACAGGTACCAGGGGGAGGGGTTGCAGGCAGGCGGACGGACGGACGGACAGGTACCGAGGGGGCAGGGGGTGTTTGCAGACAGACGGACAGGTACTGGGGGGGGTTGCAGGCGGGCGGACCGGGGCCGGGGGCGGGGGTCGCCGCGCTGAGCTCTGCCCCAGGGCGGCCGAGCCGGCTGCACCTGCCCGGGAGCTGACCGCACCGAGCAGCTCACCCTGAGCTGGGCGCGGGGAGGGGGGCTGCACCCTGAGCGGGGCGCGGGGCGGGGGGGGGGCTGCACCCTGAGCGGGGCGCGGGGCGGGGGGGGGCTGCACCCTGAGCTGGGCGCGGGGCAGGGCACGGGGAGGGGGGCTGCACCCTGAGCTGGGCGCGGGAGGAGGAAGCTGCCAGGGCAGACACGAGGGCAATGGCGGACGGTGCCAAGCTGATGGAGCGGTTTGAGGGCACTGCCCGTGGGCACCAGGTGCCGCCGTCCGGCTGGCGGATCTGCCTGGCCCATGAGTTCGAGGAGAAGAGGAAACCCTACCAGGCCTCGAACGTCTCCGCCTCCGACGTGGTGAAACATCTGGGCCTGGGCATGCGGTAGGTGGCTCTGCCCTTCCGTGGCCATTGTGCACCTCAATGCCCCTGCACAGCGCTCCGCGATCACTGGCCCCTTTCTCTTCCTCAGGGAATTGAATGAGCCACCCACAGGCCACCTGCCTGGTCAGTATCCTTGGGCGCTTTGCCTTGCCCTGCTTGTCTGAGAGCCTGGCATGGCTCCCTCAGCTCTTCTCCCCGCAACCCCCGAGCAGACAGGCCTGTCAGTCCTGCCAGATTGGCCGGTTCCCCCCCACGTGCATCCCTCCTCATTATCACCCTGGTGTCCTGTCCTCTGGATGCATTTCCCAGTCTGATGGGTAGATTGGCACGGCAGGATCCGCGGTGAACTTCACGGTCTTCTGCACTTCTCCTTTCCTCGGCTGTAGAAAGCTCTTCTTGGGGTTGTTTTTTCCTTGTCTTGATCATTAGCACAGAGAAGGAGGAAAACACACCTGCAGGATATGCTGTGTTCTCCGTGGGGTCGCAGCGCCACTTTACTTAAGGTTGCACCAGTATTTCCATTTTACAGGGGTGAAAAAAGGTCTCTGGAAAGCTCCTAGAGCAGTGGTTTGCAATCTTTCCAGACGACTGTGCCCCTTTCAGGAGTCTGATTTGTTTTGTGTACCCCCAGGTTTCACCTCATTTAAAAACGACTTGCTTACAAAATCAGACATAAAAATACAGAAGTATCAAAGCACACTATTACTGATAAATTGCGTATGTTTTAATTTTTACCATGTAATTATAAATTGATTGGAATATAAATATTGTATTCACATTTCAGTGTATGGTCTATAGAGCGGTACAAACAACTCAGTGTCTGTATGAAATTTTAGTTTGTCCTGACTTCGCTATTGTTTTTTATCTAGCCTGTTGTAAAACTAGACAAATGTTTAGATGAGTTGATGTATCCTCTAGAAGACCTCTGAGTACCCCCAGCAGTACACGTACCCTGGTTGAGGACCACTGTCCTGGAGTATCAGTGTCAAGTGTTTACTGTCGTTTGTGAATGGCTTGGTTTTTCTTTGGCAGTTTGTGCTGATACAATCTAATGTAAGGTTAGGGATGACTGATCTTATAAAGTGCCATGTGATTAAAATTTGTCTAGGGTCTGACACTCGTTAGATGCTTTCTTCATGACCAGAACAGCCTGAGATCCGAAATGTGTGCAGCTCTGTGCTGTGAATGGGTTGGACGATGTCTGTTAAGCTGCACCGTTTCTATAGCACTAGTCGCTCAAGGGTTAAAAGTGGCTGTTGGAACGTTGACAGCGATACTGTAACCGATCAGGGTCCCCATTGCTACTTCCCAGGCACCCGCGCGCGCGTGTGTGTGTCTCTCTCGCTTGCTTTCCTGTGTGGCCCTTGTCATTGTCACCTCTGAGCCTAATCATTTGCCTTTTCCTCGCCTCCGCCCTGTGAGATGGGGCCCTGCTGTTGTCCCCGTTGCACCGCTGGGGAACTGAGGCACGGTCACAACGTTGGTCTGCAGCAGAGCTGGGCTTCTGTGTTCCTTGGGCCACTGCACCTGTATTTCCCCTCCGGGCTCAGCCTTTCTGGGTGGAGACCCACACCTCTCTTCTGACTGCGGTATTCCCAGGCTGCCTAGGTCCCTGCCTTCACTGTGCATCTCCCAGCAAAGAGAGTCTGCTTGCTTTCTCCTCAGAGACTGGCAACAGAGTGGTCGTTGCAGAGATAAGTTGTGAGACCGCACTTGCTTTATTGTTAAGGTGAAAAGCATTACAGAGAAAACGTAATAAAAACCATGACAGAGCCTACACAGGTGCTAATGAGTTTACCAGAGTTCATGGATTCTGGCGTGAGCAGTCCTTTGACCCCCCCCCGAGGATTCCTTGCGGCTACCACCTACTAGGGGCATCACAGCTTCAGCTCAGAAGCAGCACCCAGTCTCATGGGGCCGTTGTAGGCCCAGTCCTTCCAGTCCTACCCTAAGGATCAGGACCCTCCATGGCCCAGGGGTCCTGTGGTTCCGGCCTGTTTGCTGGATTAGGAAGAAGGCCCGGAGGCAGTTTAAACTCAGCTATTTATCCAAAACTCTTATTTGTCCGTTGGTCTCTGGAGAAGCCAGTTTGAAGGAGTATTTGCATATCCCTGGGGTGGGAGGGGGAAGGGGGGGGGCTGTGGCTTCAATGGCTGATAACTGAGGAAGTGCACTAGCCTCCCCCCTTCTACTAGAGCAGGAATGTACAGTGTCCCAACAGCATGGCTGCAGTAGCGTTTTTAATGCAATGACCTCCAAAGGGATTAACCCTAATTCTGTCAGGTTTAATTTAATTCAATAAAGTTTTGTTAATTTGAACAGGTTTTTTACATTACAGGGTATTGGCATTACAGGGTATTGGCAGTCTATCACAGTAAAGTTTGCCGATGACCCACAAATTGGTGGCAGTTCAGTTGTACAGACTGATCAGGATTTGCATGGTTAGATGGGCTCATTTGAACAGCATGTGTTTTAATACAACAAAATGCATGGCCATAAATCTAGCAACCAAGATTGTAGGTCACGCTTGGGGGGCTGTTTTGGAAAGCGGTTACTCCTGGGGGATAACTACCTGAGCCTGAGCTGGGAGGGTGGTGGAATGACTAAGAACAAACAAGATCCTTGGCTGTATAAACAGGAGAGTGGGAGTAGAGAGATGCTATTACACCTGTACATAGCAGTGGTGAGAGTACTGGTCTGGTTTCCACACTTCAAAGAGGATGTTGAGGAAATGGAAGGGGTTCAGAAAAGTGCTATATGTGAATGGTTTGAGGTTTGGAAAACCTGCCTGACTTTGAGACACTAAGAAAGCTCCACCTGTTTAGTTTAATAAAGGGGAAGTTAAGAGGGGAGGTGATCACGGTCTGTGAATACTTACGTGGGAGAAGGACTTTGAGTATTAATTTTACCCTCAGCAAGTTTGCGATGACACTAAGCTGGGAGGAGAGGTAGATACGTTGGAGGGTGGGATAGGGTCCAGAGTGACCTGGACAAATTGGAGGATTGGGCCAAAAGAAATCTGATGAGGTTCAACAAGGACAAGTGCAGAGTCCTGCACTTAGGACGGAAAAATCCCATGCACCGCTACAGACTAGGGACCGAATGGCTAGGCAGCAGTTCTGCAGAGAAGGACCTAGGGGTTACAGTGGATGAGAGGCTGGGTATGAGTCAGCAGTGTGCCCTCGTTGCCAAGAAGGCTAACGGCATATTGGGCTGCATTAGTAGGAGGATTGAAAGCATATTGAGGGAAGTGTTTATTCCCTCTGTTCGGCACTGGTGAGGCCAAATCTGGAGTATTGCCTCCAGTTTTGAGCCCCCCACTACAGAAGGGATGTGGACAAATTGGAGAGAGTCCAGTGAAGGGCAACTAAAATGATTAGGGGGCTGGGGCACATGACTTATGAGGGGAGGCGGGGGGAACTGGGGTTATTTAGTCTGCAGAAGAGAAGAGTGAGGGGGGATTTGATAGCAGCCTTCAACTACCTGAAAGGGGGTTCCAAAGAGGATGGAGCTTGGCTGTTCTCAGTGGTAGCAGATGACAGAACGAGGAGTAATGGTCTCAAGTTGCAGTGGGGGAGGTCTAGGTTGGATATTAGGAAACACTATTTCACTAGGAGGCTGGTGAAGCACTGGAATGGGTTCCCTAGGGAGGTGGCGGAATCTCCTTCCTTAGAGGTTTTTAAGGCCCAACTTGACAAAGCCCTGGCTGGGGTGATTTAGTCGGTGTTGGTCCTGCTTTCAGCAGGGGATTGGACTAGATACCTCCTGAGGTCTCTTCTATGATTCTATGATAGCAGAGGGCTCTTTAATCTGACAGGCAAAGGCAGAATGAGATCCCATGGCTGGAAGCTGAAGGTAGATGAATTCACAGTAATAAGGCAAAAATGTTTAACAGGGAGGGTAACCGGCTAGTGGAACAACTTCGGCTTGTTTCGCCGCGTAGCGCTGTAGTGGAGACAGCGGGAGAGCGTCTCCTGTTGGTGTAGCGAATACACCTCCACGAGCATTGGTAGCTACATCGATGGGAGAAGCTCTCTCGTCACCATAGCGTTGTGGATGCTGGGGGTTAGATCGGTATAATGGAGCTGCTCGGGGGGGGGGGGGGGGTTTGCACCCCTGCGTGACGTGGTTACACCGATCTAGGTCTGCATTGTAGCCTGGCCGGGGGTGGGCCGAGCTGGAGCCTTTCTCAAAGACACGCTGTAGCTCAGCCCCAGGGCTGGGCTGGGTGCAGGACTCACTCGCTGCATGAAATCGTGGCTGTGGGGTGCCGGCAGGATGCTCGTCTCAGTCCGTTCTGCCCTTCAAATCAACGCGTGCTAGACGTGTGTCCTAGCTGTAGGCGCCTTCCTCAGCAACAGGGTCTGGGTAACTCCTGCTACTCGAGGCCTTATGGACACAGTGTTACCAAGGGGCAAGCCCTGGTGAGAGCCTTGGCCTCATCTTGATACAGTGACCAGGGGCGTAGAGTGATCCAACGTATCACGCGCGGGGCTAGCGCAGTTGTAATCCTCCTAGCAGCGCGGGATCGCTGGCCACGAGGGCGTAGGAGTCGGTCCCCCCAGGGCTCCGGGCTCACCTGTGTAGACCAGAGCGCCAGGTCACTCCCACTGAGGGCTTGAATTTCTGGTCCCCCTGCAGCTGACACCGTGCGTGTGATGCTCTGTCCGGCTTTTGTCGTGCCAGGTGGGATCACCTGCGGGGGGACGAGTGCCGGACTTCTGGCTGAGCGGCTCCTAAACCTCCCAGCCTGGTGTAGCCACTGCAGGGGGACAGGGCTGTGCTGGCCTCACCTGGGTTACATTGTGCTGTGGTTCAGGGCACTTAGGCCTGTCATGCCTTACGCTGGGAGCGTATGACATAGGGCCAGCGTACTAAACACTGATTATCCTTGGTCGCGCCCTATCCAGTGATGGTATAGCTGCCATTCAATGCTAGTGGGGTGGAGGGGGGGGGTCTCTGTCTCCCCAGGAGGGGCCCCTTATCCATATAACCCCACTCAACTCTCCCCCAAACCTTGCTTCTGGCCCCTGGCTCCTCAACCCCTGCTTCCCGCAACAGACTGACAAGTCTTAGGCTCACAAGAAGTGCTGGGATCCTGGGGAAGGACACCTGGAGGGACAGGTTTCAGAGCAGTAGCTGTGTTAGTCTGTATCAGCAAAAACAACGAGGAGTCCTTGTGGCACCTTAGAGACTAACACATTTATTTGGGCATAAGCTTTCGTGGGCTAGAACCCACTTCACCAGATGCATGGAGTGGAAAATACAGTACCAGGTATAAATACACAGCACATGAAAAGATGGGAGTTGCTTTACCAGGGGGGTCAGTCTAATGAGACAATTCAATTAACAGTAGGTTACCAAGGGAGGAAAAATCACGTTTGTTGTGGTATGAGGGTGGCCCATTTCAAACAGGTGACAAGAAGGTCTGATTGACAGCAGGGGAAATTATTTTTTTGACTTAAATCAGATTTTTTTGATAAGAGGCTTTTTGAGGAAAAAACCTGTCTAAAGTTAGTTGTAATTAAGATACATTATAGCTCAAAGATCTCTCACCATGGACTAGGGATTATAAATTCTAATTCTATAGTATGAGACAATATGTTCATGTAATGGTTAAGAAAATTTTTGTAAAGGAGTTCCAATAGTTCATGGATTAGGGACCCAATCTTATGGGGCTCCAGGGGCTTCTGTATAGATTATTTAGGTTAATCTTTCTATCTACCCAGTGGGACTCAGTGCTCAGTCTAGAAGATACCATCAGAGATGCTTAGTTTTGCAGTCCTCAAACTGTGGATTTGTGTTTCCAGAGATAACATGCTTGTTGACAGCAAAAATGTTTTTAAATAAATAATATTTAGAGGTGAGAAATAACAGACCTCAACCGTCTTGTCCCTCTGCAAATTTGTGTACACAGAGTCAATCCCGTACCCCTCTCTAAAAGTGCAAAGTTCCTGAAAGTTCAGTGAATAGAAGATTGTTGGGGGCGAAATAGATCTAGACCAGGAGAAGAAGTCTGGTGAGAAGGGAGGGACAGGCAGTAGAAACAAAAGTGAAACTGTTTGAGCAGCATATTCCAGAACTCTTGAGGTCTTTCTGAGTGTACCCTTCATTGATTTGCAAAAAGAAAAGGAGTACTTTTGGCACCTTAGAGACTAACCAATTTATTTGAGCATAAGCTTTCTTCATTGATTTGAGATCTACCATACCATTCTCTCACTAGAAGGGAAAACCTATAATGGCAGAAAGCCATAAAAGAGACCCAGTTTGGGAATATTTTAATGAAGTTCCTCTACCTGTGGGTAAGACAGGCATGCGTGCAAAATGCAAACAGTGCAACAAAGAAATGCAAGGCCTGGTTTCCCGAACGAAACAACAACATGAGAAATGTTCCTTCTCAGGAGGAAGCTGCGTTGAAGATGATGAAAAGATCTGAACATGCAGGATCTTCAGGTTGGTAAACTTTTTTATTTCATACTTCTTTCTTAAGGACTGCCCGTCTTCCTTCTGGACTATTCTCGAATTCTCATGTTTGAGCAAAACATATAGTTGTTACTCTATGGTCCTGTCATTTCAGATGCAGCTGTGATAACAAATAAATATCTGAAATTGGCAGAACTTCCTTTTACAATTTCACCTTTAAAGCACTGCTGAGTGTCAGCGAATGCAATGAGTAATACGAAATGAGCAGTATGGTAATAATAATTAAATAACTGCATTGACTTATTTTGTTTAGGAGAATCCATCCTCAACATACCGGATTCTGAAGACTATCCACCTTCGAGATCACTATCATTTTCTATAGTTTCAGAGTTATCTGCCAATGAGAGTGTTTCAGTCACATCGTATATGTCACATAGCCACAGTCTATCACCCGCAGCAAAAAGGAAAAAAAATCACCATCATCCAGAAACAGCCATAGATAAGTTTGTGCTAAGAACCAGCAGATTACAAAAAGAGGTAGTTGATGAAAAAATTGCCCAGTTAGTTTATCCAACAAACTTTCCTTTCCATATGATTGAGAACCCACACTTCATTAACATGGTTCAGTCATTAAGACCAGGATACAATCCACCCAACAGAGCAGATGTCGCAGGCAAATAGCTGGATAACATGTATGAAAGAGAAATTGAGCAGTGTGCAAAACGTCCAGAGGGTAAAATTGTTAACCTGAGTCTTGATGGGTGGAGCGATGTCTACAACGATCCTGTTGTATGTGCTTGTGTGACCACAGAAGAAGGGAGTGTCTTCCTTACAGAAACAATTGATACGTCAGGAAATGCGCACACAGCAGAATACTTACAAGAAGTAGCAGTAAAAGCTATAACAAACTGTGAAAAAAATTCAGATGTCTAGTACACAGCTTGATCACAGACAATGCTGCAAATGTATCCAAGATGAGAAGAAATTATTTAGAAGAGAGTGAAGAGCGTCCCAAGCTAATAACATACGGTTGCAGTGCTCATTTGACGCACCTCCTAGCCAAAGACTTCAGTGCTCCAGAAATAAAGGCTGATGTTGTTGAAATTGCAAAATAATCCCATAACAATCACTTTGCAGATGCTGCTCTGAAAAAAGTGGGAGGAACCAAGCTAACGCTCCCACAAGACGTGCGATGGAACTCAGCAGTGGACTGTTCTGAGCACTGTATCGAGAACTGGCCTAATCGGATGACAGTTTGTGAACAAAATCGTGAAAAAATAGATGGCCCTGTCACAGCCAAAGTTCTCAATATTGGGCTTCAGAGAAACGTCGAACACGTGCTGAGCACCCTGAAGCCTGTTTCCGTAGCTTTGCACAAAACGCAGGGAAACGGCTGTTTTATTGCTGACGCTGTTGAAATTTGGAAGGAACCGAGTGAGATCTTCAAAAGACAAATCTGCAATGACAGAGTTAAATTACCAGCATTAAAAAAACAAATGGGACAAGCACTATCTCCAGCTCATTTTCTTGCAAATATTCTCAATACTTGGTGCCTGGGTCAAAGTTTAACTGCTGAAGAAGAGGAGTTGGCTAGGACATGGACATCCAGCAATCAGCCCTCCATCATGCCAACTATAATAAACTTCAGAACTCAGGGTGAACCATTCAAGAAATAGATTTTTGCTGATGATGTTTTAAAGAATGTCACAGCAGTGAACTGGTGGAAGTCACTTAAGCACTTGGATTCAGAGACTGTTGAAGTGATAATCTCACTTTTAACAGCAGTAGCTGCTTCTTCCAGTGTAGAAAGAATATTTTCTTCCTTTGGACTAATTCATTCCAAATTGAAAAGGCTACTTGTGGCACCTTAGAGACTAACCAGTGCATCCGATGAAGTGAGCTGTAGCTCACGAAAGCTTATGCTCAGATAAATTGGTTAGTCTCTAAGGTGCCACAAGTCCTCCTTTTCTTTTTGCAAATACAGACTAACACGGCTGCTACTCTGAAACCATTCCAAATTGAGAAATCGTTTGGGACCTGAAGAAGCAGAAAAGCTTGTTTTTCTTTTCCAGATTATGAACAAACAGGAAAATGAAGGTGAAGACGACTGCAGAAACCAATATTTTAAGTTTCTCATGTTGACCTGGCTGACATAGTCGATTGATTTTTGTTTTTTTTTTTAAAAATATTTCATTTAACTATTTAAGTTAAAAACAATTTTAACAAAAACAAACCTGATTTAAAAAAACTTGAATGTTTAACTAAATTCAAAAATTCATATGCTTGTTTTGTTAAAATATTATATGTTTGTTGTTGAAGAAAAAAAAATCCAGAATACATCACATTGTTGTTTTAGTTAATTACAACAATTTAAATGTCTGTCTGGTGATGTTCTCCTCCTAATACAGCATGGCAAGAAAATCTCCAAATATTAATGATTAACCTGTTGAATTGGAGATAGTTCACCTCCCAATGACTTCATAAATATCTGCTTCAGATACCTTTGGTAAATGAAATAACCAAACAATCATTCATTTTCTGATATAGCTGTAAAACTAATCTGAAAAGTTTTCAGAATAAATCACTTTAAAAATGTATAGTGTGTACCTTCTAAAACTGAAGCCTACGTCTCTCTCTTGCTGTGTGGTGAGGAACGTGTATCCAGGTTATAACAACCAACAAGAATGCACTTTCATGTAGAAATCCATGATTAAATCGAGTCTTCCTGACTAGTGATTTAAATAATGATTTAAATAACTTTGATTTAAATCAAATCCACCCTGCTTTTCAATGGTGATAAAATGTTAGAGATTTGGGGGTTGTGTTGAATAATCATCTGAACTTGAGCTCCCAGGAAGACACTGTGGCCAAGAGGCTAATGCTATCCTTGGATGCATAAATGGGGGGTAGTCAGTAGGAGCAGGGAGGTGATTTTACCTCTGTGTACAGCACTGGTGAGACCACTGCTGGAATACCACGTCCAGCTCTGGTGTCCATCATTCAAGAAGGACGTTGATAAATTGGAGAGGTTCAGAGAAGAGTCATGAGAATGAGTAACGGATGAGAAAACCTGTCCTTATAGTGATGGACTCCAGGAGTTCAACCTGTTTAGCTTAACAGAGAGAAGGTTAAGGGGTGACTTGATTCCAGTCAATAAGTACCTCGTGGGGAACAAATATTGATAATAGAGAGCTCATCAATCTAGCAGATAGAGGTAGAGCATGATTCAGGGCAGGAAATTCAGACTGGAAATAAGACACATTTTTAACAGTGAGGGGAAGTAACTGTTGGAACAGTTTACCAAGAGCTGCGATGGATTCTCCATCACTGACTATTGTTAATTCCAGATGGGATGTTTTTCTAACAGATGTGCTCTAGGAATTATTTTGGGGCAGTTCTCTGTCCTGTGCTGTGCAGGGGGTCAGACTGGATAATCACAATGGTCCCTCCTGGCCTCTCCTGGGGGCAGGCTGCTGAGCTAGGGGATCTTTTGTCTGCTCCAGTGTAGGCGTTTCTGAGTCCTGTGGCTGCCTTGTACCCGTTTGCCGGGCTGAGATCCCCTGTTCTGTTCTGTCGAGGCTGTAACCGTGCTCACCACTGCGGTGTCTGAGTGTGCGAAGCAGGGGCGAGCCCAGTGCTCAGAGCCAGGGGGCTGAGGGCCAATCCTGGCTCTGACGCTGTGCGCTGTGTGACCTTGCACAAGACCCATCCCCTTTCTATCATGTCTAGACCTGTTCAACCAATGGAAAGATGCCCTGGCCTGTCTCCGGGATGGGGAGGGTTCATTTCTTAATATCTGTCCAGTGCTCAGAAAGTGCTACCCCCCAGGGAAAGCCCTTAAGGTCAGTTCTGCATCCCCCTACCCTGCTTCCAAGGCCAGTGCCCTGGAGCCTTGTGGGCGGTTGCCGTGTGTTACAGACCCAGGACCAGTGTCTCTCTGAAGTCAGGGCTACGTGACGTGGCCATGTACAATCTTGTTCAAGTCATGCCATACAGCCTATACAGGGCCTTCTGCACGGGGTGCCCTCTGAGCGGGAGGTGAATGTCTGTGTCCCTACCACTGATGGCCACGGCATGTGTTCCGGGTTCAGTCTATATTGTATTTGCTGCTTTGCCTTTCCTGCATCCCCTCTTGAAACGTAAGCGGCACACTGGAGCAAGCATACCCAGGATTCAGTCTCTCTCCACACTCACCCAGCATCTGGTGTCTCACCCTAAATTACTATTTCCCTCCCCCACCAGGAGGCCTGCCCAGGCTTGTTCTGGTCTACCAGCCACCCTTCCCAGGCCGGAGGGGTCAACCTGAAGCCGGCTCATCGTCTGCCTTTAAGGAAACCGGGCTTGTATTTTCAGTAACTCCTTTTAAACAGCATTTTGGTCCAGTCTCAGATAGAAAATGCTGTCACGTGCCGTTCCCTGGAGCATTCCACTTGTCGTGGCCAGGCCCCGCTCTGGCTGTGCTCCATCTTGGACTTGTTGTGTTCACATCTGCCTGTGAGCTGAAGAGCCTTCGGGTAGGGAGAGGTTAGGGTTGGCACAGCCCCATGCTGTACAGAGCCACGTTTGCTTTAGTTATGTAGCACCTAAAGGACACTTTACAAGTCCCATGAGGTATGATTTGAAACTGGGATGGGCTGCATCTGTTCAAACCATGCTGCAATCGTCATCCTGACCAACCTGATAGCCTTGTATGACGAGATAACCGGCTCTGTGGATATGGGGAAAGCAGTGGACGTGACATATCTTGACTTTAGCAAAGCTTTTGACACGGTCTCCCACGGTATTCTTGCTAGCAAGTTAAAAAAGTATGGATTGGATGAATGGACTATAAGGTGGACAGAAAGCTGGCTAGATTGTCGGGCTCAACAGGGAGTGATCAACGGCTCAAGGTCTAGTTGGCAGCTGGTATCAAGCAGAGTGCCCCAAGGGTCTGTCCTGGGGCCGGTTTTGTTCAACATCTTCATTAATGATCTGGAGGATGGTGTGGATTGCACTCTCAGCAAGTTTGCAGATGACACTAAACTGGGGGAGAGGTAGATATGCTGGAGGGTAGGGATGGGATACAGAGGGCCCTAGACAAATTTGGAGGATTAGGCCAAAAGAAATCTGATGAGGTTCATCAAGGACAAGTGCAGAGTCCTGCACTTAGGGCGGAAGAATCCCATGCACCACTACAGACTAGGGACCGAATGGCTAAGCGGCAGTTCTGCAGAAAAGGACCTGGGGATTACAGTGGATGAGAAGCTGGATATAAGTCAGCAGTGTGCCCTTGTTGCCAAGAAGGCCAATGGCATATTGGGCTGCATTAGTAGGGGCATTGCCAGCAGATCGAGGGAAGTGATTATTCCCCTCTATTTGGCACTGGTGAGGCCACACTTGGAGTATTGCATCTAGTTTTGGGCACCCCACTGCAGAAGGGATGTGGACAAATTGGAGAGAGTCCATCTGAGGGCAACGAAAATGATCGGGGGCTGGGGCACATGACTTATGAGGAGAGGCTGAGGGAACTGGGATTGTTTAGTCTGCAGAAGAGAAGAGTGAGGAGGGATTTGAGAGCAGCCTTCAACTACCTGAAGGGCGGTTCCAAAGAGTATGGAGCTCGGCTGTTCTCAGTGGTAGCAGATGACAGAACAAGGAGCAATGGTCTCAAGTTGCAGTGCGGGAGGTCTAGGTTGGATATTAGGAAAATCTTTTTCACTAGGAGGGTGGTGAAACACTGGAATGCGTTACCTAGGGAGGTGGTGGATCTTCTTCCTTAGCGGTTTTTAAGGCCCAGTTTGACAAACCCTTGGCTGGGATGATTTAGTTGGGGTTGGTCCTGCTTTGAGCAGGGGGTTGGACTAGATGACCTCCTGAGGTCTCTTCCAACCCTTATCTTCTGTATAGTCTATGAACTGTGCTTACACTGGGGTCTGCCCCAGTGGACTCTCCCTCTAGACAAAACACCGTTGGTGAAGATGGTAACTGAAGGGCATGGGGGGGACGGGAGGGCAAGGTTCACATCAGCATGTGTGCACGTAGCAAGCCCAGTGCCAGCAGTCTGTGCCAGATCTGCAGTGTCTGGCTCAGCACTGGTCTGCCAGCTCCCTGGACAGGGGCCAGTAATGATCTGGATGTACAATGCCATGTATGCTGTTGGGTCTTATCATGCCTGTCAAACCAACCCGAGAGCTTTCTTTGTCAGGGTAACAAGTCTTGTGGATGGGGGGAAGCGGTAGACGTGGTATATCTTGACTTTACTAAAGCTTTTGATACTGTCTCCCATGACCTTCTCATAAACAAACTAAGGAAATGCAACCTAGATGGAGCTGCTATAAGGTGGGTGCAAAATTGGTTGGAAAACCATTCCGAGAAAGTAGTTACCAGTGGTTCACAGTCATGCTGGAAGGTTCCGCAGGGATCAGTTCTGGGTCCGGTTCTGTTCAATATCGTCATCAGTGCTTTAGATAATGGCATACAGAGTACACTTATAAAGTTTGCAGACGATACCCTGCTGGGAGGGGTTGTAAGTGCTTTGGAGGATAGGATTAAAATTCAAAATGATCTGGACAAACTGGAGAAATGGTCTGAAGTAAATAGGATGAAATGCAATAAGGACAAATGCAAAGTATGCCACTTAGGAAGGAACAATCAGTTGCACACACACAGAATGGGAAATGACGGCCGAGGAAGGAGCACTGCGGAAAGGGATCTGGGGGTCAGAGTGGATCACAAGCTAAATATGAGTCAACAGTGGAACACTATGGCAAAAAAAGCAAACCTCATTCTGGGCTGTATTAGCAGGAGTGTTGTAAGCAAGACACGAGAAGTAATTCTTCCACTCTACTCCGGGCTGATTAGGCCTCAACTGGAGTCTTGTGTCCAGTTCTGGGCACCACATTTCAGGAAAGATGTGGACAAATTGGAGAAAGTCCAGAGAAGAGCAACAAAAATGATTAAAGGTCTAGAAAACATGACCCATGAGGGAAGATTGAAAAACTTGGATTTGTTTAGTCTGGAAAAGAGAAGACTGAGAGGGGACATAACAGTTTTCAAGTACATAAAAGGTGGTTACAAAGAGGAGGGAGAGAAATTGTTCTTCTTAACCTCTGAGGACAGTACAAGAAGCAATGGGCTTAAATTGCAACAAGGGCAGTTTAGGTTGGACATTAGGAAAAACTTCCTAACTGTCAGGGTGGTTAAGCACTGGAACAAATTGCCCAGGGAGGTGGTGGCATCTTCATCATTGGGGATTTTTAAGAGCAGGTTGGACACACACCTGTCAGGGATGGTCTAGATAATACTTAGTCCTGCCCTGAGTGCAGGGGACTGGACTAGAGACCTCTCGAGGTCCCTTCCAGTTCTATGATTCTATGCTAAATATGGCACTGGTGCAGCCACCGGCGGACTCCTGTGTCCAACTCTGGTTCCCACCGTTCAAAAAGGATGTTGATAAATTGCAGAAGGTTCAGAGAAGAGCCACGAGAATAATTAGAGGATTAGAAACCCTGCCTTGTAGTGACAGACTCAAAGAGCTCAATATATTTAGCTTAACAAAGAGAAGGTTAAGGGTGACATGATTCCAGTCTGTATGTACCTAGATGGGGGACAGAAAGACAATGTGGGGGAGGTAATATATTTTATTGGACCAACTTCTGTTGGTGAGAGAGAAAACTACACTGCACGTGTGGGGAACAAATATTGATAACGGAGTGCTCATCTGTCTAGCAGGGACAGATACAACATGATCCAGTGGCTGAAAGCTGAAGCTAGACAACTTCAGACAGGAAATAAGGTGTACCTTTTTGACAGTGAGGGTAATTAATCATTGGAACAGCTTACCAAGTGTGGTTGTGGAGTCTCCATCACTGTCAACTTTTAAATCAAGTTGGGATGTTTTTCTAACAGATCCGTTCTAGGAATTATTATGGGGAAGTTCTCTGGCTCGCGCCGTGCGGGGGGTCGGGCCGGTCTGAGGGCCCGCGCCGTGCGGGGGGTCGGGCCGGGCCAGTCCGAGGGCCCGCGCCGTGCGGGGGGTCGGGCCGGGCCGGTCCCAGGGCCCGCGCCGGTCCCAGGGCCTGCGCCGTGTGGGGGGTCGGGCCGGGCCGGTCCCAGGGCCCGCGCCGGTCCCAGGGCCCGCGCCGTGCGGGGGGTTGGGCCGGTCCGGTCCCAGGGCCCGCGCCGTGCGGGGGGTCAGCCGGTCCCAGGGCCCGCGCCGTGCGGGGGGTCAGCCGGTCCCAGGGCCCGCGCCGTGCGGGGGGTCGGGCCGGGCCGGTCCCAGGGCCCGCGCCGTGCGGGGGGTCGGGCCGGGCCCGTCCCAGGGCCCGCGCCGTGCGGGGAGTCGGGCCGGGCCGGTCCCAGGGCCCGCGCCGTGCGGGGGGTCGGGCCGGGCCGGTCCCAGGGCCCGCGCCGTGCGGGGGGTCGGGCCGGGCCGGTCCCAGGGCCCGCGCCGTGCGGGGGGGTCAGACTGGACAATCACAGTCGTCCCTTCTGGCTTTGGAATCGCTGAGGCAACGACAACGAAGGCGCCAGGCGCTGGTCAGTCGGCCCAGGCTGGAAACATCCCGAGGCTCCATCATTCTCTTGACCTGTCGGCTGCTTCCTATGTCCTCCCTTGGCCCCTGGGCCCCTCACGGGTCTCCTTGGGCCCTGGTCGCTTCTTCTGTGTGTTCTCGGGTGGCGACTCCTTGTCCCTCCTGTGGGCTCTGGATCTCTCCGGCGCTCGGCGCTCGCCCCATGACGCCAAGGGCCTCCCGCTCTGTCGCCCGCCCTGCATTTCTTTGCCTCCTTCCTCGCACCCCGCGCTCCAGGCTCGGCTCTGGTCTTGCGGGGGACGGTAGGAGGATGGTGCTTTGCTCTGCCCTGGGGCGTGGGGTGTGTCTCACTCGCTCAGACGGCGTGTTTCTGCCACGTGCTGTCCTGCCGTCGGCTGACGGTCAGGCCCCTTGGGACCCCAGCCGACTCGTTCCCCAGGTGGGCACGGGCGAGTTTGCCCAGGGCCCCTTGCGTTCCCTTCCCCTTGGGTGGGCTGGGACCATGACCCACTGTGGCCCTCCTCAGGTCTCCCTTCCCCTTGGCAGGTATTTGCGGTGGTGGTACAGGAAGACACACGTGGAGAAGAAGTGTCCCGTCATCGACATGTTCAACCCGCTCCCCCTGCGCCAGATCTACGGTGAGCTGCCAGCCGCCCTGGAGGGGACTGTGTGGGGGAGCAGGGTCACTCTGGGGCACCAAAGCTGGATGGAGTCTCCCTGAGCCCAAGGTTTGGGGGGGCAGGTGGGAAGATGCCATGGTTACCCCAGGGCTGAGGGCTTAGGGCAGGCGGTTGTGGATGGGAGGATGCTGGTGCGGGCAGAGCAGGAGACACCCCAAGGCGGCCACCAGCTGGAGCACATGGCGGGGCAGGTGAGTTCTGTGGGTAACCCTGAGTATAGGTGGGTGCTGCGGGGGTTACCGGAGGGGGCAGGTGCTGCAGGGGTTATCCCCAGGGGTGGGTGCTGGGGGTACTGGGGTGGGTGCTGGGGCAGTGCTGCGGGGATTACCCCAGGGGGCAGGTGCTGTGGGGCGGGTGGGTGCTGTGAGGGTTACCAGAGGGGGCAGGTGTTGCGGGGCAGGCAGTGGCTGCTGCAAGAGGTACCCTGGGGGGTGGGTGCTGGGGCAGGTGCTGTGGGGCAGGTGGGTGCTGCGGGAGGTACCCTCGGGGCAGGTGCTGTGGGGTGGTTGGGTGCTGTGGTGGTTACCCCAGGGGCCAGGTGCTGCGGGGGTAACTCCAGGGGGCGGGTGCTGTGGGGCAGGTGGGTGCTGCGGGAGGTACCTTCGGGGCAGGTGCTGTGGGGTGGTTGGGTGCTGTGGTGGTTACCCCAGGGGGCAGGTGCTGCGGGGGTAACTCCAGGGGGCGGGTGCTGTGGGGCAGGTGGGTGCTGCGGGAGGTACCCTCGGGGCAGGTGCTGTGGGGTGGTTGGGTGCTGTGGTGGTTACCCTGGGGGGTGGTTACCCTGGGGGGTGGGTGCTGGGGCAGGTGCTATGGGGGTAACTCCAGGGGGTGGGTGCTGTGGGGCAGGTGGGTGCTGCGGGAGGTACCCTCGGGGCAGGTGCTGTGGGGTGGTTGGGTGCTGTGGTGGTTACCCCAGGGGGCAGGTGCTGCGGGGGTAACTCCAGAGGGCGGGTGCTGTGGGGCAGGTGGGTGCTGTGGGAGGTACCCTCGGGGCAGGTGCTGTGGGGTGGTTGGGTGCTGTGGTGGTTACCCTGGGGGGTGGGTACCCTGGGGGGTGGGTGCTGGGGCAGGTGCTATGGGGGTAACTCCAGGGGGTGGGTGCTGTGGGGCAGGTGGGTGCTGCGGGAGGTTACCCAGGGGGCAGGTGCTGTGGGGTGGTTGGGTGCTGTGGTGGTTACCCCAGGGGCCAGGTGCTGCGGGGGTAACTCCAGGGGGCGGGTGCTGTCGGCAGGTGGGTGCTGCGGGAGGTACCCTCGGGGCAGGTGCTGTGGGGTGGTTGGGTGCTGTGGTGGTTACCCCAGGGGCAGGTGCTGCGGGGGTAACTCCAGGGGGCGGGTGCTGTGGGGCAGGTGGGTGCTGCGGGAGGTACCCTCGGGGCAGGTGCTGTGGGGTGGTTGGGTGCTGTGGTAGTTACCCCAGGGGGCAGGTGCTGCGGGGGTTCACCGGTGGGCGGGTGCTGTGGGGCAGGTGGGTGCTGCGGGAGGTACCCTCGGGGCAGGTGCTGTGGGGTGGTTGGGTGCTGTGGTAGTTACCCCAGGGGCCAGGTGCTGCGGGGGTAACTCCAGGGGGTGGGTGCTGTGGGGCAGGTGGGTGCTGCGGGAGGTACCCTCGGGGCAGGTGCTGTGGGGTGGTTGGGTGCTGTGGTGGTTACCCCAGGGGCGGGTGCTGTGGTGGTTACCCCAGGGGCGGGTGCTGCGGGGGTAACTCCAGGGGGCGGGTGCTGTGGGGCAGGTGGGTGCTGCGGGAGGTACCCTCGGGGCAGGTGCTGTGGGGTGGTTGGGTGCTGTGGTGGTTACCCCAGGGGGCAGGTGCTGCGGGGGTAACTCCAGGGGGCGGGTGCTGTGGGGCAGGTGGGTGCTGCGGGAGGTTACCCAGGGGCGGGCGGGTGCTGGGTTGTACTGGACTGAGTGGAGCTCCGCTTCCCCTGCTCAGTGCAAGGGCCCCCATGTCCCGCTAGCCCCTCTCTCAGGCCAGGTTCCTGCAGGGAGGGGTGAATCTGCTGCTTGGTCTCTCCCACAGGGTGCCCGCTGGGTGGATTTGGGGGAGGTACCATCACACGAGGCTGGAGGGGAGAGTTCTGTCGATGGCAGTTGAATCCCGGAGTGTACCACTACAAGACAGTTGTAGCTGACCAGGTGGGTGTGTTTGCATTGCAGGCTGTGGGGTCCTGCCGCCTGGTCCCCTGGCATGCCCTTTCCTCCGCGGGCTGGGCACGTTATCCACGCTAGGCGGTGCAGCCTGAAGCACCGTTCCCCCTCTGCGCCCGGGGTACGGAGGGGACCTATGGGCATGGCTCCACCCCACTCCCCACTGCCATGCAGCCACCTCTCGGGTGGAACGTGGCAGCTGCTAAACAGCGCTGTGCAATGGGGTACAGAAGGCCAAGAAAAACTCGTGGTTCTGGCAGCGTGGGCCATGGAGCGGCTCCCAGCAGCCGTGCCGGCAGGGTCACTGCTGCCCAGCCCCGGGTCGTTAGCTCCTCGCACGGCCGCTCAGGGACCGCCTTTGCCAATTATTCTGTCAGGGTGACATCAGCAGTGAGCGAGTGACAGATCAGCACAGCAGTGGGAGGGGCTGGGAGCCACAGGCCCAGCCTGAGCCGTCTGGGGTCCTGAGCGGCCCAGACTGCACGAGGGCTTCAGGGCTAGTGAGCATGGTGCCTGCCCAGGATGGAGCCCTGGGGGACGTGCTGCAGCCCCACCTGGTACTGCCAGTTCCTTTCCCTCCTGCCCTAATCCGACCCCATGGGCTGGCAGGGCAGTCACAGCAGGATCTGGGTCTGGCCCGGGAGCCTCTGCCCTGGCCCCTGGGCCTGCAGGGTTGGCTGGACAGGCAGGGTGGGCTCGGCCGAGTTGGGGCTGAGCCGAGATGCTGGGGTGAAGGCCCCGATGCCCGGGGAAAGGGGCCAAGGGCTCTGCGGCGCACGCCTCGTCAGGAGCCCAGTGTTCGGCTTCGCAGCAGAGCTGACGTATCCTGTAAAACCCGCAGTGAGCCGCGGCGCACGGCCTGCGGTGCTGGCCCTGGCACAGGACCACGGTTTCAGAGCCGCACCTGCACAGCAGCGGGCTCGAGGGAGTGAGGGCGGCTGCAGCAGCTCCGCGCCCCCGGTGCCGGCAGGACACAGCCGTGCCGGGAGCCGGCCAGGCGGGAGGCTGTCTGCAGAGCTGGTCGATCTGATTTGCGCTCCGTGCAGCCCAGGCCCCAGCAGGCTGAGCAGCCACGTAGCGGCTGGCGGCAGGTTCCCAGCGCTTCCGTTGTCAGTGAGCTCCTCCCTCGCGGTTCTGGTGGCTCCTCTGCCCCCTGCAGTGTGACTTTGCCCCCTCCGGCGCAGGGTCCCCCCGAGGCCGAGTTGGCTGTTCCCTGCCCAGATCTCTGGGGCAGCCTCCCTGTGAGCGCCCTCGGGGCCTTCGTTCCTGTCCCCTCTGCCCAGCGGATGACAACAGTCACTGCTGCATTTGAAGAGAGTCCAAAGCCCAGCACCCTGGCTGGGAATGCCCGGCCACCCGCCCCTCCGAGCCAGCCCAGGGCTGGTGAGTGGCTGCACAGGGAGACGCACAGGCTGCGGGGTGGGCAGGACGCGGGCCATTTAGGGCCTATAGGTCCGATCCAGCTCTTTGAGCTGCCCTGGGCAGCCAGTGCTGGGGAGGGTTCTGCTGCCGGAGTTGAAGCGTGCCCAGCTCCGGGGGGCTGCCCAGCTCCGGGGGGCTGCCCAGCTCTGGGGGGGCTGCCCAGCCTTCCCATCTCAGTACTCTGTGCTCTCCTCTCCCAGTTCACCGTCTGCTTGCGCCGGAAGGGACAGACCGTTTACCAGCAGGTCCTATCTGTGGAGAGACCCAGCGTGCTGCAGGACTGGAACTGGGGCTACTGCGGCCACTACGCCTTCTACCACGCCCTGTACCCTCGGGCCTGGACCGTCTACCAGCTTCCTGGGCAGGACGTGGTGCTCACCTGCCGGCAGATCAGCCCCATCATCCCAAACGACTACCAGGTGAGGCTCCCCCTTCTCCAGCCTTCATCCCTGCCTCCGTCGGGGTCTCACCCCTCGTAGTCACTGTCCTCCTCACAGGGGGTCTGCTTCTCCCTGGCCTCCACTGGAGGGATCAGCGCAGAGCGACACGAGGGGTTGGGAATGGAGCCTGGAGTTCCTGGCTGGCAGATAAAGCAGTAGGCCTGGCGCCTGGGGGATGGTCTCAGTCACGGCCTGGGCACCTGGGGGATGGTCTCGGTCACGGCCTGCGCACCAGGCCTGGCGCCTGGGGGATGGCCTCAGTCACGGCCTGGGCACCTGGGGGATGGCCTCAGTCACGGCCTGGGCACCAGGCCTGGCGCCTGCGGGATGGCCTCAGTCACGGCCTGGGCACCAGGCCTGGCGCCTGCGGGATGGTCTCAGTCACGGCCTGGGCAGCAGGACTAGTGCTTTGGACGATGGCGTGGGAGAGGCCTCCATCCTGCCCCGGCCCAGATCCCTCTCATCCTGTCACCAGCAGGTTTTTCCTTATCTGCCTTTGCTTATCACTCCATTGCCTCACCTCGCCCCTGGGGCCTGGCAGTAGGGCCACAAAGAGGCAGCTAAAAGCCTGCTTGGTCTTTGGCCCTGGTTATCAGTCCCAGATAGAGGATAAGGCAGAGAGGGCTGGGAAGTTCCTGAGGACTCTGGGTGAGAGGTGGCAGCTGGAAACCTGCCAAGGGAAAGCTGCACTGACAGTCTCCGGCCGGCTGGGCTATGTCGTCCCAAAGCCGGCGGGGGCAGTGGGCTGGTCTGCCCTGCCGCAGGTACCCGGCTGTGTGCAGGGGCAGTCATTACTTTATAAACAGAATTGGGGGAGGGTGAGAGATGGGCAGCGAGAGCAAAGAATGGTCTCCAGCAAAGAGAGACTGTAAGGCTGAGGCCATTGCCTTTGAGTGTAGCTGAATCAGGGTGGATGCGATAAAATCACAGAAGAATGACAGGGAGGGGAAGGTTTCAGAGTAACAGCCGTGTTAGTCTGTATTCGCAAAAAGAAAAGGAGTACTTGTGGCACCTTAGAGACTAACCAATTTATTTGAGCATAAGCTTTCGTGAGCTACAGCTCACTTCATCGGGAGGGGAAGGTGCAGCAGAAGCATCTGCTCTCCCTGTCTCATAGCATAGGAACAAGGACACATTCACAATGGATAAAAGGAAATGCTTTCCCACATGTTGTACAATTATCCTGTGGAACTCACTGCCAGTGGATGGTGCTGGGGCCAAGAGCTCAACAGGGATTGGACGCTCATATCGGTAACAAGAATGTCCAGTGTTACAAAATTAAATGCTGTAAATGCCCCTGCTCCAGGATTTAGCCCAGCCTCTAGGGGGAGGCTTCCTCCAGGCAGATTATCACAGCCTGACACGGCGTGATGCTGCACCGGATGGAGGGCTGAGTCTGCAGCGGCCTGTGGCTGATGGAACTGGGTCTCCTAGCTCAGGCTGCCGCGACTCCTGCGCCCACCCGGGGTGCCGCGTTACACAGACCGTCTGCTGCTGGGTCCAGAACACTGGAGTAGATGAGCCGGGCCCAGTCCAGCAGCCTCTATGCGCCTGCGTGTCTATCAGCAGCACCACGAGGCCGTGGGTGCGACAGACTCGTGGGGAAGGGCTCAGCCCTGCCCCTGGGAATTGGGTCTGCCTAGCCGGGCGAGCGAGAAGGGGAGTCAGCAGTTCAGCTGGTTGGTCGGCTGGTGACCTGCCAGAGCCGGTTAGTTCTGGGGCTTCCCCAGCCAGGCAGCAATGCCGACAGGCCAGAGGGGAGGGCTGCGGGGCTTTCTTCCTTCCTCATTTCTATCGAGTGCTGCCCTCCCACCAGAGGCAGTCTGGGGTGTGTCGGGGCAGGGCCCCTGTGCCGTCTTGCACCCCAAGGTTTTCTCGCCGGCAGTTCTCACCCACTTGTCCCCTTTTTGCAGTTTCTGCCCCTTTCTTACCTGTTCCTGGTGCCTGTCCCAGACCTACGTACGGCCCCCTTCCCACTGGGCTATGGCCCAGCCTCGCTGCCCAGCTGCCTGTGTCCGGAGCACAGAGGTCCTGGGGGCTGCGGGGGCTCCAGGGCAGTCTCTGGCGCTGCCTCTGCAGAGGGGGCCTGGAGCCACTGTTGTTGGAGCCCATGGGGGTGTTTGGCTGTCCTGCCCCAGGGGATGCTCCCAACAGCTTCTCGCTGCCCTCCCCTCCCCATGGCCAGTCTGTCAGCTGGGCCCCAGCCCGGCTCACCCTCGCCACGGGAGACTCGTGCAGCGATGCTGTTGATTAGCTGGAATCACTCAGGTCCAGGTGCTCCCCAGGCCGGGGAAGCTGCCACAGAAGGCGCACGATCCCCCAATTCCCCGACAAGTGCAGGTAGCCAGCGGCGCAGCTCTGTGTGTAATTCGGCTGAGTGCTGCCTAGCTCCCGGCCTGTCCTCGCTGTCCGAGCCTCGGGTCAGCCCCGTGCCTGGGCCTGAGGTTGCCCCGGAGAGCATAAGAATGGCCCTACCGGGTCAGATCAAAGGTCCATCTAGCCCAGTATCCTGTCTTCCGACAGTGGCCAATGCCAGGTGCCCCAGAGGGAATGCACGGAACAGGGAATCACCAAGTGATCCATCCCCGTCGCTCATTCCCAGCCTCTGGCAAACAGAGGCTAGGGACACCATCCCTGCCCATCCTGGCTAATAGCCATTGATGGACCTATCCTCCATGCATTTATCTAGTTCTTTTTTGAACCCTGTTATAATCTTGGCCTTCAAAACATCCTCTGGCATGGAGTTACACAGGTTGACTGTGCACTGTGTGAAAAAATACTTCCTTTTGTTTGTTTTCAACCTGCTGCCTATTAATTTCATTTCGTGGCCCATAGTTCTTGTGTTATGAGAAGGAATAAGCAGCACTTCCTTATCTACTTTCTCTACACCAGTCATGATTTTATAGACCTCAATCATCTCTCCCCTTTTCCAAGCTGAAAAGTCCCAGTCTTATTAATCTCTCCTCATATGGAAGCCATTCCATACCCCAATCATTTTTGTTGCCCTTTTCTGAAACTTTTCCAATTCCAATATATCTTTTTTGAGATGGGGCGACCAGAACTGCGCGCAGTATTCAAGATGTGGGTGTGCCATGGATTTATATAGAGGCAACATGATATTTTCTGTCTTATTATCTATCCCTTTCTTAATTATTCCCAGCATTCTGTTCACTGTTTTGAACAGTGTTCATGTTGCATCCGATGAAGTGAGCTGTAGCTCACGAAAGCTTATGCTCAAATAAATTGGTTAGTCTCTAAGGTGCCACAAGTACTCCTTTTCTTTTTGCGGATACAGACTAACATGGCTGTTACTCTGAAACCGTTCTTTATTATAGTTTCAACCAATTTTCCCGGTACTGAAGCCAGGCTTACAGGCCTGTAATTGCCGGGATCACCTCTGGAGCCCTTTTTAAAAATTGGCATCACATTAGCTATCCTCCAGTCATTTGGTCCAGAAGCTGAATTAAATGATAGGTTACAGACTACAGTTGCATCCGATGAAGTGAGCTGTAGCTCACGAAAGCTTATGTTCAAATAAATTTGTTAGTCTCTAAGGTGCCACAAGTACTCCTGTTCTTTTTGAGACTACAGTTAGTAGTTCTACAATTTCACATCTGAGTTCCTTCAGAACTCTTGGGTGATACCATCTGGTCTGGTGACTTATTGCTGTTTAATTTATCAATTTGTTCCGAAACCACCTCTAATGATACCTCAATCTGGGACGGTTCCTCAGATCTGTCACCCAAAAAGTATGGTTCAGGTTTGGGAATCTCCCTCACATCCTCAGCCGTGAAGACTGATGCAAAGAATTCATTTAGTTTCTCTGCAACGGCCTTATCATCCTTGAGTGCTCGTTTAGCACCTCGATCGTCCAGTGGCCCCACTGGTTGTTTAGCAGGCTTCCTGCTTCTGATGTACTTTAAAAAAAAAATTGTTACTTTTTGAGTCTTTGGCTAAGTGTTCCTCAAATTCTTTTTTTGGCCTGACTAATTGTATTTTTACACTTCATTTGCCAGAGTTTATGCTCCTTTCTATTTTCCTCACTAGGATTTAACTTCCACTTTTTAAAGGATGCCTTTTTGCCTCTCACTGCTTCTTGTACTTTGCTGTTTAGTCACGGTGACTCTTTTTTGGTTCTCTTACTATGTTTTTTAATTTGGGGTGTACATTTAAGTTGAGCCCTATTATGGTGTCTTTAAAAAGTTTTCACACAGCTTGCAGGGATTTCACTTTTGGCACTGGTCCTTTTAATTTCTGTTTAACTAACCTCATTTTTGTGTAGTACCCCTTTCTGAAATTAAATGCTTCAGTGTTGGGCCGCTGTGGTGTTTTTCCTGACACAGGGATATTAAATTTAATTATATTATGGTCACTGTAACCAAGTGGTCCAGCTATAGTCACCTTTTGGGGCAGATCCTGTGCTGGTTTGGTTGGATGGCTCCAGGTGCACCAGTTGCCCTCGGGGCCTTTACCCCTTCGTTTCCAGCACTGTGGGCATGCTTCCCTGGTGCAGCTTGGTGCAGAGCTGTCCTCTGGCACTGGTGCCCTGTGCTCTGGGCCCTCAGCCTTGGCCTGAGCCCTCCGCCGCTCGCTATAGCAAAGGAGTCCCCAGGCCTTGCTGCAGCGGCCCCATTGCTCCCCAGAGCAGGAGTGCCCCTGCAGCGCCCCGGCCCAGCCAGCTGCTTGTGGTGGGGGGGATGCTCCGGGCCGTTTCCCTGGCAGGCTCTGAGCTGCATGCGCCTGGCGCCTGTTTCCCCAGGACACCAGCCTGCCCGTGGGAGTGTTCGTCTGGGAGCTGGAGAACGGCAGCGATGAGGCCGTGGACGTCTCCATCATGCTGACCCTGCAGAATGGCATGGGCACCAAGGAGGACAAGAGAGGGGGCCACTGGAACGAGCCCTTCAGCCTGGAGAAGGACGACGCACGGGTCTCAGGAGTCCTGCTGCATCACTGCAGCCCCGTGAACCCCTACACCCTCGCCATCTCCGCCAGGGAGCAGGTAGAGGGGCAGGCTGGGCAGGCTGCTGTGTCTCAGTGCTGGGGGTGGGGGGCACCCGCATCTGTCCCTGGTGGCAGAGGCTCAGCGCCTGCAGGATTTGGGTTCTGGGGAGGTTCTTGTGCCCCTCAGTCTGTCCCTGCCTGATCCCAGGGGCAGGGCTGCCAGCACCGGGCTCTCCAGCTACAGCGATGTCTGTGGGCATGGGGGAGAGGCAGCTGCTGCAGGCTTCAGCCCTGGAGCTTCGGAGCTGGGCACTGAACTCTGCTCTGCAGCCACGGAGGAGCCAGTGAAGCATGGATGCTGTGTGTTTGCACCGGGGGGAGGAGGGGGCTGTGGCCATTGGGAGGCCCTGGGCTCAGGGCCCTAGTGCTGGCCCCAGTTCCAGGGAGGGCAGGAAAGTGGGTCATAGGCTCTAAAGGGCTCTTACTCCCTGTCATCCCCTCTGTAGGCTGGGGGATGGGTAAGACCTGGACCTCCAGGTCCCTGGGGTGCGTGGGGAGCTGGGATTGATGGGGGTACAGAGTTGGGGCCAGTGGCTTACCAGAAAAGAAGTGACTCTCCCTGAGATCCAGTCCTGAACACTGCCAGGGGCCTGGGCGCAGTCAGCCAGCAGTGTTAGCCATGCTGCTAGAAGCGAACGGCTCCCCGAGACGTAGCGCGTCCTTCTCTTCCTCCGCTAGGCTGGCACAAGAGTGACCCACTTCACAGCGTTCAACCCTGCTGGCACAGGGCAGGCGGTGTGGCAAGACCTCCTTCAGGACGGCAGGTTGGGCTCTCCGGCAGGTGAGGTGATGCACGGCCCAGGTAACTCTCTGAGCAGAGGGGTGCACAGCTCTGCCGTCAGCGAGGCAGGGAGCTGCCAGCCTGGGTCTGACCCAAGGCCCACCTAGTTCAGTACTGTCCCTGCTTCAGAGGAAGGTGGGAGACCCGCAGTAGCTGCTGTGGGATAATCGGCCTCCTACAAAGAGCTCATCCTGCTCTCTGATAGTGAGAGAGTGGTTTAAACCCTGAAGCCGGAGGTTTAATATCCCTGCTATGATCGCGCTGGGTAGTCTTGTCAGCCCTAGAAATGTCCATCTTCTCTCTTTGTCTCCTGCTAAGTTCTTGGCCTCAGCAACTTCCTGTGGTAGTGAGTTCCACAGGCTAATTGTGCACTGTGTGGACATGCATTTCCTTTAATCGGATGTGAATTTTCCGACTTTGAATTTCATTGACTGTCCTCTTGTTCTTGTGTTCTGAGATACGGGGAGCCGACGTTCCAAAAAGGCATTAGAATATTCTCCAGCTGGTTCCTTGTGCCTCTGAAGGCACCTCCTTGCTAGCTGTTTAAATCACTGTAAACATGAAAGGGTCAATTTTATGAATTTGTTGAGATGTGGGTCAGATTTTAAAGGTGACATCAAATAAACTAGATTTGCCAATTGTCTTAAGTGTTCCAGCAATCTTCAAATAGAATCTAATAGGCTAATCCCTTTGAATTGAGTCCAGGGAGCGCTAGTTTACTAATTTAGTGCTAGGTTCTTTTCAGGTCAACTTTTAGCTTGAATAGTGTTAAATCAGTAAAAGCAGCAGAGAGTCCTATGGCACCTTATAGACTAACAGACGTATTGGAGCATAAGCTTTCGTGGGCGAATACCCACTTTGTCGCATGCATGGAGTGGAGATTTCCAGAGGCAGGTATAAATATGCAAGCAAGAATCAGGCTAGGGATAACGAGGTTAGTGCAATCAGGGAGGATGAGGCCCTCTTCTAGCAGTTGAGGTGTGAACACCGAGGGAGGAGAAACTGCTTTTGTCCTTGGCGAGCCAGTCACTGTCTGCGTTTACTCCTGAGCTGATGGGGTCAAATTTGCAAATGCACTGAAGCTCAGCAGTTTCCCATTGCAGTCTGGTCCTGACGTTTTTTTGCTGCAGGATGGCGACCTTTACATCTGCTATTGTGCGTCCAGCGAGGCTGAAGTGTTCTCGTACAGGTTTTTGTATCTTGCCGTTCCTAATATCTGATTTGTGTCCATTTATCCTTTTACGTAGGGACTGTCCACAGATCAGCCACACCATCACCAGTTTATTCACCTGCACATCCACCAATGTAATCTACGCCATCATGTGCCAGCAATGCCCCTCTGCTGTGTACATTGGCCAAACTGGACAGTCCCTACGTAAAAGGATAAATGGACACAAATTAGATATTAGGAATGGCAAGATACAAAAACCTGTAGGAGAACACTTCAATCTCCCTGGACGCACAATAGCAGATGTAAAGGCAGCCATCCTGCAGCAAAAAACTTCAGGACCAGACTTCAAAGAGAAACTGCTGAGCTTCAGTTCATTTGCAAATATGACCCCATCGGTTCAGGATTAAACCCAGACGGTGACTGGCTTGCCAACGACAAAAGCAGTTTCTCCTCCCTTGGTGTTCACACCTCAACTGCTAGAAGAGGGCCTCATCCTCCCTGATTGAACTAACCTCCTTATCCCTAGCCTGATTCTTGCTTGCATATTTATACCTGCCTCTGGAAATTTCCACTCCATGCATCCAACAAAGTGGGTATTCACCCAGGAAAGCTCATGCTCCAATACATCTGTTAGTCTATAAGGTGCCACAGGACTCTTTGCCGCTTTTACAGATCCAGACTAACACGGCTACCCCTCTGAAGTGTTAAATCAGGACACTTGGTTATTCTCAACCAATCAACAGTTCACCCAGAATCACATCAGTATGTGATCAACAGTTCACCAGTCAAGGGAAGACGCAACCAACATTCTACAGATACACTGAATTTCCTCAAAGAAGGAAATCAGGTTAATCTGGCATGATCTACCTTTGGTAACCCATGTTGCACAACATCCCCTTTTCTGTTTACCGCCAGGAATTTAATACAATTATTCTTTCACAAGTTGTTCCAAAGTCTTGCATAGTGCTGAGGTCAGACCTCTACAATTACCCAGATCACTTTTTTCTCTTTAATTATAGGTACAGTGTTAGCTATTCTCCAGGCATACAGTGCTAATGCCAAATAGACAGATTTATTAAAAATCCTTGCTACTGAATAAGCACCCTCATAAGCCACCTCTTTCAGTATTCTGGGATGAAAATTATCTGGCCCCCCTGATTACAGCACATTAAGTTCTTTGATTTTTTCTTCCAGTTCAGATGTGGTAATTTCTATTTCTATACACTCCTTTCCATCAGCCATCATGCCCATGTTCCTTATTATCTTAACTGAAAAATGAGGTAAAGCATTGGGATAACAGGGCAGAGTTTGACAGCCCTGGGAGTCCTTTCCGATTTATGTTTTATGTCTCTAAAGTTCATGCTTCAGGGTGTAACAAAGCGGCCTTTGGCGGGACACTTCTGAGAGTATCAATTCAGGACAAATTGCTCAGAGCCGGGCAGTCACAGCCCAAGGCTGGGAGTCCTTTACTACTAAGGCACCAAACCAGCCAAACAGAGAGAACTTCGGTCTCGCCCCACTGGCTAACCAGAAATCATACAGCAATTCCCTCAGACACTCCAGTTTCCCAGTATCACCACCAGCCCTGCTCCTTATGGGGATGAATGGTTATGAAAACCAATACCCCAGTAAAAGAAAAAAGGTTCCCTCGATCCCAAAGGACCAAGCCCTAGACCCAAGTCAATATACAAATCAGATCTTACCCACAAATCACACTGTTGCCAATCCTTTAGAATCTAAAATCTAAAGGTTTATTCATAAAAAGAAAGAAATATAGATGAGAGCTAGAATTGATTAAATGGAATCAAATAAATACAAAAATTGCAAAGTTCTTAGTTCAGGCTTGTTTCAGGCTTGATGGGATTTCTGCTGATTTAAACCAGTCAAGTCTCTGGAGTACAAACATCCCAGCTTGGATGGGTCATTCAGAGCTTCAGTCTGTAGCAAGGTTCCTCCAGACGTCACAAGCAGGATTGAAGACCAAATGAAGAAGATGCAGCTGCCTTTTATAGTCTCTTGCCATGCGGCCTGTGCTTCCTTTGTTTCAAACACAAGCTGCCCAGCTCATGGCTTGGAAGCCTAAGGGCGTGGCTACACTTCCAGATGTAGAGCGCCGGGAGTTAAACCAGCCCTCGGAGACAGCAGCAGGGAAAGCGCTTGTGACAGGTTGGGTCAAAGAAACCCCCTTGGGGACTGCCACCTGATGTGCTGGGACTACCTCTGAGCCCGTTATCCCTGGCAGCTTGGGACTCCGGAACCCTTGCCTGGTTTGAGCCAGACACGCCAGCCTGCTACAAACACAGACCCAGGTCTGAACCACGTCCCCCAAAAGCTGCAGGCTTAACTGAAAACAGCTTAAGAAGTGTCCCAGTTTCCAATGGGATCCAAACCCCAAATAAATCCGTTTTTACCCTGTATAAGGCGTATACAGGGTAAATTCATAAATTGTTCGCCCTCTATAACACTGATAGAGAGGTATGCGCAGCTGTTTGCCCCCCCAGGTATTAATACTTACTCTGGGTTAATTAATAAGCAAAACGTGATTTTATTAAATATAAAAAGTAGGATTTAAGTGGTTCCAAGTAATAACAGACAGAACAAAGTGAATTACGAAGCAAACTAAAATAAAACACGCAAGTCTAAGCCTGATACAGTAAGAAAATAGAATACAGATAAATCTCACCCTCAGAGATGTTTCAATAGGCTTTTTTTCACAGACTGGACGCCTTCCTAGTCTGGTCCCAATCCTTTCCCCCAGTACAGTCCTTGTTCCAGCTCAGGTGGTAGCTAGGGGATTTCTCATAACTACAGCCCCCTTTGTTCTCTTTGGCACAAGGCGGGAATCTTTTGTCTCTTTGGGTCCCCCCCCCCCCTTCTAAATGGAAAAGCCCCAGATTTAAGATGGATTCCAGTACCTGGTGACACGGTCACATGTCCTGTGAGACCCCAAGCCTCCATTCTTCCTGGCCTGACTCACAGGAAGGCCTGCCTGCAAACAGAGCCATCCACAGTCAATTGTCCTGGTTGATGGGAGCCATCGAGATTCCAAGCCACCGTGAATGGCCCACCCTTTGCACAACTAGGCCCTCAGAGTTATATTTCAAATTTCTAGTTTCAGACACAAGAATGATACATTTATACAAATGGGATGACCACACTCAGTAGATTAGAAGCTTTGTAATGATACCTTACAAGAGATCTTTTGCAAGAAGCATATTCCAGTTACATCATTCACACTCATTAGCATGTTTTCATAACATCAGATGGAGTGCACCGTCACACCCTCCTCCTGACTTACTGCCGGAGACTGGGACACAGACCATGGCGGAGGCAGTATACCTAAAATTCCTCTTTGGGCTCCCCTTGGGGCCGACACTCTTGTGTCCCCCAAAAGGGAAGGTGACCCTGGTCCGGCTGTGGGCTCATAGCTGCCAACTATGACAGACCCTTCACTGGCCAGCAGAATCCCCCCCCTTTCACTCAGCTTGGGCTTGCTTCCAGCAACAGAGTCCTTGGGGTCTGTCCCCACCACAGCGGTCACCAGGACCCCAACTTCTACCTCCAGGATACATGTTTCTGTGCATCTCTTCCACTCCATTACAGCCATTCCATGCTTCTGGGTCTCAATTTCTTTGTCTTTTAAGTCCAGGGTTTGCTGGTGGGCGGACTTTTCCCGGGCACATTGTGCATCAATTTCTATTTGTCTTCCCTTGAGACTGTCACTCAGTGAGTTGGGATACCACAGAGAACCCCTTCCTGCCAGAACAGGCACCCCTCCACTCCTGTCTTGCTGGGTTAGACACTCCAGTCAGCTTCAGCACAGAGCTAGAGGTTGGGCCACACCTCTCTGCAGTTCGCTGAAACTGAGATCCACTCAGCTCAGGGGCTTCTTAGTTAAGAGACTTTCCCAGCGCCCAGTGTTCAGCCTTCCTGGGCAGTTTGCAACTTGTGCAGTTCTAGCTGCTTCTGAATTTCACTCTTACTTATTTTGCTTCCTTTTCTGTCGCTACTTTCCTTACCCGAAATAAGCAAACAGAAAATAACAAACTGGTAACCCCTTTGTCTGATCTCCAGCCACCACCCAAAACTCACTTAAAATCACTACTAGTAACTTAAAGCAATCAGCTGTGCACAGATCCTGCTCAACTACGCCACTGTGATGGGTTGGGTCACAGAAACCCCCTTGGGAACTGCCACCTGATGTGCTGGGACTACCTCTGAGCCCGTTTTCCCTGACAGCCTGGGACTCCGGAACCCTTGCCTGGTTGTGTCAGACACACTCGCCTGCTACAAACACAGATCCACGTCTGAACCACGTCCCCCAAAATTTGCAGGCTTAACTGAAAACAGCTTAAGAAGTGCTCCTGTCTCCAACACTCAGATGCCCAGTTCCCAATGGGATCCAAACCCCAAATAAATCCATTTTACCCTGTATAAGGCTTAAACAGGGTAAACTCATAAACTGTTCGCCCTCTATAACACTGATAGAGAGAGATGCACAGCTGTTTGGCCCCCCAGGTATTAATACTTACTCTGGGTTAATTAATAAGTAAAAAGTGATTTTATTAAATACAAAAAGTAGGATTTAAGTGGTTCCAAGTGATAACAGACAGAACAAAGTGAATGACCAAGCAAAGTAAAATAAAACACACAAGTCTAAGCCTAATACAGTAAGAAAGTGATAACAGATGAAATCTCACTCTCAGAGATGTTCCAATAAGCTTCTTTTACAGACTGGACTTCCTCCTAGTCTGGGTCCAGCAATCACTCACACCCCTCTAGTTACTGTTCTTTGTTTCAGTTTCTTTCAGGCATCTCTTTGGGGCTGGAGAGGCTATCTTTTGTGCCACCTGAAGACAAAATGGAAGGGTCTCCCAGGACTTTATATAGTTTCTTTCTTGTGGGTGGAAACCCCTCCCCCGGGTGTAGAATCCCCTCTACAAGATGGAGTTTGGGAGTCACGTGGGCAAGTCACATGTCCATGCATGACTCAGTTCTCTACAGGAACGTTCCCAGGAAGGGTCAGATGTGGACTGGCGTCTATCAAGGTCCATTTACTTGAATAACCCCCCTCACGCTATGTTGATCAAATTTGCCTTAGGTTCTTTCTACAGCAAACACTTTAAATACAAGCAAAGAGCCACTGCTCATAACTTCAGATATAAAAATGATACATTTATACAAATAGGATGACCACGCTCCGTAGATTAGAAGCTTTGTAATGATACCTTACAAGAGATCTTTTGCATGAAGCATATTCCAGTTACATCATATTCACACTCATTAGCATGTTTTCATAACATTATATGGAGCGCACCGTCACAGCGCTGCCGTGTGTTTACACTGTCAGCTGCAAGCGCGCTGGCATGGCAACATTAGCAGCTCTTGCAACGCCACAGAGAGCAGTGCATTGTGGTAGCTATCCCAGCATGCAAGCGGCTGCAGTGTGCTTTTCAAGTGGGGGGGGTGGAGTGTGACATGGAGTGTGTATGTGGGGGGAGAGACTGTGCTTTGGGGGGCAGAGTGTGTCAGCATACTTCTTGTAAGTTCAGAGAGCATCAGACCCCTACACACACACACACACACCCACCCGTCTCGGCGGCAGCAGCATTCCACAGTAATGGTTTGCTTTGTGTCCCAGAGCAGATAAGCAGCCGGCTGTCAGAAACAGAGCTTTGAAAGGGGATATCCACGTGCCTGCAGCCGAGTTCAAAACAATGACCAGAGTCGCCACTTGACTTCAGGGGATTATGGGACGTTTCCGGAGGCCAGTCACAGCGCAGTAATGGAACACATCGTCCACACTGACACCTGGGCGTTTCAGCCGGGGCGCAGCAAGCGTTATGCTTCTCGTGGAGGTGAATTACCAGGAGCGCTCCAGCTGCCGAGTCCAGGCGCTCTGAGTGCCTTGTCAGTGTGGACACCTCAAGAGTTAGGGTGCCCAGGGCTGATTTAATGTGCTCTAACTTGCAAGTGTAGCTAAGCCCTTAGAGTCCTCGCCATAGGCAGGCCCCTGCATACCTTGCTGAGTCACAAGGCGTGTCTGCCTTCTCTCAGTGGGTCAGTTGTATAGCTGATGGTTCTTAATGGGCCATCAAGCAGGCTAGGCGGTGCTGACACCAAACCGTCTGGGGGTGTCACCCAGAAGCATAGCACAAGTTTGAAATACAGACATACATACATATCTATAACTCATAACACAAAGGTGATACAAACAAGATTATCATATCTAGCAAATTGTAACATTTTTGCAGATATCTTACATGGCAGATCTGGCTGATTACTTCATGGGCGTTACCCCAGGAGCCAACATTGGAAACAGGTATAGAGCCAATACTCATAACTTTAAATACAAAAATGATACGTGCATCCAGATAGCATAATCATAACCCGCAGATCATAACCTTGTCACAAACACCTCACGTGACCTCCTTCATACAAGGTTTGGTGCAACTATAGGACCTTGGTTGCAACAATGATCAATATGGTCACAGTTCATGTCAGTAACGTCACATAGAGCTTCTGTATGTCGCCTGCAGGGGTCAGGAAGGAATTCCCCACCCCATGTACGTAGGTGGATTTTTTTTTGGTTTTGTGCATTTTCCCCCTTCTTCCTCTGAAGCATCAGGGATGGTCATGGCTGGAGATGGGACACTAGGTGGGTAGGCCAGGGCTCTGAGGTGGCACCGAGCGCTCGCTCTCTCTCAGGGGCTTGGCTGGCTGGTTCTTGCTCACATGCTCATGGTCTAGCTGGTCACCACAGGGACCGTGGGGGGTTTCTATTTCCTTTGCAGTGTGTAGGTACAGGTCACTTGCCAGGATCATCTGGGAGTATCTCACTTCGTCAGTTCCCTGTCTCGTGGGGGCCTCAGGCATGGTGCCTCTCGGCGCCTCCTGGCCTCTGCTCATGGCATGTCACAGCCCGGTCTCCTGAGGGCTGCAAGACTTTGGTCTCCTTTCCGTTGTTGGGTTTAGTGTGCGGTGCTGGGTGGGGCCAGTGGCCTGGGATATGTTGGAGGTCAGACTAGAGATCTGGTGAACACTTCTGGCTCTGTGAATGCACCAATCCTGTCTTGCAAGCAACTGTCACAGACAAGGGTTGAGCTCAGTAGCTACATCAAAGAACAAAGCAAGTCACCGAGATGGCTTGGACATTTACTGGTGATTATCCATCATCGGGCTTTTGGCACCGAATGCATCTATCCCCTTCCAGTGTTAGTCCAAGGAGTAAGGATGCCATTGTGATTAAGACACTTCTAAGCGTGTGGCCTCTGCTGTTGGAATGAATTGCTCCCGCTGGGACCAGTTTACAGTATCAAGCAATTGCTTAAAGCTATAGTTCAGAACTCAGTTTGCTTGGACTTGCACAGGAGGGCATGCCTCAGCATTAGGTGACATCTAAACTACAGTGATGTGAGGTCTCACTACAGAGCATAGACTCACCAAGAGAACCCACAGCCATTGATATTAAAGAACAGCAGGGGAAATACAAGCTTTGGAATGAAATCTGACCCCTTCTTCTCCCATTTGTGACAGGATCCCTGGGTTGCAGCCTGGGACCGTGGGACCCCTGTTCCCCCTGAACTCTCTCCAGCCTGGGCTGTCTCTCACAATGCCTTGCTAGTGACCAGCAGCATCCCCTCCCGGCGCTGTGATCACTCAGCACAGCCGCATGTGGAGCCCCACACCCAGCGAGATCGCATGAAGGCTCCCAGAGCCACTCGCGAATCACACAGGGAGGCACCAGCCAAATCCCCCCAGCTCCCAGCACTGTACCCCAGGAATAGACCGTCTTGCACTGCTCAAGACGAGCTGTGCACGTTTATTAATTGGTTCACCACGTCATCAATGGAAAGTGGACATACACCGGCCTTTGCCAACCCGAGCAGGTTCACCAGACACCTCAGGCAAACTCACTGGTAAAGATAAACAGTTGGGGTATAGAATGTCACACCATTAACCCTGGAACCTCTCCACATGGTTGATCTGAGTGTCCATTTTGCAGCTGCTTTGCAGGTTCATTCACCTCTTGGTCCTGTGACCCTGGATGAGGGGAGAGGCTGTCTCCAGGTTCTCTGAGCTCTGGGGGTCCCACATGGTGACCTCAGTTTTCTATACCCTGATTCCAGGGTTTGTTAGAGGGGCACCTTCTCATTTCTCCTGGGCACTTGCCAACTGATTTCAGCTGTTGCTCTGCTGCTTCCATGGGTATCCAGTAGATGGCATGGGTGTATAACACGTTTCTTCAGTGCTTTTCTTATCAAGGCTTTGTATGTTAGGTTCAGTTCAAGGACTGTATTTCCATATTAGCCCACATTGTTAGTTAGAATGTCCTCCTTTCAAAGTTATTCCCCAATTTTATCTTTCAGTATTCCTTCGTCTTTGTCATACAATTCCTATTTCTTCTAGAGTGCCACAATTATTTACAATGAAAACCAACAAAGTCCCTTATCTTCCAAATCTACATGTCTGTGTAGGCGTGCCTGGCTGTCCCTCACTGTCAATATCAGGGGGTGGCCACGGCTCTTTGCTACAGTCCTTCATGTGGTTTTGATTGTAGATAAGCATTTCATATTATTTAGGGCTTGCAGCAGAACAAGGGACACTATTCACATATAGGCTCAGAATATCAGGGTTGGAAGAGACCTCAGGAGGTCATCTAGTCCAACCCCCTGCTCAAAGCAGGACCAATCCCCAACTAAATCATCCCAGCTAGGACTTTGTCAGCCTGACCTTAAAAACCTCTAAGGAAGGGGATTCCACCACCTCCCTAGGTAGTAACGCCTTCCAGTGTTTCACCACCCTCCTAGTGAAAAAGTTATTCCTAATATTCAACCTAAACCTCCCCCAAGGCAACTTGAGACCGTTACTCCTTGTCCTGTCATCAGCTACCACTGAGAACAGTCTAGAGCCATCCTCTTTGGAACCCCCTTTCAGGTGGTTGAAAGCAGCTATCAAATCCCCCCTCATTCTTCTCTTCCACAGACTAAACAATCCCAGTTCCCTCAGCCTCTCCTCATAAGTCATGTGTTCCAGTCCTCTAATAATTTTTGCTGCCCTCCGCTGGACTCTTTCCAATTTTTCCGCATCCTTCTTGTGGGTGGGGGGAATGACCAAAACTGGACGCAATACTCCAGGTGTGGCCTCATCAATGCTGAATAGAGGGGAATGATCACATCCCTCGATCTGCTGGCAATGCTCCTACTAATACAGCCTAATATACTATATATATATATATATATATATATATATATATATATATATATATATATATACATATATATATATATATATATATATATATATATATATATATATATTATACTGTTTGTTAGCCTTCTTGGCAACAAGGGCACACTGTTGACTCCTATCCAGCTTCTTGTCCACCGTAACCCCTAGGTCCTTTTCTGCAGAACTGCTGCCGAGCCATTCGGTCCCTAGTCTGTAGCGGTGCATGGGATTCTTCCGTCCTAAGTGCAGGACTCTGCACTTGTCCTTGTTGAACCTCATCAGATTTCTTTTGGCCCAATCCTCTAATTTGTCTAGGTCCCTCTGTATCCTATCCCTGCCCTCCAGCATATCTACCTCTCCTCCCAGTTTAGTGTCATCTGCAAACTTGCTGAGGATGCAATCCACGCCATCCTCCAGATCATTAATGAAGATATTGAATCATTAGGTCTGTTTTAGTCTTTCAGGAACCAATAGTTAGATCCATCACATGGGGTATGTCTATGCTGCACGCTCCCTTTGGCACTGTGTACATCTACACTGCAGCTGCTCCTCCATCTGAAGAGCCATTGCAATTTCAAGCCCTTGTAGATCGAATGGTGCGGACTTACAGCTTCCCTCTGTTTCTCTCGGCGAAGCGTCCCATCAGTCTAAGTTCAAGTTCAATGGTAAAAGTCTTTCTATTCTGGATGGTTAGTGGCAACCAGCAAATGCTGTGTGGGCTGACCCAGCCTCATGTCAGTCACTCGCAAAGAAAGCTGGTCAATGATGTTGGTTTCCCTGTGAGGGTTTGTAAGGAGTTCCTGCTCACCCTCCTCAAAGCGGATAGTAATGGCAGCAGCAACATGCAGAACAAGAGAGAGCCCTTCGCACTCGGTGACTTCTGATGAGGGTGGTAGAAGAATGGATGCATTGGGAAGGAAGTTATTCAGCCTCGCTTCATATGAAACTGGCAAACTACCAAGCAGTCGTGTCTCGTTACCATTTCCTTTTTGGGGAAAAAAGTCTTGGCCAGGTCTTTGCCGGAGGATTGACAGAGACAGGTGAATGTGTTAATACAGGAGGGCAGTGTGTAGCAGAGCATGGGCTAAGAGCTTCACTCGATGTTTGTGACTCAGTGGCAAGATCAGTTGCATCTTCAGTTGCTCTTCGCAGACAGAGACAATACCTAAGATAGAAAATCCCCCAGGTGAAGGAGATGGACTTTTTAGTGACAAAACTAATGACGTTTTAGGAAAGATAAAGGATACAAGATCAACAGCAAAATCATTAGGTCTGTTTTAGTCTTTCAGGAACCAACTTTTAGATACATCACAAACTACACCCAAAGATGACAAGGATACCAACAACAACAAACCCTACAACTTCTCAGCAGCAACAGAGAAAGTCTTTAAACTATTCATGGCATCGAGTCATTCTGCAATTTCCTCTTCTCTAAGAAATCTGAGAAGTGAGGATTGAGATCTGCCAACCAGTCAATGATACAACTGTACTTCCCCTTTTTGAATGTGAGCTTTCTCACGTCCTCCATGCATGGGTCGGACAATAGTGGGCTTTAGAAATTACAGAAAAAGGTTTTACTATTCAATTCAGAGCCCTCCCTCTATCCAGCATCATCCCTCCCCACCTTTCTCTCCTCAAGGACTCCTCCCGTGAGACTATGATAAGAATAAAGAACGAGGAGTGCTTGCGGAACCTTAGAGATTAACAAATTTATGTGGGCATAAGCTTTCGTGGGCTAAAACCCACTTCATCAGATGAATGAAGTGGAAAATACAGTAGGAAGATATATAGATAGATGAAAGCTACTATTTCACATTTGGGGACGATTTATATCTTCAAGTCAGCAGCACTGCTATGGGTACCCGCATGGCCCCACAGTATGCCAACATTTTTATGGCTGACTTAGAACAACGCTTCCTCAGCTCTCATCCCCTAATGCCCCTACTCTACTTGCGCTATATTGATGACATCTTCATCATCTGAACCCACGGAAAAGAAGCCCTTGAGGAATTGCACCAGGATTTCAACAATTTCCATCCCACCATCAACCTCAGCCTGAACCAGTCCACACAAGAGATCCACTTCCTGGACACTATAGTTCTAATAAGCGATGGTCACATAAACACCACCCTATACCGGAAACCTACTGACAGCCATACTTATCTACGTGCCTCCAGCTTCCATCCAGACCACATCACATGATCCATTGTTTACAGCCAAGCTCTAAGATACAACCACATTTGCTCCAATCCCTCAGACAGAGACAAACACCTGCAGGATCTCTATCAACTACAATACCCACCTGCCGAAGTGAAGAAACAGATGGACAGAGCCAGAAGAGTACCCAGAAGTCACCTACTACAGGACAGGCCCAACAAAGAAAATAACAGAACGCCACTAGCCGTCACCTTCAACCCCCAACTAAAACCTCTCCAACGCATCATCAAGGATCTACAACCTATCCTGAAGGATGACCCAACACTCTCACAAATCTTGGGAGACAGGCCAGTCCTTGCTTACAGACAGCTCCCCAACCTGAAGCAAATACTCACCGGCAACCACATACCACACAACAGAACCACTAACCCAGGAACTATCCTTCCAACAAAGCCCGTTGCCAACTCTGTCCACATATCTATTCAGGGGACACCATCACAGGGCCAAATCACATCAGCCACACTATCAGAGGCTCGTTCACCTGCACATCTACCAATGTGATATATGCCCGTCTGCCATGTACATTGGCCAAACCGTACAGTCTCTATGCAAAAGACTAAATAGACACAAATCAGACGTCAAGAATTATAACATTCAAAAACCAGTTGGGAAACACTTCAACCTCCCTGGACACTCAATTGCAGACCTAAAAATCGCAATTCTTCAACCAAAAAACTTCAAAAACAGACTCCAATGAGAAACTGCAGAACTGGAATTAATTTGCAAACTGGACACCATCAAATTAGGCCTGAATAAAGACAAAGAGAGGGAAGAGCATCTTCGCAAGCAGGCTGGCTAACCTAGTGAGGAGGGCTTTAAACTAGGTTCACCGGGGGAGGGAGACCAAAGCCCTGAGGTAAGTGGGGAAGTGGGATACTGGGAGGAAGCACGATCAGGAGTGCGCGAGAGAGGAGGGCTCCTGCCTCATACTGAGAAAGAGGGACGATCAGCGAGTTATCTCAAGTGCCTATACACAAATGCAAAAAGCCTGGGAAACAAGCAGGGAGAACTGGAAGTCCTGGCACAGTCAAGGAATTATGATGTGATTGGAGTAACAGAGACTTGGTGGGTTAACTCCCATGACTGGAGTACTGTCATGGGTGGATATAAACTGTTCAGGAAGGACAGGCAGAGCAGAAAAGGTGGGGGAGTTGCACTGTATGTAAGGGAGCAGTATGACTGCTCAGAGCTCCGGTATGAACCTGCAGAAAAACCTGAGAGTCTCTGGATTAAGTTTAGAAGTGTGAGTAACACGGGTGATGTCGTGGTGGGAGTCTGCTATAGACCACCGGACAAGGGGGATGAGGTGGACGAGGCTTTCTTCCGGCAACTCATGGAAGTTACTAGATCGCAGGCCTTGGTTCTCATGGGAGACTTCAATCACCCTGATATCTGCTGGGAGAGCAATACAGTGGTGCACAGACAATCCAGGAAGTTTTTGGAAAGTGTTGGGGACAATTTCCTGATGGCAAGTGCTGGAGGAACCAGCTAGGGGCAGAGCTCTTCTTGACCTGCTGCTCACAAACCAGGAAGAATTAGGGGAAGCAAAAGTGGATGGGAACCTGGGAGGCAGTGACCATGCGATGGTCGAGTTCAGGATCCTGATACAGGAAAGAAAGGAGAGCAGCAGAATACCCTGGACTTCAGAAAAGCAGACTTTGACTCCCTCAGGGAACTGATGGGCAGGATCCCCTGGGAGAATAACATGAGGGGGAAAGGAGTCCAGGAGAGCTGGCTGTATTTTAAAGAATCCTTATTGAGATTACAGGGACAAACCATCCCGATGTGTAGAAAGAATAGTAAATATGGCAGGCAGCCAGAATGGCTTAACAGTGAAATCCTTGCTGATCTTAAACACAAAAAAGAAGCTTACAAGAAGTGGAAGATTGGACAAATGACCAGATATGAGTATAAAAATATTGCTCGGGGATTCAGGAGTGAAATCAGGAAGGCCAAATCACACCTGGAGTTGCAGCTAGCAAGAGATGCTAAGAGTAACAAGAAGGGTTTCTTCAGGTATATTAGCAACAAGAAGAAAGTCAAGGAAAGTGTGGGCCCCTTACTGAATGAGGGAGGCAACCTAGTGGCAGAGGATGTGGAAAAAGCTAATGTACTCAATGCTTTTTTTGCCTGTGTCTTCACGAACAAGGTCAGCTCCCAGACTACTGCACTGGGCAGCACAGCATGGGAAGCAGGTGACCAGCCCTCTGTGGAGAAAGAAGTGGTTCGGGACTATTTAGAAAAGCTGGACGAGCACAAGTCCATGGGGCCGGATGCACTGCATCCGAGAGTGCTAAAGGAGTTGGCAGATGTGATTGCAGAGCCATTGGCCATTGTCTTTGAAAACTCATGGCGATCCGGGGAAGTCCCGGAAGATTGGAAAAAGGCTAAAGTAGTGCCCATCTTTCAAAAAGGGAAGAAGGAGGATCCTGGGAACTACAGGCCAGTCAGCCTCACCTCAGTCCCTGGAAAAATCATGGAGCAGGTCCTCAAGGAATCAATTCTGAAGCACTTAGACGAGAGGAAAGTGATCCGGAACAGTCAGCATGGATTCACCAAGGGAAGGTCATGCCTGACTAATCTAATTGCCTTCTATGATGAGATAACTCGTTCTGTGGATGAGGGGAAAGTAGTGGACGTGTTGTTCCTTGAATTTAGCAAAGCTTTTGACACAGTCTCCCACAGTATTCTTGCCAGCAAGTTAAAGAAGTATGGGCTGGATGAATGGACTATAAGGTGGATAGAAAGTTGGCTAGATTGTCGGGCTCGACGGGTAGTGATCAATGGCTCCATGTCTAGTTGGCAGCTGGTATCAAGTGGAGTGCTCCAAGGGTCGGTCCTGGGGCCGGTTTTGTTCAATATCTTCATTAATGATCTGGAGGATGGTGTGGATTGCACCCTCAGCAAGTTTGCAGATGACACTAAACTGGGAGGAGAGGTAGATATGCTGGAGGGTGGGGATAGGATACAGAGGGCCCTAGACAAATTAGAGGACTGGGCCAAAAGAAATCTGATGAGGTTCAACAAGGGCAAGTGCAGAGTCCTGCACTTAGGATGGAAGAATCCCATGCACTGCTACAGAATAGGGACCGAATGGCTCGGCAGCAGCTCTGCAGAAAAGGACCTAGGGGTTACAGTGGACGAGAAGCTGGATATGAGTCAACAGCGTGCCCTTGTTGCCAGGAAGGCCAATGGCATTTTGGGATGTATAAATAGGGGCATTGCCAGCAGATCGAAGGACGTGATCGTTCCCCTCTATTCGACATTGGTGAGGCCTCATCTGGAGTACTGTGTCCTGTTTTGGGCCCCACACTACAAGAAGGATGTGGAAAAATTGGAAAGCATCCAGCGGAGGGCAACAAAAATGATTAGGGGACTGGAACACATGACTTATGAGGAGAGACTGAGGGAACTGGGATTGTTTAGTCTGCAGAAGGGAAGAATGAGGGGGGATTTGATAGCTGCTTTCAACTATCTGAAAGGGGGTTCCAAAGAGAATGGATCTAGACTGTTCTCAGTGGTAGCAGATGACAGAACAAGGAGTAATGGTCTCAAGTTGCAGTGGGGGAGGTTTAGGTTGGATATTAGGAAAAACTTTTTTACTAGGAGGGTGGTGAAGCACTGGAATGCGTTACCTAGGGAGGTGGTGGAATTTCCTTCCTTAGATATTTTTAAGGTCAGGCTTGACAAAGCCCTGGCTGGGATGATTTAGTTGGGGATTGGTCCTGCTTTGAGCAGGGGGTTGGACTAGATGCCCTCCTGAGGTCCCTTCCAACCCTGATATTTTATGATTCTGTGAGTGAATGGGTCATTACGCAAACTAAAAACTATTTCCCCCCCTACTGTTACTCTCATCTTCTTGTCAACTGTATGAAATGGGCCATCCTGATTACCACTATAAAAGTGATTTTCCCTCCTGCTGATAATAGCTCACTTTAATTGATTTGTCTCCTTAGAGTTGGTAAGGCAACCCCCATCTTTTCATGTTCTCTGTGTGTGTGTGTGTATATATATATATATCTTCCTACTGTATTTTCCGCTCCATGCATCTGATGAGGTGGGTTTTAGTCCACGAAAGCTTATGCCCAGATAAATTTGTTAGTCTCTAAGGTGTCACAAGTACTCCTTGTTCTTTTTGCTGATACAGACTAACATGGCTACCACTCTGAAACGTATGATAAGAGTGGAAATTCAGTCCCTTCTTGAAGTGTAGGGGCAATAGAGGAGGTTCGCAGATAGTACGAGAATCGGGTTTTATTCAAGATGTTTCCCTATACTGAAGAAGGGTGGAGAACTCCATCAGATATTGGACCTAAGGAAGCTTAATGCATGCATCAGAAAGTTCCATTTCTGATGGTAATCCTGGCATCTCTCATCCCCTCACTTTCAAGTCAAGGTTGGTTTGCAGCCCTTGATCTAAAAGACATGTGTTTTCATCGTGTGAGGAGACCAAAACGTTGCAAATACCTGCAGTTTGCCATTGGACAAGGTCACTTCCAATACCAGGTTCTACCCTTTGGGCTTTCAGTGGTGCCTAGAGTCTTAACAAGATGCTTGTCCGTGGTAGTGGCTTTTCTAAGACATCAGGGAGTTTTTGTTTACCTGCTTTTGAGCAATTGGCTTCTGAAGACACCAGCCAAGGAAGTTTTGTAAGGGATGTCTGCTATAGGCCTGTTTCACAATGTAAGTCTGTTAATAACTGTGAACAAGTTTCAGAGTAGCAGCCATGTTAGTCTGTATCTGCAAAAAGAACAGGAGGACTTGTGGTACCTTAGAGACTAACCAATTTATTTGAGCATAAGCTTTCGTGAGCTACAGCTCACTTCATTGGATGCCTAGAATGGAACATATAGTAAGATAGATAGATACATACATACGGATAAGTTGGAAGTTGCCATGCAAACTGTGAGAGGCTAATTAGTTAAGATGAGCTATTATCAGCAGGAGAAAAAAACTTTTGTAGTGATAATCAAGCTGGCCCATTTAGACAGTTGACAAGAAGGTGCGAGGATACTTAACATGGGGATATAGATTCAATATGTGTAATGACTGAGCCACTCCCAGTCTCTATTCAAACCCAAGTTAATGGTATCTAGTTTGCATATTAATTCAAGCTCAGCAGTTTCTCCTTGGAGTCTGTTTTTGAAGCTTTTCTGTTGCAAAATTGCTACCCTTAAATCTGTTACTGAGGGGACAGAGAGGTTGAAGTGTTCTCCTACCGGTTTTTGAATGTTATGACTCCTGATGTCAGATTTGTGTCCATTTATTCTTTTGCGTAGAGACTGTCCAGTTTGGCCAATGTACATGGCAGAGGGGCATTGCTGGCGCATGATGGCATATATCACATTGGTAGATGTGCAGGTGAACGAGCCCCTGATGGCATGGCTAATGTGATTAGGTCCTATGATGGCGTCACTTGAATAAATATGTGGACAGAGTTGACATCAGGCTTTGTTGCAAGGATAGGTTCCTGGGTTAGTGGCTCTGTTGTGTGGTGTGTGGTTGCTGGTGAGTATTTGCTTCAGGTTGGGGGCTGTCTATAAGCGAGGACTGGTCTGTCTCCCAAGATCTGTGAGAGTGAGGGGTCATTTTTCAGGATAGGTTGTAGATCCTTGATAATGCGTTGGAGGGGTTTTAGTTGGGGGCTGAAGGTGACGGCTAGTGGCGTTCTGTTATTTTCTTTGTTAGGCCTGTCCTGTAGTAGGTGACTTCTGGGTACTCTTCTCGCTCTGTCAATCTGTTTCTTCACTTCCGCAGGTGGGTATTGTAGTTGTAAGAATGCTTGATAGAGATCCTGTAGGTGTTTGTCTCTGTCTGAGGGGTTGGAGCAAATGCGGTTGTATCGCAGAGCTTGGCTGCAGACGATGGGTCGTGTGGTGTGTCCTGGATGGAAGCTGGAGGCATGTAGGTAGGAATAGCGGTCAGTAGGTTTCCTGGACACTACTGTGCTAATAAGCGATGGTCACATAAACACCACCCTATACCTGTGCATCCGATGAAGTGGGCTGTAGCCCACGAAAGCTTATGCTCTAATAAATTTGTTAGTCTCTAAGGTGCCACAGCTACTCCTGTTCTTTTTGTGAACAAGTCTCTTCCATCACCTGTTCAGAGCATTCCTTTCATAGGCCCGACCCTCCTCGAGCGAGCAGAGCTCTCCTGCCCAGAGGCAGGTTTTAGAATATCCAGACTGCAGTACCAGCATTTGACCAGAAACCTGTCCCGAAGGTGGTTATTTATCTGAAATTGCTGGTTCCTTGATATCAGAAACGTAGGTCACCCCCATGCCGGGCTCAGAATGGGGCCACCGCAGAATGGGGGGGTCCTAGAATTACAGCCCAACCAAGGACTGCACGTTCAGAAGAATTTGTATTCCATAAGTATTCTGAGGTCTGTGCTGCGGGGGGCCCGGACAGAAAACACCCTCCAGAGGGACAGCTGTGGGTGCCCCCTTGCCGGCATTGAGGGTCGCTTGCAATGCACCCCCAAGATCTGGTATGATGGAAGTGTCACTGATTTTAATGAACTCTGGAAATATCCACCTCTACCCCAATATAACGCTGTCCTCGGGAGCCAAAAAATCTTACTGCGTGGTAGGTGAGACCGCGTTATAGCGAACTGGCTTTGATCCACTGGAGCGCACAGCCCCGCCCCCCCGGAGCGCTGCTTTACCGCGTTCTATCCGAATTCGTGTTACGTTGGGCCGCGTTATATCAAGGTAGAGGTGTACCTAGATTCTGCCCCATCGACTGGGTACCAATGGAAGCAGCAGCTGAAATCAGCTGGCAAGTGCCCAGGGGAAATGAGAAGGTGCCCCCCTCCCTCCTCCTCTGGGGTCTCAGTACTGCAGAGGCCGGGGACGGAGCTGAGGGGCAGGGAGCGACCACGTCCATTCTGTAATCTTGCCCGTGGGGAGGAGGCGCGGGGGTGCAGGAGCACTGTGGTGGTGCTCCGGGAAGGTTCCAGCGTCTGGCCTGTGCAGGCCGAGCAGCGGGAGCGTGCAGACGATGTGGAGAACGCCAGTTACGAGTCAGTAACCTCCATCTTATCACCGTTAGTGACTGCGTCTTCAAATCTGCGTTGACCTCTGGCACGGCCCTGCTGTAACTCCTGCTCCCGTTTATTGCCACACTGGGGCAGAGTTCCAATTTTGAAGGGTTTCTCTTGGCTCAAATAGCCTCTCAGCCCTGCCATTAGCTGTGGCCATGTGCTCCGTGCCGGGTCCCCGTTCGGTCAGCAGGGCGCCTGTCTGTGGAGCCTTTGCTGCTGGGTTTTTGTAGCATCCGCGGCACCACGAAGGACTGTACTTCCTCTGCTTTTAATGGTAGGGCCCTTCTAGAAAGGAGCATTTCGCTAACGCTGTGTGACTGTCACTGTGGTGCTTCCCTCTCCCCAGCACACCGAGCCTAATTAGATTGTGGTCACTGTTGCTTAGTGGCTCAGCTCCTCTCACTTCTTGAATTGGCTCCTGTGTGCTACTTAAGACAAAGTCAAGAATGGCCACACTGGGTCAGACCAGTGATCCATCTAGCCCCGTATCCGGTCTGCCAACAGTGGCTGGTACAAAGAACATAACATAAGAACGTCCATAAAGGGTCAGATCAAAGGTCCATCTAGCCCAGTCTCCTGTCTACCGACAGTGGCCAATGCCAGGTGCCCCAGAGGGAATGAACAGAACAGGGAATCATCAAGTGACCCATCCCCTGTCACCCATTCCCAGCATCTGGCAGACAGAGGCGAGGGACACCATCCCTGCCCATCCTGGCTCATAGCCATTGATGGATCTATCCTCCATGAACTTATCTAGTTCTTTTTTGAACCCTGTTATAGTCTTGGCCTTCACAACATCCTCTGGCAAGGGGTTCCACAGATTGTACATTGTGGGAAGAAATACTGCCTTCTGTTTGTTTTAAACCTGCTGCCTGTTCATTTCATTGGGTGATCCCTGGTTCTTATGTTGTTTACCCTGTTATATAACACTTCCCTGTTCACTTTCCCCACACCAGTCATGATTTTATAGACCTCTAGCATATCCCCCCTTAGCCGTCTCTTTTCCAAGGTGAACAGTCCCGGTCTTATTAATCTCTCCTCATACAGCAGCTGTTCCCCACCCCTCATCATTTTTGTTGCCCTTTTCTGAACCTTTTTCAATTCCAATAGATCTTTTCTGAGATGGGGCGACCAGAACTGCACGCAGGGTTCAGGGTGTGGGTGTGCCATTGATTTATATATAGGCAATATGATATTTTCTCTCCTTTTTTTCCCCTAATGATTCCCAATATTCGGTTAGCTTTTTCGACTGCCACTGCACGTTGAGTGGATGTTTTCAGAGAACTATCCACAATGACTCCAAGATCTTTCTTGACTGGTAACAGCTAATTTAGACCCCATCATTTTATATGTAGAGTTGGGATTATGTTTTCCAATGTGCATTATTTTGCATTTATCAACATTAAATTTCATCTGCCATTTTGTTGCCCAGTCACCCAGTTTTAAGAGACCCTTTTGTAGCTCTTCGCAGTCTGCCTGGGACTTAACTATTTTGAGCAATTTTGTATCATCTGCAAATTTTGCCACCTCACTGTTTACCCCTTTTTCCAGATCATTTATGAGTATGTTGAATAGGCCTGGTCCCAATACAGACCCCCGAGGGACACCACTATTTAGCTCTCTCCGTTCTGAAAACTGACCATTTATTCCTCCCCTTTGTTTCCTATCTTTTAACCAGTTACCAATCCATGAGAGCACCTTCCCTCTTATCCCATGACAGCTTCCTTTGCTTAAGACCCTTTGGTGAGGGACCTTGTCAAAGGCTTTCTGAAAGTCCAAGTACACTATATCCACTGGATCCTCCTTGTCCACATGCTTGTTGACACCCTCAGAGACTAGTAATAGATTGGTGAGGCATGAATTCCTTTTTCAAAAGCTGTGTTGACTCTTCCCCAACAAATCATGTTCATCTGTGTGTCTGATGATTTAGTTTTTTCACTATAGTTTCAACTAGTTTGCCTGGCGCTGAGGTTAGGCTTACCGACCTGTAATTGCCAAGGTCACCTCTGGTTCGCCTTTCCTTGTAGGCACTAGAACTTTCTGTTCCACGAAGCAATCAGTGAAAGTGTTTAGAAATTGTTTCTCTGCACTTTGTGCTTTTGCCCAGTTTATCAGAGGGGCTAAGTGCTGAGTCTGGACCAGCCTCGCTCCTTGCCTGAGCCTGCAGGACAATGTGGGGCTGGCGGCAGGTCCTGGGATGCTCTTTTCGGGGGGTGAGAGTCCCAGCTTTCTCACCGTCTGCTTTTCCTACCCGACAGGTAAGGGCAGCCTCACGGAGAAGGGGGAGGTGACTGCAGCAGCTGTTTGCGCCAGCTGCACAGTGCCGGCCCGGGGGCACAGGACGCTGGAAGTGGCCCTGGCCTGGGACATGCCGCGCATTCACTTTGGCTCAAAGGAGAAGCTGCATCTCAGGTAAGTGGCCAGATCCCCTGTGTGCTTCCAGGCACAGCTGCCACCCACCAGACGGAGCTGTGTGTGCCGTGTGCCCAGCCTTCTCCCGCCGTCACGCAATGTGGACCCGTCACCAACTCCAGTGCGTGCATCTTGCATGGTCACCGTGCCCCTGGGATGCTGCCCAGCTTCCCCCTTATCCCCGCAGCACATGCCCTGCCCATCCCACTTCCCTGCACCCCAGCCTGGTCCTGGGCCGCAGGGACAAAGCTTACCTAGCCCCAGCTGGTCCCATCACGGAGGAGCCGTGCCTGCTGGGGCATGGGGTCTGCATGGGCCGCCCCAGCCAGGGCAGACTCCTGAGTGGTGCATGTGCCCTGGGCAGAGTCTGCCCAGCAGGCTCAGGGGGTCTCTCAGGGCACCTTTGCCTGCATTGCCCATTGTTTAACCTCCGAGACTCGGTCAGACCCTGTTCGGGCTGGGCCAAGACAAGAGGATTCTCCATTGCTCGGAGTCTTTATATCAAGGCTGGGCCCTGCTCTGGCTCAGCCGAGCACTGGGCCTGGTGCAAGGGCTGCTGGATGGGGTCTGCAGCCGGTGTCTGCAGGAGCTCAGACTGGATGGTGACACGGGTCCCTTCTGGCTTCCTGGCTGCTTGTAATGGCGCACTACCCGTCTGGGTGCCCCAGCCTTGGGAGACCTCGTCCTAGCCCCCCTAGGCGAAGCCAGCTGCAGCCGCTGCTCCTTTCCCACCCGCGCCCAGCGCTCAGGGAGAGCTGGGAGTCCTGCCGGGAAGCGGCAGGTGGGGGTGGCTGTGTCTGGGTCAGCGGCAGTGTGTCAGGGTGACAGCCTGCGCCCAGCCTGGGGAGTTGCAGGTTCCTGATGTTGTTGATTTCCCGTTCTGCAGGGTGCTAGAGCCGTTCACGTTTCTGTACGGCACTGCCGGCACACGGGGCACCCTGAGGGAGGGTGGAAGGGAAAGCACCGGCAGGGCCCCTGCCCCTCCCTGCAGTGCCAGGGCCGTGCTGAGAACAGGCCCTGTCGGTCCCTGGCCTGAAGCGCTGTGCTGGCCGGGGCGGGTGTCCCTGCCCTGCGGGGGACCGTGCTCTCCCGCGCAGACAGGGCCGGACAGGCGGCACCTGGCTGCCTCCTGCAGACCTGCACCCAGTAACGTCTCTCCCGCAGGCGGTACACGCGCTATTTCGGCAGCGCAGGGGACGCGTGCCCTGCCCTCTCCCACTACGCGCTCACGCACTGTGAGCAGTGGGAGGAGAAGATCGAGAGCTGGCAGAGGCCCATCTTGGAGAGCAGGTAGAGTGGTTGCCTGGCTGGTAGCTGGGGCCATCTCCAGTGGGGGAGCCCCCTGGCCAGGCCACAGACAAAGGGTTGGGCAGAATTGACAGGCTGCTGCGGTCACCGGGGTCTGCAGAGTTGGTTTGGGGCAGGTTTGGCCTCCTGCCAGCCGCAGAGTGGCTCGTTGGAGACTCACTGCATCCCCCCAGGTGGCTGGTCCTGCTGCACCCGGCTCCTGAAGCGTGCGAGGGCGAGTGTGCCGCTCCTGCGTGTACAATGGGGTGGGTGTCTTGCTGTGTGCTCCCCCATGCAGGGGGGCCTCTGGGGGTCTCCTGTCAGAGCCTGCCACCCGGTGGGTGAGCCCCGTGCTCATGTGAGGGCAGGTACTGGGCCCCGGGGCCGGTCCTCTCCTCGCCGGTTCCCTTAGCCCAGAGCCGTGGTGCAGAGCTCCGTGCGGGGTGTCTCCTTCACGCCTTGCTCCCCTGGCTCTCCGGGGGAAAGGGGAGGCTGCGCACATGCGGGCCCAAGGAGCTTGCTGTTGCTGGCTGAGCCAGCCCAGGCCGGCGCTGAGCACCGGGAAGGACCCAGGAGCCGGAGCTCCCACCCGGCCTGAGAGGCCGGTCGCTCCTCAGCTGTGAGTGGTCCCCTCAGGGCAGCTGCTGGGGCGGGCTGGAGCCTGCGTCCCCCTCGGCCTTCTGCCCCCTCCCCAGCAGGTGTGTCTGAGTACGCTGCCCCCCAGCTCTGTGTCCCAAGGAGGGCAGGTGGGGGGCCCTTCCCGGGGTCTGAGGAAGGTGGGGTGGGTTATAGGGCTCCTGGCCCATGAGGCCGGGCTGTGGCTCCGTGAAGCGGGATCCACAGAGGCGACGTATTCGCTCTCCCATCTGTCCCTCTCGCCCACAGCCACCTGCCCCCCTGGTACAAGTCGGCTCTCTTCAACGAGCTCTACTTCCTGGCGGACGGCGGGACCCTGTGGCTGGAGCTGCCCCCGGAGGCCTGCGCGGAGGACGTGCAGGGCCCCGCGGGGGCCGGGCTGTCCCAGCTCTTCCCTGTCCTGCGGGAGTACGGAAGGTTTGCTTACTTGGAAGGTAAAGTGCAGGGCTGAGAGCCGCAGGGCGAGGGTCCCACTCACCCCCCCGACTGAGCCCAGGGCAAGGGGCATGTCACCCTCTGGGGCGGCCTCGCTGACCCACTTCCCTCAGGGCGGGGGGAGGGAGCAGCCTGCCCCCCCATGGAGTCCATTGGGGGCTGCACCCCCTCGCCCAGGGCATGGGCAATGCCTCGCCGCTAACAGCCCCCAGGAAGGGCAAATTCCCTGCTGGGCACAGGGCTCCTCCCGGCTCCAGTGCTGGGGACAGGGCCCATCCCCCTCCTCCCCCGCTCCCCGTGTTGTGTGGAGGGGTGGGGACCTCTGGTGCCCCTACGGCCCCCCGGCAGGATCTGCCCCCCTCACTGTCTGTGCTGGGCTTCCAGGTCAGGAGTACCGGATGTACAACACCTACGACGTTCACTTCTACGCCTCCTTCGCCCTCGCCATGCTGTGGCCCAAGCTGGAGATCAGCCTGCAGTACGACATCGGTGAGCACGCAGCGGGCCCGGCCCCCTGCCCAGCCCGGCCCCCTCAGTGGGTTCACAGGCCCCCAGCCAAATGCTCTGGAGCTACTCCCCACGAAGCCAGGCAGGACTCTGGGGAAGTCTCCTCTCTGGGAGCAGCCTGTCTGCAGGACACACAGCTCACCCGGCTTCCACCTTCCTGGGTCTGACCTCGGAGCATTCAGCCTCCTCTGCCCCTCCGTGCGCTTCCCACAGCGAGTCCGCCCAGGCGGGGTCCTGGGGGGGCCAGAGGGTCCTGCCCCCAACTCCGCAGTCAGACGTGACTCTCAGCCAGCCAGTAAAACAGAAGGTTTATTAGACGACAGGAACATGGTCTAACACAGAGCTTGAAGGTGCAGAGAACAGGACCTTTCAGCCGGGTCCATTTTGGGGGCAGTGAGCCAGACAACCACGTCTGCACTTCACTGCATGTCTCCAGCCAGCCCCAAACTGAAACTCCCTCCAGCCCCTCCTCCTCTGGGCTTTGTCCCTTTCCCGGGTCAGGAGGGCACCGGATTCCTTTGTTCTCCAACCCTTTAGCTCTCACCTTGCAGGGGGGAAGGGCCCAGGCCATCAGGTGCCAGGAGACAGAGTGTCAGCCATTTATATACACCTGGCCCTTTGCTCTGCAACAATTACACCCCCTTATCCCACCCCCTAGAGACTTAAGAAATGCATAGGGGAAACTGAGGCACCCCTACAGTATTCAGAAGAAGCATTAAGAACAGTCCCGCTTCATCACAGTTCATGGGCCCCTGGCTAAGCCCACTGCCCCGCCCGGGCCCCTTGTTTGGGCTCACCGATCCCTATCCTGGCTCCCCGCCACACCCAGGCCCCTTGATAGGCTGTGCCCAGCCCTCGCCCCGCCCGGGCCCCTCATCGGGCTCAATAGCCCCCCACCCCAGCCCCTCAGTGGGTTCACCAGCCCCCTGCCCCACCCCCCATCTGGCCCAGGGCACCAGCAAACTGGCACACACCCCGCCCCCCCAAGGCAGGGAGGGAGCCGTCTGTGACCGTGCTGCTCCGGCCGGGGAATCCTGTCTGGGCACTGGGGGTGGTTTCCGCCTCTTTGCTGCACCCGAGCAGGGCAGGGATCAAGTGTGGCCCCGGGGCCCTCAGCAGCGGCCGTCTGAGCTCACTGCTCCTGCCCAGGCCGGGGGCCGTCACCCATTCTGACCCGAGACTGGGAACAGCCGGGTGGTTTTCCAGGCACAAGCACCCCACACCTGGCACCAGGGCGAGTGGTCTCTGCAGGGGTAACGGGTGCTCACCCCACTGGCCGGGGAGACCTTGGCATGGCTGGGGCCTGCCAGCTTCCTGAGGGTCTGTGTCCCCCAGCTGCCGCTGTGCTGAACGAGGACACGCAGCCCAGGCTGTACCTGATGAATGGGCAGACGGCCCAGGTGAAGCTGAGGAACGTGGTGCCCCACGACATCGGGGAGCCTGGTAAGGTCTCGCCCTGGCATGTGGCTGGGGCCAGGGCTGGGCTGTGCCGGGCAGCCCATTCTCCAGCTCAGTTATAAATGCCCCACACACTGAATTCATCCAGCTCCCTAGCCGGGCACAGCCCCATTGGGAACGTGTCCTCAGATGCAGCCAAACTGTCCCTTGGTGTGCCCGGGGGGAGGAGGGGCGGGAGGGGGTGGGGCAGGGAGGCCACCACCAGGAGCGCCCCCCCATTGCCGCTAGGTTGGGGGGAAATGCTGTGGAGGTGGGTGTGCAGTGCAGTTACAGAGATGGGGACACATTCCCAGGAGGGCTCACTGGTGGCAGGGAAGAGGCACAGTGCAGTTACAGGAGGGGTCACTGCTGGCATGGAGGGCGCAGTGCAGGTACGGGAGGGCTCACTGCCGGCGTGGGGGGGGCGCAGTGCAGTTACAGGAGGGCTCACTGCCGGCGTGGGGGGGGCGCAGTGCAGTTACAGGAGGGCTCACTGCCGGCGTGGGGGGGGGCGCAGTGCAGTTACAGGAGGGCTCACTGCCGGCGTGGGGGGGGCGCAGTGCAGTTACAGGAGGGGTCACTGCTGGCATGGAGGGCGCAGTGCAGTTACAGGAGGGCTCACTGCCGGCGTGGGGGGGGCGCAGTGCAGTTACAGGAGGGCTCACTGCCGGCGTGGGGGGCGCAGTGCAGTTACAGGAGGGCTCACTGCTGGCATGGAGGGCGCAGTGCAGGTACGGGAGGGCTCACTGCGGGTGTGTGGGGGGCGCAGAGCCGTTACAGGCGGGCTCACTGCGGGTGTGTGGGGGGCGTAGTGCCGTTACAGGCGGGCTCACTGCGGGTGTGTGGGGGGCGCAGAGCCGTTACAGGCGGGCTCACTGCGGGTGTGGGGGGGGCGCAGAGCCGTTACAGACGGGCTCACTGCGGGTGTGTGGGGGGCGCAGTGCCGTTACAGGCGGGCTCACTGCGGGTGTGTGGGGGGCGTAGTGCCGTTACAGGCGGGCTCACTGCGGGTGTGTGGGGGGCGCAGAGCCGTTACAGGCGGGCTCACTGCGGGTGTGGGGGGGGCGCAGTGAAGTTACAGGAGGGCTCACTGCGGGTGTGGGGGGGGCGCAGTGCAGTTACAGGAGGGCTCACTGCGGGTGTGGGGGGGGCGCAGAGCCGTTACAGGCGGGCTCACTGCGGGTGTGTGGGGGGGCGCAGAGCCGTTACAGGCGGGCTCACTGCGGGGGTGTGGGGGGGGCGCAGAGCCGTTACAGGCGGGCTCACTGCGGGTGTGGGGGGGGCGCAGTGAAGTTACAGGAGGGCTCACTGCGGGTGTGGGGGGGGGCGCAGTGCAGTTACAGGAGGGCTCACTGCTGGCATGGAGGGCGCAGTGCAGGTACGGGAGGGCTCACTGCCGGCGTGGGGGGCGCAGAGCCGTTACAGGCGGGCTCACTGCGGGTGTGTGGGGGGCGCAGAGCCGTTACAGGCGGGCTCACTGCGGGTGTGTGGGGGGCGTAGTGCCGTTACAGGCGGGCTCACTGCGGGTGTGTGGGGGGCGCAGTGCCGTTACAGGCGGGCTCACTGCGGGTGTGGGGGGGGCGTAGTGCCGTTACAGGCGGGCTCACTGCGGGTGTGTGGGGGGCGCAGAGCCGTTACAGGCGGGCTCACTGCGGGTGTGTGGGGGGCGCAGAGCCGTTACAGGCGGGCTCACTGCGGGTGTGTGGGGGGCTCAGTGCAGTTACAGGAGGGCTCACTGCGGGTGTGTGGGGGGCGCAGAGCCGTTACAGACGGACTCACTGCGGGTGTGTGGGGGGCTCAGTGCAGTTACAGGAGGGCTCACTGCGGGTGTGGGGGGCACAGTGCAGTTACAGGAGGGCTCACTGCTGGCATGGAGGGCGCAGTGCAGGTACGGGAGGGCTCACTGCGGGTGTGTGGGGGGCGCAGTGCCGTTACAGGCGGGCTCACTGCGGGTGTGTGGGGGGCGCAGAGCCGTTACAGGAGGGCTCACTGCGGGTGTGTGGGGGGCGCAGTGCCGTTACAGGCGGGCTCACTGCGGGTGTGTGGGGGGCGCAGAGCCGTTACAGACGGGCTCACTGCGGGTGTGTGGGGGGCGCAGAGCCGTTACAGGCGGGCTCACTGCGGGTGTGTGGGGGGGCGCAGAGCCGTTACAGGCGGGCTCACTGCGGGTGTGTGGGGGGGCGCAGAGCCGTTACAGGCGGGCTCACTGCGGGTGTGGGGGGGGGCGCAGTGAAGTTACGGGAGGGCTCACTGCGGGTGTGTGGGGGGCTCAGTGCAGTTACGGGAGGGCTCACTGCGGGCGTGGGGGAGGCGCAGTGCAGGTACGGGAGGGCTCACTGCGTGTGTGGGGGGGTGCAGTGCAGGTACGGGAGGGCTCACTGCGGGCGTGGGGGGGGTGCAGTGCAGGTACGGGAGGGCTCACTGCGGGCGTGGGGGGGGGCGCAGTGCCGTTACAGGTGGGCTCACTGCCAGCGTGGGGGGCGCAGAGCCGTTACAGGCGGGCTCACTGCGGGCGTGGGGGGCGCAGTGCCGTTACAGGCGGGCTCACTGCGGGCATGGGGTTCGCAGTGCCGTTACAGGCGGGCTCACTGCGGGCGTGGGGTTCGCAGTGCCGTTACAGGCGGGCTCACTGCGGGTGTGGGGGGGCGCAGTGCCATTACAGGCGGGCTCACTGCGGGTGTGGGGGGGCGCAGTGCCGTTACAGGCGGGCTCACTGCGGGTGTGGGGGGGCGCAGTGCCGTTACAGGCGGGCTCACTGCGGGCGTGGGGGGGCGCAGTGCCGTTACGGGAGGGCTCACTGCGGGCGTGGGGGAGGCGCAGTGCAGGTACGGGAGGGCTCACTGCGGGCGTGGGGGGGGCGCAGTGCAGGTACGGGAGGGCTCACTGCGGGCGTGGGGTTCGCAGTGCCGTTACAGGCGGGCTCACTGCGGGTGTGGGGGGGCGCAGTGCCGTTACAGGCGGGCTCACTGCGGGCGTGGGGTTCGCAGTGCCGTTACGGGGGGGCGGGGCTGCCCCCCGGGCGGGGCTGCTGAGAGCCGGTCTCTCCCTGCTCAGAGGACGAGCCGTGGCAGCGGGTCAACGCCTACCTGATCCACGACACGGCCGGCTGGAAGGACCTGAACCTGAAGTTCGTGCTGCAGGTCTACCGCGACTTCTCCCTGACCCAGGACGCTGCCTACCTGCGGGACATGTGGCCCGTCTGCCAGGTACAGCCAGAGCTTCCCGCTGGGGCTGCGGCGGGGGGAGAGCGCGGGGCCCTGCGGCCGGGGAGAGGGGAGCAGCGCCCGGCACAGGGCTGTGTCCTGGGGGCAGCGGGGCCACGGTCTCGGTCTCTCTCCCACAGGCTGTGATGGACGCGGAGCTGAAATTCGACACGGACAACGACGGGCTGATAGAAAACTCGGGCTTTGCTGACCAGACCTATGACGCCTGGGTGGCGACTGGGGCCAGGTGAGGGGGCGGGGGGCGGCTCGGGGCCAAGAGGGGGAGAGGGGCAGGGGCGGGGGGCGGCTCGGGGCCAGGAGGGGGAGAGTGGTGGGGGTGAGGGGGGGCAGCTCGGGGCCAGGAGGGGGAGAGTGGTGGAGGTGAGGGGGGGCAGCTCGGGGCCAGGAGGGGGAGAGTGGTGGAGGTGAGGGGGGGCAGAGGGCGGCTCGGGGCCAGGAGGGGGAGAGTGGTGGAGGTGAGGGGGGGGCGGGGGGCGGCTCGGGGCCCGGAGGGGGAGAGTGGTGGAGGTGAGGGGGGGCGGGGGGCGGCTCGGGGCCAGGAGGGGGAGAGTGGTGGAGGTGAGGGGGGGGGGGGGGGCGGCTCGGGGCCAGGAGGGGGAGAGTGGTGGAGGTGAGGGGGGGCGGGGGGCGGCTCGGGCCAGGAGGGGGAGAGTGGTGGAGGTGAGGGGGGGGCGGGGGGCGGCTCGGGGCCAGGAGGGGGAGAGTGGTGGAGGTGAGGGGGGGCGGGGGGCGGCTCGGGGCCAGGAGGGGGAGAGTGGTGGAGGTGAGGGGGGGCGGGGGGCGGCTCGGGGCCAAGAGGGGGAGAGGGGCAGGGGCGGGGGGCAGCTCGGGGCCAGGAGTGGGAGAGTGGTGGAGGTGAGGGGGGGGCGGGGGGCGGCTCGGGGCCAGGAGGGGGAGAGTGGTGGAGGTGAGGGGGGGCAGGGGGCAGCTCGGGGCCAGGAGGGGGAGAGTGGTGGAGGTGAGGGGGGGCAGGGGGCGGCTTGGGGCCAGGAGGGGGAGAGTGGTGGAGGTGAGGGGGGGCAGGGGGCGGCTCGGGGCCAGGAGTGGGAGAGTGGTGGAGGTGAGGGGGGGGCAGGGGGCGGCTCGGGGCCAGGAGGGGGAGAGTGGTGGAGGTGAGGGGGGGCGGGGGGCGGCTCGGGGCCAGGAGGGGGAGAGTGGTGGAGGTGAGGGGGGGGCGGGGGGCGGCTCGGGGCCAGGAGGGGGAGAGTGGTGGAGGTGAGGGGGGGCGGGGGGCGGCTCGGGGCCAGGAGGGGGAGAGTGGTGGAGGTGAGGGGGGGCAGGGGCGGGGGGCAGCTCGGGGCCAGGAGTGGGAGAGTGGTGGAGGTGAGGGGGGGCAGGGGGCGGCTCGGGGCCAGGAGGGGGAGAGTGGTGGAGGTGAGGGGGGGCAGGGGGCAGCTCGGGGCCAGGAGTGGGAGAGTGGTGGAGGTGAGGGGGGGCAGGGTGGGGGCAGGGGGCAGCTCGGGGCCAGGAGTGGGAGAGTGGCAGAGGCGAGGGGGCAGGGGCAGGGCCGGGGAGTTGGTGGCTGCTGAGTTCTGATGCAGCGCGGGGCTGGGCTGGGGTCGCCCGGCGTTTTCAGCACTGTTGGAGCACGTGACGGCTCCTGGAGAGCTGCACCAGGGCGAGCGGCTCCCTTCGGGGGCTGGCTCCATCTGCACCCGCCGTGCCAGGCTCCCCGGGGCCCCGAGGGCAGCACTTTGCCCGAACCACGGCCCAGGACAGCCTGGGTGTGCCCGGGCAGGTGCCTACCCCAGGGCACGTGGTGTCACTCAGCGCCAGGGGAGTCATGGCCGGTACTGCCCGGAGCGGCCGATCGGGGCCCGGGGCGTTTGTGCCGAGTGGCTGCTGCTGACTTCGCAACGAACCCGTGAAAATACGGCCAGCAAGAGCTGGCTGGTGACTGGAAGACAGCGAGTGCAGCGACTCTGCCCCCCTGCTGACAGCCCGGCCTCTCTGCGAGTCTCTCTTCTGGCCATGCCGGCTGGGGGTGTCGCTGGTCGGTGGCCGCTCCAGAGCCCCGCTTTGCCAGCTGAGGCAGCCCTGGCTTGCGTCCCCTCCCGCCTTTGCTCACTGGGTGACCAGGGTTAGCCGGCTACCTGCCCGGCGCGGTGCTCAGTGCGGAGCGCAAGCCCCGGCGTTTCCGGGGGTGTGGCGGGGGTGCCCGCTGGGGTCTCTGTGCCTGGCAGCACGGGGCTGCTGCTGCTCCAGCTCCCATGGGGCTGAAAGGACAGGTCAGGGGGCTGCACTCTCGGGGCTGCACCGCCCCCCCAGGTAGGGGTGGGGCCGAGGGCTGTGAGTCTCAGAGGCCGGCGAGGGAGCACACCCCCAGTGCGGGATGGGGGCGAGGGCTGTGAGGCTCGGGGACGGCAGGGTGGATGGGAAGTGCAGCCCCCGTCTCTGTCTAGGGCCCTGGAATGTGCCCGTCATGGTGGCGCCGGGGCTGTGAGGCCGGCATGGCGGCAGCGGCTCGTGCCCAAACCCGTCTCCTTTGCTTTGCAGCGCGTACTGCGGCAGCCTGTGGCTGGCCGCCGTCTGCGTGATGTGCAAGGTGGCGGGGATCGTGGGTGACGACGAGGTCCTGCAGAAATACAGCGCCATCCGACAGAAGGGCGCAGAGGCGTTTGAGCGGCTGCTGTGGAACGGTGCGTATGGGCAGGCTGCCTGGGCTCCAGCTGGCCCCACGAGGGGTGCTGCGCTGACCCACCCTCAGCCCGGGGTGCAGGCTCCTGCTCCGGGACACTGGCTGTCTGCCTCGGGCAGCGAGCGACTCCCGCCCGTGGGGCGCCGTGCGGTGTGAGAGGAGGAGCTGCCGGTGTCAGGGGCGGGGGTGTGACTGTCTCGCTGACTCGCTCGTCCCCACTGCAGGGAAATACTATAACTACGACAGCAGCGGGGGCCCCTTCTCCAGCACCGTCATGTCCGACCAGTGTGCCGGGCAGTGGTTCCTCCGGGCCAGCGGCCTGGACCACGGCGAGTTCCAGGTGAGAGGAGGTTTGTCGCCACCCAGGGTGGGGGTGGTAGGTTGGGAAGGCAAATCTACAGATGGCACAAGGATTAGGGGAGTGGCAAGTGATGAGGACGGGGCAGCCATACAGAGCAGTCTGGATGGCGCGGGAAGCTGGGCCCATTCAAACACAATGGGACAAATGCAAAGTCGAACTGTCATGCTGTCTGGGGGACTTAGGAGCGTGGGCACCTTACTCAGGGCAGAGTGCCAGAAATAGGGCATAAAACCTCAGACTGGCTGTGAGCACTGTCCTTAGATTTCACCAGCCAAGAAACAAGTGCAAAGCCCTGAGGCCCTGAAGCCAAATCAAGGAGACATAGAACCACAGGGACTTTGAGAGATCTCTAGTCCAGTCCCCTGCACTCATGGCAGGACTAAGTATTGTCTAGACCATCCCTGACAGGTGTGTGTCCAGCCTGCTCTTAAAAATCCCCAATGACGGAGATGCCACCACCTCCCTGGGCAATTTATTCCAAAGCTTAACCACTCTCACTGTTAGAAAGTTTTTGCTAATGTCCAACCTAAACCGCCCTTGCTGCAATTTAAGCCCATTGCTTCTTGTCCTGTCCTCAGAGGTTAAGAAGAACACTTTCTCTCCCTCCTCCTTGTAACAGCCTTTTATGTGCTTGAAAACTGTTATCATGTCCCCTCTCAGTCTTCTCTTCTCCAGACTAAACAAACCCAAGTTTTTCAATCTTCCCTCATGGGTCACGTTTTCTACACATTTAATCATTTTTGTTGCTCTTCTCTGGATTCTCTCCAGTTTGTCCACATCTTTCCTGAAATGTGGTGCCCAGAACTGGACACAAGACTCCAGTTGAGACCTAATCAGCACAGAGTAAAGCAGAAGAATAACTTCTCGTGTCTTGCTTACAACACTCCTGCTAAGACGTCCCAGAATGAGGTTTGCTTTTCTTGCAACAGTCTTACACTGTTGACTCATATTTAGCTTGTGGTCCACTCTGACCCCCAGATCCCTTTCCGCAATACTCCTTCCTAGGCAGTCATTTCCCATTCTGTGTGTGTGCAACTGAGTGTTTCTTCCTAAGTGGCATACTTTGCATTTGTCCTTATTGCATTTCATCCTATTTACTTCAGACCGTTTCTCCAGTTTGTCCAGATCATTTTGAATTTTAATCCTATCCTCCAAAGCACTTGCAACCCCTCCCAGCTGGGTATTGTCTGCAGACTTTATAAGTGTACTCTGTATGCCATTATCTAAAGCACTAATGACGATATTGAACAGAACTGGACCCAGAACTGATCACTGCGGGACCCCACTCGTTATGTCCTTTCAGCATGACTGTGAACCACTGATAACTACACTCTGGGAATGGTTTTCCAACCAATTTTGCACCCACCTTATAGCAGCTCCATCTAGGTTGCATTTCCTTAGTTTGTTTATGAGAAGGTCATGCGAGACAGTATCAAAAGCTTTAGTAAAGTCAAGATATACCACGTGTACCGCTTCCCCACATCCACAAGGCTTGTTACCCTGTCAAAGAAAGCTCTCGGGTTGGTTTGACACGATTTGTTCTTGAGAAATTCATGCTGACTGTTACTTATCACCTTATTATCTTCTAGATGTTTGCGAATTGATTGCTTAATTATTTGCTCCATTTATCTTTCTGGGTATAGAAGTTAAGCTGATTGGTCTGTAATTCCCTGGATTGTCCTTATTTCCCTTTTTAGAGATGGGCACTATATTTGCCCTTTTCCAGTCTTCTGGAATCTCTCCCGTCTTCTATGACTTCTCAAAGATAATTGCTAATGGCTCAGATATCTCCTCAGTCAGTTCCTTGAGTATTCTAGGATGCATTTCATCAGGCCCTGGTGACTTGAAGACAGAAGAACATAAGAACGGCCGTACTGGGTCAGACCAAAGGTCCATCTAGCCCAGTATCCTGTCTACCGACAGTGGCCAATGCCAGGTGCCCCAGAGGGAGTGAACCAGCAGGTTGAGGAACATGATCATTCCCCTCTATTCAACATTGGTGAGGCCTCATCTGGAGTACTGTGTCCAGTTTTGGGCCCCACACTACAAGAAGGATGTGGAAAAACTGGAAAGCGTCCAGCTGAGGGTAACAAAAATTATTAGGGGACTGGAACACGTGACTTATGGGGAGAGGCTGAGGGAACTGGGATTGTTTAGTCTGCAGAAGAGAAGAATGAGGGGGGATTTGATAGCTGCTTTCAACTCCCTGAAAGGGGGTTCCAAAGAGGATGGATCTAGACTGTTCTCAGTGGTGGCAGATGACAGAACGAGGAGTAATGGTCTCAAGTTGCAGTGGGGGAGGTTTAGGTTGGATATTAGGAAAAACTTTTTCACTAGGAGGGTGGTGAAGCACTGGAATGGGTTCCCTAGGGAGGTGGTGGAATCTCCTTCCTTAGAAGTTTTTAAGGTCAGGCTTGACAAAGCTCTGGCTGAGATGATTTAGTTGGGGTTGATCCTGCTTTGAGCAGGGGGTTGGAGTAGATGACCTCCTGAGTTCCCTTCCAACCCCGATATTCTATGATTCTGTGATCTCTCTCCTGCCATCCTGTAGTGTGTGGTTGCTCGAGAGTATTTGCTTCAGTACTCCTGTTCTTTTTGTGGATACAGACTAACACGGCTGTTACTCTGAAAATCACACACCACACAACAAAAACACTAACCCAGGAAGCTATCCTTGCAACAAAGCCTGATGCCAATTCTGTCCACATATTTATTCAAGTGACACCATCATAGGACCTAATCACAACAGCCATGCCATCAGGGGCTCGTTCACCTGCACATCTACCAATGTGATGTATGCCATCCTGTGCCAGCAATGCCCCTCTGCCATGTACATTGGCCAAACCGGACAGTCTCTACACAAACAAATAAATGGACACAAATCTGACTTCAGGAATCAGAACATTCAAAAACCGGTAGGAGAACACTTCAACCTCTCTGGCCCCTCAGTAAAAGACTTAAGGGTGGCAATTTTGCAACAGAAAAGCTTCAAAAACAGACTCCAAGGAGAAACTGCTGAGCTTGAATTAATATGCAAACTAGATACCATGAACCTGGGTTTGAATAGAGACTGGGAGTGGCTGGATCATTACACATATTGAATCTATTTCCTTAAAGTTAAGTATCCTCACACCTTCTTGTCAACTGTCTAAATGGACCATCTTGATTATCACAACAAAGTTTTTTTTTTCTCCTGCTGATAAAACTCATCTTAACTAATTAGCCTCTTACAGTTTGTATGGCAACTTCCTCATTCTCTGTATGTATATATCTCTTCTTACTATATGTTCCATTCTATGCATCCAATGAAGTGGGCTATAGCCCACGAAAGCTTATGCTCTAATAAATTTGTTAGTCTCTAAGGTTCCACATCTACTCCTGTTCTTTTTGCGGATACAGACTAACACGGCTGCTACTCTGAAACCTGTCATTAATGGACTCAGCCTCCATGAATTTATCCAGTTCTCTTTTAAACCCTGTTATAGTCCTAGCCTTCACAACCTCCTCAGGCAAGGCGTTCCACAGGTTGACTGTGCGCTGTGTGAAGAAGAACTTCCTTTTATTTGTTTTAAACCTGCTGCCCATTAATTTCATTTGGTGGCCCCTAGTTCTTATATTATGGGAACAAGTAAATAACTTTTCCTTATTCACTTTCTCCACACCACTCATGATTTTATAGACCTCTATCCTATCCCCCTGAGTCTCCTCTTTTCCAAGCTGAAAAGTCCTAGCCTCTTTAATCTCTCCTCATATAGGACCAATTCCAAACCCCTCATCATTTTAGTTGCCCTTCTCTGAACCTTTTCTAATGCCAGTATATCTTTTTTGAGATGAGTCCACACCACATCTGTACGCAGTATTCAAGATGTGGATGTACCATGGATTTACATAAGGGCAATAAGATATTCTCCGTCTTATTCTCCATCCCTTTTTTAATGATTCCTAACATCCTGTTCGCTGTTTTGATGGCCGCTGCACACTGAGTGGATGTTTGCAGAGAACTATCCACAATGACTCCAAGATCTTTCCTGAGTGGTAACAGCTCATTTAGACCCCATCATTTTGTATGTATAGTTGGGATTATATTTTCCAATGTGCATTTCATCTGCCATTTTGTTTCCCAGTCACCCAGTTTTGAGAGATCCTTTTGTAGCTCTTCGCAGTCTGCCTGGGTGTCACGGAGTCCCCGAGCGATGCTCTGGAACTGCTCCCCACGAAGCCAGGCAGGACTTTGGGGAAGTCTCCTCTCTGGGAGCAGCCTGTCTGCAGGACACACAACTCACACAGCTTCCACCTTCCTGGGTCTGACCTTGGAGCATTCAGCATCCTCTGCCCCTCCGTGCGCTTCCCACAGCGAGTCCGCTCAGGCAGGGCTCCTGGGGAAGCCAGAGGGTCCTGCCCCACAACTCCGCAGTCAGACGGGACTCTCAGCCAGCCAGTAAAACAGAAGGTTTATTAGACGACAGGAACATGGTCTAAAACAAAGCTTGTAAGTACAGAGAACAGGACCCCTCAGCCGAGTCCATTTTGGGGGGCAGTGAGCCAGACAACCCCATCTGCACTTCACTGCATGTCTCCAGCCAGCCCCAAACTGAAACTGCCCCCAGCCCCTCCTCCTCTGGGCATTGTTCCTTTCCCGGGTCAGGAGGGCACCGGATTCCTTTGTTCTCCAACCCTTTAGCTCTCACCTTGCAGGGGGGAAGGGCCCAGGCCATCAGTGGCCAGGAAACAGGGTGTCGGCCATTCTCTGTGTCCAGACCCCTGCACACACCTGCCCTCCAGGGCTCTGCAATGATCCCACCACCTAGATACTTAAGAACTACATAGGGGAAACTGAGGCTCCTCCACAATATTCAGAGAAAATATTAAGAACAGTCCCACTTCGTCACACTGGGACTTAACTATCTTGAATAATTTTGTATCATCTGAAAATTTTGCCACCTCATTGTTTACCCCTTTTTCCAGATCATTTATGAATATGTTGAATAGGACTGATCCCAGAACAGACCTCTGGGAGACACTGCTATTTGCCTCTCTGCATTCCGAAAATTGACCATTTATTCCAACCCTTTGTATAGAATCATAGAATATCAGGGTTGGAAGGGACCTCAGGAGGTCATCTAGTCCAACCCCCTGCTCAAATCAGGACCAATTCCCTACTAAATCATCCCAGTCAAGGCTTTGTCAAGCCGGGCCTTAAAAACCTCTCAGGAAGGAGAGGTTTCAGAGTAACAGCCGTGTTAGTCTGTATTCGCAAAAAGAAAAGGAGGACTTGTGGCACCTTAGAGACTAACCAATTTATTTGAGCATAAGCTTTCGTGAGCTACAGCTCACTTCATCGGATGCATCACGAAAGCTTATGCTCAAATAAATTGGTTAGTCTCTAAGGTGCCACATGTACTCCTTTTTAAGGAAGGAGATTTGACCACCTCCCTAGGGAACCCGTTCCAGTGCTTCACCACCCTCCTAGTGAAAAAGTTTTTCCTAATATCCAACCTAAACCTCCCCCACTGCAACTTGAGACCATTACTCCTTGTTCTGTCATCTGCCACCACTGAGAACAGTCTAGATCCATCCTCTTTGGAACCTCCTTTCAGGGAGTTGAAAGCAGCTATGAAATCCCCCCTCATTCTTCTCTTCCGCAGACTAAACAATCCCAGTTCCCTCAGCCTCTCCTCATAAGTCATGTGTTCCAGCCCCCTAATCATTTTTGTTGCCCTCCGCTGGACGCTTTCCAGTTTTTCCACATCTTTCTTGTAGTGTGGGGTCCAAAACTGGACACAGTACTCCAGATGAGGCCTCACCAATGTGGAATAGAAGGGAGCGATCACGTCCCTCGATCTGCTGGTTCGCTCCCTCTGGGGCTCCTGGCATTGGCCACTGTCGGTAGACAGGGTCTGTCTTCAAGTCACCAGGGCCTGATGAAATGCATCCTAGAATACTCAAGGAACTGACTGAGGAGATATCTGAGCCATTAGCAATTCCCTTTGAGAAGTCATGGAAGACGGGAGAGATTCCAGAAAACTGGAAAAGGGCAAATATAGTGCCCATCTCTAAAAAGGGAAATAAGGACAACTCAGGGAATTACAGACCAATCAGCTTAACTTCTATGCTTAATTATTTGCTCCATTATCTTTCTGGGTAATCAATTCGCAAACATCTAGAAGATAATAAGGTGATAAGTAACAGTCAGCATGAATTTCTCAAGAACAAATCGTGTCAAACCAACCCGAGAGCTTTCTTTGACAGGGTAACAAGCCTTGTGGACGTGGGGAAGCGGTAGACGTGGTATATCTTGACTTTACTAAAGCTTTTGATACTGTCTCGCATGACCTTCTCATAAACAAACTAAGGAAATGCAACCTAGATGGAGCTGCTATAATTGGTTGAAAATAATTTGGTTGGTGCAAAATTGGTTGGAAAACCATTCCGAGAAAGTAGTTATCAGTGATTCACAGTCATGCTGAAAGGACATAAGGAGTGGGGTCCCGCAGTGATCAGTTCTGGGTCCAGTTCTGTTCAATATCGTCATCAGTGATTTAGATAATGGCATACAGAGTACACTTATAAAGTCTGCAGACAATACCCAGCTGGGAGGGGTTGCAAGTGCTTTGGAGGATAGGATTAAAATTCAAAATGATCTGGACAAACTGGAGAAATGGTCTGAAGTAAATAGGATGAAATTCAATAAGGACAAATGCAAAGTACTCCATTTAGGAAGGAACGCTCAGTTGCACACACACAGAATGGGAAATGACTGCCTAGGAAGGAGTACTGCGGAAAGGGATCTGGGGGTCAGAGTGGACCACAAGCTAAATATGAGTCAACAGTGTAAGACTGTTGCAAGAAAAGCAAACCTCATTCTGGGACGTCTTAGCAGGAGTGTTGTAAGCAAGACACGAGAAGTTATTCTTCTGCTTTACTCTGTGCTGATTAGGTCTCAACTGGAGTCTTGTGTCCAGTTCTGGGCACCACATTTCAGGAAAGATGTGGACAAATTGGAGAGAATCCAGAGAAGAGCAACAAAAATGATTAAATGTGTAGAAAACGTGACCCATGAGGGAAGATTGAAAAACTTGGGTTTGTTCAGTCTGGAGAAGAGAAGACTGAGAGGGGACATGATAACAGTTTTCAAGCACATAAAAGGCTGTTACAAGGAGGAGGGAGAGAAAGTGTTCTTCTTAACCTCTGAGGACAGGACAAGAAGCAATGGGCTTAAATTGCAGCAAGGGCGGATTAGGTTGGACGTTAGGAAAAACTGCCTCACTGTCAGGGTGGTGAAGCCCTGGAATAAATTGCCCAGGGAGGTGGTGGAATCTCCATCGTCGGAGATTTCGAAGAGCAGTTTAGACAAACACCTGTCAGGGATGGTCTAGATCAGTGGTCACCAACCGGTCGATCCTCGAGGATCTCCCAGTCGATCGCGATCTTTGGCGGCGCAGCGGGGCTGCTGCTAAGACCGGCTCCCTGCCTGCCCCAGCCCCACACCACTCCCAGAAGTGGCCAGCGCAGCCCCAGGGCAGGGCGGGGCGGCAGGGGTCTCCCTCCGTGCACTGCTCCTGCAGCTCCCGATGGCCGGGAATGGGGAGCTGTGGCCAATGGGAGCTGCGGGGGCTTTGCTTGCAGAGAGGGGCAGCGTGCGAAGCCACATGCTGCCCGCCCCCCGCAGGGCTGCATTGGCCCCTTCTGGGAGTGGTGTGGGGCTGGGGTAGGCAGGGAGCTGGCCTTAGCAGCAGCCACGCTGTGCTGCCGACCGGGAGCCACCGGAGGTAGGTGCTGCCCGGCGGGAGGCCGCATTCCAACCCCCAGCCCTGAGCCCCCTTCTGGAGCTAGTACCCCAAACCCCCTCCTGCACCCCAAGCTCCACCCCTGACCCTCCCCAGAGCCAGCACCCCAAACCCTCTCCTGCACCCCAAGCCCACCCCCACCCCCTCCTGCACCCCAACACTGTTCCCCAGCCCTGACTCCCCTCCCAGAGCCTGAACCCCAAACCTCCTCCTGCACCCCAAGCCCCACCCCTGACTCCCCTGCCAGAGCCAGCACCCTGTACCCCCTCCTGCACTCCAACACTCTGCCCCAGCCCAGTGAAAGTGGGGTGGGGGAGAGCAAGCAATGGGGGTGGGGGGAGGGGCTTCGGGGAAGGGGCGGGCTTGGGGAAGGGGAAATCCTGGGTTGCACTTAAATTCAGAAAGTGACCTTGGGCGTGAAAAGGTTGGAGACCCCTGGTCTAGATAATACTTCGTCCTGCCGTGAGTGCAGGGGCCTGGACTGGAGACTCCCCGAGGTCCCTGCCAGTCCTAGGACGCGCTGAGCTGCGCGTGCCCTGCTGTCGCACACAAGGCTCCTGTGATGTGTACACGGGGCAGCCACGGGCAGGAGCAGGGAGCTGCTTTTACCACTGCGCACAGCACTGGTGCAGCCGACCCTGGGTGCCGCAGGCACTCGTTTTAAAAAGGCCTTGAACAACGGGAGAGGGTGGGGGAAAAGCCACCCCGATGGTGTGAGGGTGAGAGACTGAACGCGCGCTGTCTGGTCAGTTTACCAAAGAGAAAACGGAGCGGTGACTTGCCATGGTGTACAAGGTCAGCCTGGGGGCACGATCCCGGGGACTGCTGGGCTCTGTAATCCAGGAGGGACAGGCAGGACAAGAAGCCAGAGAGTTTGAGCAGCGAGGCGGATTAACGAGGGGGTGGCTGAGTGGGTAAGGCTGCCGGTCAGGGGTGAGTCTCGCCCCTCCAGTTCAGCCAGCTGCAGAATGGGAACCTGACCCCTCAGGCTAGGGCACCCAGAGGCAGGCAGACGTGGGGCCGGCCACCTCGCTCCCTTGTGTGCCGCTGACTCGGGAACGTTGCCGAGCCATTGGAACAGACCTGCAAGGGCAGTGGTGGGTCGCCACCTCGCTGTCGTCACATCCAGCCTGCCGCCTCTCCACAAGGGCTCAGCCCCGGGGCATCTGGGTGCTAGTCAATGGCCTGTGCTGTGCAGAAGGCAGATGAGGTACTGGCCCTATCTGCCTATGCTGTCTCCGAGGCCCAGCCCCTGGGACGGTGCAGGCCGGGCCCAGGGTTCAGGGTGCGGCCCTGTGTGGCCGAGAGGCCTGATGGCGTGTCTCTCCGCAGGTTTTCCCCAGGAGCCATATTGTCAGCGCGCTGAAGACGATCTTTGAGCTGAACGTCATGAGCTTTGCCAATGGGACGATGGGCGCCGTGAACGGCATGAGGCCCGATGGGAGCCTGGACACATCCAGCCTGCAGTCCAGCGAGGCCTGGGTTGGGGTTGTGTACGCTCTGGCAGCCACCATGATCCAGGAGGTGAGTGTGGTGCACGGCACCCCTTGGCACGAGCAGCCGGTGCCAGGTGACGGGCCTGACTCTCTCCTCCCTCTGCTGCAGGGCCTGGTGCAGGAGGGCTTCCACACAGCGGAGGGCTGCTACCGGACCGTGTGGGAGCGGCTGGGCATGGCCTTCCAGACGCCAGAGGCCTATTGCCAAAGGAAGCTCTTCCGCTCTCTGGCCTACATGCGCCCCCTCAGCATCTGGAGCATGCAGCTGGCCCTGGAGAGCAGAGCCCGCCAGGCGCCTGCCGCCACGGAGCTGCACCCAGTGCCGGAGACCTCCCCCGAGCCGTGAGGGAAGGAACCGGGGAGCATGCGCTGGGCCCCTCTGCAGGCCAGGGACTGTGTGGAGGCCGCTTGCCCCTTTTTAAAACGTGATTTTAATTGCTGTATCTTCCCTCCTCTCTCCCTAGCCTTCTCTCTCCCCAGTGCACACAGACGTGCCCCTGCCCCCTCAGAGCAGCAGGGCCCCATGCTTCATGCCCTAGCTGTGTCCCTCATCCCCGGGGCCCTCCTAGCCACAAGAGAGACAGTTCCCCGGGCCCAGATGCCTGAGCGGGGAGAGCAGCCCCGAGAGAATGAGGAGGAAGGAGCGTCTGGGGGGGGCTGTGCCCAGGATCCTTCCTCTCCCGCGTGGCTCCGGGGCTCTGCCATGCACAGGGCAAGTCCCCTCGGGAGGTGGGGAATCCCTATGGCCGGCAGGTCTCACTGCCTCCCTCAGCGCCTGTCCTGCCTGCGGCCCCACCCAGAACCGCCCGGCAGAAGGCGTGGAGGGAGGAGCACGTGGGCGTGGTGCGCACCGTGCCGGCACTTGGCTGGCACTGCCGCGGAGGGCGTGTGCCCCGGCTGCTTGGGTGCAGATTTCACCTGCCCTTGCTGGCTGAGCTGTCACCTTACACGGTGCATTTTGTCGCCGTCTGTAATCGCTGCAACTGCATGTGGGGCGTGGCAGAGCAGCATCCACTGCAGGGCACAGACCATCCGTGGGCGAGGGCCTGGTACCTGCTGAGCCCTCGCTGCAGGGAGAAGCCCCTGGGAAGCTTGGCAGCAGTTATGCTCCCCCCGCCCCCCCCAGCTCCCCCCCCCCTTTCAGCAGCACGGCCCATGGGAGAGGCGCAGGGAGAGTTGAAGACGTGGGCACTGCTGTGAGGGAGGGCACCATTGCCCTTCCCTGGCCCGAGGGGCTGCCCAGCCGGGCTGGGTCCCTTCAGGGTGCCTAGTCCAGGCAGGGGCCATTGGTAACCTGTGGCAAGAGCAGTTCCCCAGCATGATCCACCCCAGGCCTGGGGACCGCTGCCTGGCCTCCGACAATCCTCATCCCAAATGAACTCTTCTTGGACGGGCGGTGTCTGTCCCCGGCACTGCAGCACCCCACCCCTGCATGGCCACTGCACACGATCACAGCTGGCACTGGACCATGGGGCTCAAGGGAGCTGTTTTTAAATGCTGAATAATTTTAATTTAAAATCATCATAATAAAATATCATCTGCCTGTGGGCCTGTCCCTCTGCCTGCGGCTGTAGCCTCTTCCGGCCCCGCCCGGGGACCCGTCCCTCCAGCAGTAGAGCTTAGCCCATGAGCCCAGTGACCCTGGCTCCTGCAGGGCTGCTGCGTTCCACCCGTGCTCCCAGAAACTCTTCCCGCTCCTCTGGCCAGCAGCTGCAGTGGCCTCCAGGCCTGTCTGCGCCCTGGGAGCCAGTCGTTCCTGTGTTGCGTCGACTGCTGATTCTGTCTGTGTCTATCACCGCAACACCCACCGTGGCTCAAACGGCCACGACCTCCCAGTCTCCACCTGGAGACGTTCCCCGCCCTGCCCTGCAGGCTGCCCCAGCCAGCGCACGGGGCTTGGGCCTGAGCTGTAGCAGTCTGCGGGTATCCACGCTGCCAGGGAATCGGCATGGGATCTAGGGTGAGCTCCTTGGCAGCGGGCGTCCCCCCCCGGAGCACCCAGCTGGAGAGGCCTGTGCCGGCAGAGTACTCGGCTGTATTACATCCCAGCCACAGCCCTGGAGTTGCCCTGGGGGAAACCAGCTTGGCGTGTGCTCCCCAGCCTTCAGTGCCCTGCAGCCGCAGGCTGATGCGAAGCTCTGTCCCAGGCTAGTGCCCCAGCCCCTCTCACGGCTGGGATTGTCCCACCTTCCCCTGCTGGGTTTGCACGTGCTCCTCATATGCTCACAGCTGGCTTCCAAGGGGGCTGAGCACCCACAGACCCCCAAAATCCCTGGGTGCTGCCGGCACGCGGCACCAGTACCAGAGGCTCCGTGCTGGGCCAGGTGTGGCAGCTTCCTACTCAGCACGTCGACGAGGCTCACGAGGTCCCGCGGCTGGAGGTTGCAGCCAGACCAATTCAGACTGGCGACAAGGCCTGAATGTTCGCCAGGAGGGTGGCCGGCCCTGGAACCGGTTGCCAAGGGATGCGGGGGGTTCTCTGTCAGCTGAGATGTGTGTCTGGAAGCTCAGCGCTAGCTCAGGCGGGAATTAATTCAGGGCAGTCGTGTGCGCTGTGCAGGGGGACAGACTGGATCACAGGGGTCCCTTGCGGCCTTAGAGTCTGTGAATCTGTGAACTCGTAACTTACACGTTTGGGGGCAGGAGGGTAGATGAGTTTGTTCCAGGGAGCTGGTTTTCGATGGCACATGGGAGCCTGGATTTTTATAAGAACATAAACACTGCCACACCGGGTCAGACCCAAGGTCCATCGAGCCCAGTCTCCTGTCTCCCGACAGCGGCCAGTGCCAGGTGCCCCAGAGGGAATGCACAGAACAGGGAATCACCCAGTGACCCAGCCCCTGTCGCCCGTTCCCAGCGACACCGTCCCTGCCCACCCTGGCGAACAGCCATTGATGGGCCTGTCCTCCATAGAATCTAACTCGTTCTTTTTTGAACCCTGTTATAGTCTTGGCCTTCACAACAGCCTGACTGGCTGGTCTCTTCCCTACTCTGTGCTCCTCCCTCCTGCCCTGAGTGCCCGGCAGCCTTGCTGACAGTGGGCGCTCTCTTCCCTGAGCCTCGTTAGCTCCTTCAGAAAACCAGCTGCTCCGGGTCTAGTGTGGCACCGGACAGGAGCTGTCCCAGCTTGGGGAGCTGCAGTGGCTCAGAGTGTGGGTACCAACCACAGGGCAGACTGAAGAAACGGGCACAAACCCTAAACTGGCTGTGACTTCTATAGACTTCACCAACCAAGTAGCAAGTGTGAACTCCTCAGGCACTACGTCAGCCTAAGCATGGAGTCACAGACAGCCCTCTGCAGCACTCGGGTCTGCCTTGCCACCCAGGAGAGCCTGTCTTTGTGATAGATGGTCCCTTACGCCAAAACTCAACAATATTCAGGTTACTCCCAATCTCAAAGGACCAGGCACCCCAGGTCAATTGCACCCTAGATCTTACTCCAAAGATGCTTGTAGCCAACCCTATACTAAATGAACTAAAGAGCTAGTAACTCAGAAAGAGAAATAGAGTTATTTGCAAGGTTAAAGCAGGTAAACAAAGACACACGAGTTACAATCTCTAGGTTCCAAAAAATGAAAGAAGCTGCTGTAATGAGCAAGCTCTGTGTCCTGTGGGGCTAGCCCAGGCCAAGCACTGGGGATCTTTTGCTTATGCTTGGTGATCCTGGCCCCCCAGAGTCCAAACACATCAAAGACACAATTCTTTCTCGTCAGGGATTATCCCCAGAGTTCAGGCTGGTGGGATGAGTCCACCTGCATGTCTCCTCTTCATGGGAGTGGGGGAGCAATTAGCAAAGTCTTAGTTCTTGGATGTTTCACAGTGGCTCATTGGTTTCAATCGGCCTTCTTGGTGGGCAGAGCTACCAGTGTAGGAAGCCAGCACTTTACACTAATTAATGCTTCTTTCCTGTTGGATGAGTCACACAGTTACAGAGCTTTACAGGCAAACCCTCAGTATAACATGGGGTACGGACGTTGTCCGTGAGATCACTACGTGCAGTATCCTACAAGCATTTCATCAAGTCTAAGCACTAAACATTCTTATCAACTTCACATCTGTTTTAACAACACGAACACACAGGTGACCCAGACTGGTTTCCAGCTGGGTATCGGTCAGTGTTCCTCTGAGAGACTAAGGGCCTTGGCGTGAGCCGGCAGCTAGCCCTAGGTCGGTTTATGCAGCATCCCTCACCATGGCATCTGGGCACCCTGGTATTTCCACTCCTAAGTTGCCATATTACCAAGTCCCAATTGTGAGAAAACGAGCTCTTGCTCTAAGTAGCTGGAACACAAAAGGCTCCTCGTCCTTGGGCTCCAAATGGAGCCCCCAGTCCTGAAGTGAGTTTGAATATCTGGCCGTGCGGGGAGCTGCTGGAGCACGGCCTGTCGTTCAGCCTTGTGATGCAGCCTTGTCATCTGCCTTGTGGGTAGTGATCAATGGCTGCATGTCTAGTTGGCAGCCAGTATCAAGTGGAGTGCCCCAGGGGTCGGTCCTGGGGCTGGTTTTGCTCAATATCTTCATTAATGATCTGGAGGATGGTGTGGATTGCACCCTCAGCAAGTTTGCAGATGACACTAAACTGGGAGGAGTGGTAGATACGCTGGAGGGTAGGGATAGGATACAGAGGGCCCTAAACAAATTAGAGGATTGGGCCAAAAGAAATCTGATGAGGTTCAACAAGGACAAGCGCAGAGTCCTGCACTTAGGACGGAAGAATCCCATACACCGCTACAGACTAGGGACCGAATGGCTCGGCAGCAGTTCTGCGGAAAGGGACCTAGGGGTGACAGTGGACAAGAAGCTGAATATGAGTCAACAGTATGCCCTTGTTGCCAAGAAGGCTAACGGCATTTGGGGATGTATACGTAGGGGCATTGCCAGCAGATCGAGGGACGTGATTGTTCCCCTCTTTTCGACATTGGTGAGGCCTCATCTGGAGTACCGTGTCCAGTTTTGCGCCCCACACTACAAGAAAGATGTGGAAAAATTGGAAAACGTCCAGTGGCAGGCAACAAAAATGATTAGGGGACTGGAACACATGACTTATGAGGAGAGGCTGAGGGATCTGGGATTGTTTAGTCTGCAGAAGAGAAGAATGAGGGGGGATTTGATAGCTGCTTTCAACTACCTGAAAGGGGGTTCCAAAGAGGATGGATCTAGACTGTTCTCAGTGGTGGCAGACGACAGAACAAGGAGTAATGGTCTCAAATTGCAGTGGAGGAGGTCTAGGTTGTATATTAGGAAAAACTTTTTCACTAGGAGGGTGGTGAAGCACGGGAATGCGTTACCTAGGGAGGTGGTGGAATCTCCATCCTTAGAAGTTTTTAAGGCCCGGCTTGACAAAGCCCTGGCTGGGATGATTTAATTGGGGATTGGTCCTGCTTTGAGCAGGGGGTTGGACTGGATGACCTCCTGAGGTCCCTTCCCACCCTGATAGTCTACAATCTAGTGTGAGGCTGAAATACAGGGGCCTTGGACTCTACTGGAATATGACTATGATTAACAGTAGCCATCTGAGGGCGTCCAGGACATTCTCCTCCCAGGGTTCATCCACCCTGCTCCAATCCAGACTCTCCCGTGAGGTTAATTAGCCTGATGCACAGACACAGAGACCCCCTTCGGTGCGAGCATCAGCAAAGTCCTGCAAGAGCCTCGAGCCAAGACTCGTGTCCCCTGAGCAGTGCCATTGGACCCTGTGAAACTCCGGCGGGAGCCTGAGCAGTCAGGCCACACCTCACCCTAGAAACATGGGGAACATGCATTGGTCTCAGCGTGGCATCCCGGCCTGGACCTGCTGCCTGCTGCAACCAGAAGGAGGATTCACCTCGTCATCCGTCTGTGCACCAGCCCCTCAAATGCAGCGTGACGAGTACAGACCGTGCAAAGGCCTCCCAGCGAGTGAAGCTGGGATGTGCCCTCAGCCTGACCCCCCCAACACATCCTGCCCCTCCTGGTTTAGCCCCCGTCGCACTCCCAGGGCTAGCTGCGGCTCTGCTCCCATGCCGCGCTCGCCAAGAGCCTCTTCCCTGACCCGTCTTGCGGGTGCAGCAGTGAGTTCAGGAGAGAGGCGCCCGGCGCCTGGCGGGAGAGCTATTGCAATGAGACAAGAACGGTTTTCAGGGCTGGGCCTGTGGACACAGCCCTGCCTGCCACAGAGCCTGGCCTGCACGGATGGACTGGCCCCATCCCAACAGCAGCCGCGAGGAGGCTCCTGGGGCAGCGGGAAGCAGAGAAGGGAGGAGCTGGGGAAAAGCTGCTGCTGAGTCTGGGGGCCTGCACCCAGCAGCAGAAATTCCCCACCTGCTGCTGCACCACTGCCCTGGGAACGGCAGCAGCTTGTCTCCAGCTCCGCTCCCCGGCCTCCCTCTGCCCTGGGGCTCCTGCAGTCGCAGAGCGCGGGGGCCCTGAGCAGCGCGGGGGGAGAATCAAAAGAAATAAATCGTTTTAGCTGTTTGGACAATTAATTGTTTCTTTTAAAAAGCCCAATCCTTGTAACGATTGGATAATTTCTGTATTTCTGTAGCTGAGCGTAGTTATGTGAAGGACGTTGAGTGATTCAGAATTGTTTTTGAAAGGCTTTCAGGGGCAGAGCATTGATTACTTACAATACTCTGTAGGGCTATAAATATAGTCACTGCACCAAGCTACAGAGAGCCCTGCCCGGGTGAGAGTTTTCCGGCATTTAGCAAGGTGGCTGGTCACGTGGCCGTGATCTTTGCAGCTCACACAAATATTGACATGTAACGGGAAACCTGGCTCCATGGGGGGTGTTTTGTGTCACTGGGCTGTTCGTTGTTTATTCTCCAGCCCCCATACGGGTGGGGGGGGGTGTGAAACTCGGAGACAGCAGCAGGGCCCGAGTGGCAGTTCCCCTGTCGCAGGAGTGAGGGGAGGGGGGGCAGTGCCAGCGTCTTCGTCTGAGCAGCCCGTGCAAGGCAGCCATGTTTGTGTGAATTAAAGGTTGACTTTTCAACCTGAAATTCTCCTGCGCAGGTTGGCAGAGGGGTGGAGGGAGTTCAAAAGTCAGTAGACAGACTGAAAAAACATGACTGGTTTTGTCTTTTTTAAGATCTCAGGATGTTGGGGCCAATCTTGTGATTTTTCGGAGTCTGACTCATGGTTTTTGATCTCTCGAGGTTGGCAATCCGGGCGGGCTCGCACGATTCTCCCACTGCTAGTCCAGGGCCTGGGCACCCTGCTCTTGGTCTGACTGGGCTTCAGGGCCTGCGTTTCTTCCCTTCAGGAAGCTGCGACCAGCGTGTTCATTGAGTCATTGGAACAAAATGCTACCGAAAAAGGGAGTTTAAAACAAGCCAATGTGCAGATTTAGTTTCATCTAATCTTATGCTTCAGATGAGCTCAGGTAGACGGACTTTCTTCTTCAGCTACTGGACCAAAGCTTGAGTCAGCCCACGTCCTCCCAGCCAGCCCAGGGCCGCCGCTGGGTCTCAGGCCTGGGCTACAGCGCAGGGGTGTGAAGGATCCACATCGCTAAGTGCTGTAGCTACGCCGACCTCACCCCGGTGCAGAGGCAGCCAGGGCGACAGACGGGTGCTTCCGTCAGCCTCGGCCCTGCCGAGCAGAAAACCCCCTTCCTAGGGCGCAGGCTGTGTCTACACGACAGGGCGCTGTGGCCACATCACTATTGTCCTCAGAGTGTAAACGTGCCCTGAGGGTCTCTGGCGCTGGTTCTCCCAGCCTGACCCGCCCTGGTCAGTCTGCTCTGGCTGCTCCAGAGGCTAGAAGCATTAGGGCCACTCGCTAGGCACGGCCCCTTCGCAACCCTGAAGCGAGAGCTGGTAGCTGAGTATTGGAAGGGGCCTGTGCGCGCGTACGGAGTGCACCATGGCCCTGGCCACCACAGCATGGTCTGAGCCGATCTCGCAGAGCGCCCCGGGTTTAACTTCATCCATGGGCAGGATGGTGTTAAATAGGAGGGGGGCAGTGCTGAGCCTGGCACCCCTCCAGCTCCGCGCCTTGCTGTTGGAGTGACCCTTGGGGCCAGTTCTGCAGCCAGCTGTTACTCCACGGGACAGCGTCCCATCCCTGCTAGCTGGGGTCACTTCCTCTTGGCACTTGCGCTGCCCCTCCGCAGCGACAATGGAAGAAGCGTTGGTGGGGGGAAGAGCTGTTTGCTTTGGGCTCTTGCCACCACCACGGGTTTCCCCCGCCCCCCCGATAACCTGAGGACAGTCGGGAATGCGGAAAGGTGGCTGGAGTGTTGGCAAAGGCGGCTGGAAAGGAGCGATCTGTCCACGCTGCCTCTCAGGGCCTGCCAGGGGGAGCTTGTCCCGCCCTAGGACTGGCTTCGGGGCACTAATTGGGAGGGCTGGGACTAGCCATTAATAAAACCCAGGGCTGACTCGAGTCCTGTGTGGCTGGCAGTGCAGGAAGATGAAATGTCCGGGCGGGCCGGGGCGATCTGTGCAGGGAGCCAGGACCCACGTGCCCTGAGCAGTAACAGCCCAGCCCAATGGGCTCCAACCTGGGAGGGGGTCTGGACAGTGCCCGTCTCTCTCTGCCTGCAGCTGGAGGGGCCTAAGAAACACCCTTTCCACTGCAGGGCCAAGGGGGCGAAGGTTTGGTGTCACTTGACTCGGTTCCTGTGGCGTTTGTCCTGGAGAAGCAGCCCCGCTCCCTTCGCCACAGCACGATGGCCTTGGCCTCACTGACAGCCATGGGCACAGCCAGACGGCTCCTAGCGAGAGACACCTCGTCCTCCTGCCGCCGCCGGGTCTGTGGCCCCCGGGCGCCCGTAGCTCTGGGCTCCCCCTCCCAGGACGTGATGGGGCTGAAGTCCGTGACAGGGACACCTGGGAGGTGGTGACAGTTGCTCTCTAGCACCTGTCCAGTCTCGTTCCCTGGTTCCTTGAGGGGGACAAGCGCTCCTGTCCTGGGACAATGGGGTTTCCAGCCCTAGGAGATTTCAGAGGCCGCCTGGGGGCAGAGCTGAATGTCCCCCCACATCTCACTAGGGACATGCTGCTTGCAGCTCCATAGTGATGGGCGAGTAGAGTGTCGCTCCCCGCGCAGGAATTTAACCGTGTCCCGTGCGGGGCGTCCGCGCTGGCTCGCCTGCCCCAGGGGACGGCTGCTGGCTTGACTAGGGAGGGGCAATGCTACAGGCCACAGGGCAGAGACGCCGGGGTCTGAAATCCCACCGGCACAGAGAAGGGCCATCTGCCACTAGAGGAAAGGGGACTCGCGCTCTCTGTTAACGAGGGCTCGCCGGAGCCAGCTACCTCCAGCCCAGACCCCTCTGCCCAATGCCATGCAACGCAGGGCTGCCCTCGGTGGCACTGCCAGGCAGGCAATGAAAGGATGGGAAAATCCTGCCAGATGAAGCTGCCCAGACTCCTGTGGAGGAGAGTTCGCTCCTCGAGTTCCCTGGGTCTCTGGCCGCTGGGTCACCCACAGCACATGGTACCGAACTGTTTGCAGCACTGGCTGGAAAGGACATCGGTTCCCTCCAATGGGGCCTTTTCCCAGTGCGGCTGGTTCTGGTAAATTCAGTATCCAAAGGGCCTGACCTGGGGCTGGAACAACAGATTTCAAAATCCCCAGTTTGCACAAGAGCTGCGAGCTACCCGTAACTGAGGCGGCACTTGCCAGCTGGGAACCCAAATGCTTTTCTCTGCTCCTCCTCTGACGTGAGCTCCCACCCTGTTCTTAAAGGGGCCACTTCTTTTAAATCAAATGCAAATACCAAAATGAGGCAATAAACTGAATATTAACACAGCCTGCAAACTCCCTCCTGCACGCAGTGTTCGGCAATGTTCCAGTGAGTACGCCAGGGCCCTCAGGACTGCCGGAGGTTATTTATCTAATGATAAGGCCTGTGCTGTTGATCTGAATTTCCTGCCTTCAAACATCTGATGATGTATTTTTCCCACCCCCAAAACGGTGACCAAGGTCTTCACATTCAAAGCATGAACTTCCTCCACTGGAGCCAGCTCGCTGTTCTTCTCTATGCTGGTTAGCCGGGTGACGAGGGGAGACAGCATGTGCTTAGCCAGTGGGTCACACAACCATTTGTAAGATAGAGCAGGAGTGCTGGGGAGCAGGATTCCTGGGTTCTTACTCCTGGCTCTGAACAGTGGGGACAAGTGGTTGTACTGGCTAGCACATAGTATTTAACTGGGCCCGTTCCTTAGTGGGGTTCCCAGCCTCTCCTGGCGTGACCTTGTGTAAGTGCTCCGTTATCTTCTCTGGAACACATGACTTCTGAGGAGAGGCTGAGGGAGCTGGGATTGTTTAGTCTACGGAAGAGAAGAATGAGGGGGGATTTGATAGCTGCTTTCAACTACCTGAAAGGGGGTTCCAAAGAGGATGGTTCTAGACTATTCTCAGTGGTAGCAGATGACAGAACGAGGAGTAATGGTCTCAAGTTGCAGTGGGAGAGGTTTAGGTTGGATATTAGGAAAAACTTTTTCACTAGGAGGGTGGTGAAGCACTGGAATGAGTTACCTAGGGAGGTGGAGAAGTTTTTAAGGCTCGGCTTGACAAAGCCCTGGCTGGGACTATTTAGTTGGGGATTGGTCCTGCTCTGGGCAGGGGGTTGGACTAGATGACCTCCTGAGGTCCCTTCCAACCCTGATATTCTATGATTCTATGATTCAAATGGGGAGGTGCTAGCTGCCTGCCGAGGGCTGGTGCATGAGGGCTGGGTTAATAACAGGCAGCAATATTCACTGCAGTGCATGGCAGCCGGGATTCTAGCTCCGTGAGCTTTCCCACAGAGGAGTTCAGGGAACGTCTTTCTCAGCAATCAGACTATGGTGAGAGATTGTGCCACACGCTCTCAAAGAAACTCTGGAACCACCTGATCAACATCCTATACAGCAACCGGAGAAGATCAAGAATGAGCGCTCAAAACTGGATACTCTCATAAAAAACCAACCTTCCACACAAACTTCCTTGTGGCTCGACTTGACAAAAACTAGACGAGCCATTTACAACACACACCTTACTTCTCTACAGAGGAAAAAGGACACTCAACTGTCTAAACTTCTACATGCTTCAAGGGGCCACAACAGTGGTTCCCTTAACTCACCCAACAATATTGTTAATCTGTCCAGCTATGCTCTTGCCTGGCAGAAGAGTCTGTCCTACCTCGGGGCCGCTCCTTCTGCTCCACTGGCCCCATAAACATGATACAGTTCTGCAGTGACCTGGAATCTTACTATCGACGTCTCTGACTCAAGGAATATTTCCAACACCACTGAACAGCACACTAACCCACAGAGACCTTCCTACCAACACTACAAAAAGAAGGGTTCTGTGTGGACTCCTCCTGATAGTCAAAACAGCAGACTGGACTTCTACATAGAGTGCTTCCGCCGACATGCACGGGCTGAAATTGTGGAAAAGCAGCATCACTTGCCCCACAACCTCAGCCGTGCAGAACACAATGCCATCCACAGCCTCAGAAACAACTCTGACATCATAATCAAAAAGGCTGACAAAGGAGGAGCTGTTGTCATCATGAATAGGTCGGAATATGAACAAGAGGCTGCTCGGCAGCTCTCCAACACCACTTTCTACAAGCCATCACCCTCTGATCCCACTGAGAGTTACCAAAAGCAACTACAGCATTTGCTCAAGAAACTCCCTGAAAAAGCACAAAATCAAATCCGCACAGACACACCCCCGGAACCCCGACCTGGGATATTCTATCTACTACCCAAGATCCATAAACCTGGAAATCCTGGACGCCCCATCATCTCAGGCATTGGCACCCTGACAGCAGGACTGTCTGGCTATGTAGACTCCCTCCTCAGGCCCTACGCTACCAGCACTCCCAGCTACCTTCGAGACACCACTGACTTCCTGAGGAAACTACAATCCATCGGTGATCTTCCTGATAACACCATCCTGGCCACTATGGATGTAGAAGCCCTCTACACCAACATTCCACACAAAGATGGACTACAAGCCGTCAGGAACGCTATCCCTGATAATGTCACGGCTAACCTGGTGGCTGAACTTTGTGACTTTGTCCTTACCCATAACTATTTCACATTTGGGGACAATGTATACCTTCAGATCAGCGGCACTGCTATGGGTACCCGCATGGCCCCACAGTATGCCAATATTTTTATGGCTGACTTAGAACAACGCTTCCTCAGCTCTCGTCCCCTAACGCCCCTACTTTACTTGCGCTATATTGATGACATCTTCATCATCTGGACCCATGGAAAAGAAGCCCTTGAGGAATTCCACCATGATTTCAACAATTTCCATCAACCTCAGCCTGGACCAGTCCACACAAGAGATCCTGGACACTACAGTGCAAATAAATGATGGTCATATAAACACCACCCTATACCGGAAACCTACTGACCACTATACTTACCTACCTGCCTCCAGCTTCCATCCAGGACACATCACATGATCCATTGTCTACAGCCAAGCTCTACATTACAACTGCATTTGCTCCAACCCCTCAGACAGAGACAAACACCTACAAGATCTCTATCATTCTTAAAACTACAATACCCACCTGGGGAAGTGAGGAAACAGATTGACAGAGCCAGACAGGTACCCAGAAATCACCTACTACAGGACAAGACCAAAAAGGAAAATAACAGAACACCACTGGCCATGACGTACAGCCCCCAGCTAAAATCTCTCCAGCACATTATCAACGATCTACATCCTATCCTGGAAAACGATCCTTCACTCTCACAGACTTTGGAAGGCAGGCCAGTCCTTGCTTACGGACAGCCCCCCAACCTGAAGCAAATACTCACCAGCAACTACACACCACACCACAGCAACACTAACCCAGGAACCAATCCCTGTAACAAACCCCGTCGCCAACTCTGTCCCCATATCTACTCTAGCGACACCATCAGAGGACCCAACATCAGCCACGCTATCAGGGGCTCGTTCACCTGCACATCTACCAATGTGATAGATGCCATCATGTGCCAGCAATGCCCCTCTGCCATGTACATTGGCCAAACCGGACAGTCTCTACATAAAAGAATAAATGGACACAAATCAGACATCAGGAATGGTAACATACAAAAGCCAGTAAGAGGACACTTCAATCGCCCTGGACATTCAATAACAGATTTAAAGGTAGCCATCCTTCAACAGAAAAAACTTCAAAAACAGACTTCAAAGAGAAACTGCAGAACTGGAATTAATTTGCAAACTGGACACCATCAAATTAGGCCTGAATAAAGACTGGGAGTGGCTGGGTCATTACAAAAAGTAATTTTCCCTCATAGAATCATAGAATCATAGAATATCAGGGTTGGAAGGGACCCCAGAAGGTCATCTAGTCCAACCCCCTGCTCGAAGCAGGACCAATTCCCAGTTAAATCATCCCAGCCAGGGCTTTGTCAAACCTGACCTTAAAAACCTCTAAGGAAGGAGATTCTACCACCTCCCTAGGTAACGCATTCCAGTGTTTCACCACCCTCTTAGTGAAAAAGTTTTTCCTAATATCCAATCTAAACCTCCCCCATTGCAACTTGAGACCATTACTCCTCGTTCTGTCATCTGCTACCATTGAGAACAGTCTAGAGCCATCCTCTTTGGAACCCCCTTTCAGGTAGTTGAAAGCAGCTATCAAATCCCCCCTCATTCTTCTCTTCTGCAGACTAAACAATCCCAGCTCCCTCAGCCTCTCCTCATAAGTCATGTGCTCTAGACCCCTAATCATTTTTGTTGCCCTTGCTGGACTCTCTCCAATTTATCCACATCCTTCTTGTAGTGTGGGGCCCAAAACTGGACACAGTACTCCAGATGAGGCCTCACCAGTGTCGAATAGAGGGGAACGATCACGTCCCTCGATCTGCTCGCTATGCCCCTACTTATATATCCCAAAATGCCATTGGCCTTCTTGGCAACAAGGGCACGCTGCTGACTCATATCCAGCTTCTCGTCCACTGTCACCCCTAGGTCCTTTTCCGCAGAACTGCTGCCTAGCCATTCGGTCCCTAGTCTGTAGCGGTGCATTGGATTCTTCCATCCTAAGTGCAGGACCCTGCACTTATCCTTATTGAACCTCATCAGATTTCTTTTGGCCCAATCCTCCAATTTGTCTAGGTCCTTCTGTATCCTATCCCTCCCCTCCAGCGTATCTACCACTCCTCCCAGTTTAGTATCATCCGCAAATTTGCTGAGAGTGCAATCCACACCATCCTCCAGATCATTTATGAAGATATTGAACAAAACCGGCCCCAGGACCGACCCCTGGGGCACTCCACTTGACACCGGCTGCCAACTAGACATGGAGCCATTGATCACTACCCGTTGAGCCCGACAATCTAGCCAGCTTTCTACCCACCTTATAGTGCATTCATCCAGCCCATACTTCCTTAACTTGCTGACAAGAATACTGTTGATACCCTCTGTTGATACCTTCTTGTCAACTGTTGGGAACGGGCCACATCCACCCTGATTGAATTGGCTTTGTTAGCACTGACCCCCCACTTGGTAAGGCAACTCCCATCTTTTCATGTGCTATATATTTATACCTGCTACTGTATTTTCCACTCCATGCATCTGATGAAGTGGGTTCTAGCCCACGAAAGCTTATGCCCAAATCGATGTGTTGGTCTCTAAGGTGCCACAAGGATTCCTTGTTCTTTTTTCTCAGAAATGTGTCAGCCAGTTCCTGAAAAAGAGCTAGTTGTGACTGTCACGGTGTCCCCGGCCGATGCTCTGGAACTGCTCCCCATGAAGCCAGGCAGGACTCTGGGGAAGTCTCCTCTCTGGGAGCAGCCTGTCTGCAGGACACACAGCTCACCCGGCTTCCCCCTTCCTGGGTCTGACCTCGGAGCATTCAGCATCCTCTGTCCCTCCGTGCGCTTCCCACAGCGAGTCCGCCCACGCGGGGCTCCTGGGGAAGCCAGAGGGTCCTGCCCCCCAACTCCGCAGTCAGATGGGACTCTCAGCCAGCCAGTAAAACAGAGGTTTATTAGACGACAGGAACATGGTCTAACACAGAGCTTGTAGGTGCAGAGAACAGGAGCCCTCAGCTGGGTCCATTTTGGGGGGCAGTGAACCAGACAACCACGTCTGCCCTTCACTCCATGTCCCAGCCAGCCCCAAACTGAAACTCCCTCCAGCCCCTCCTCCTCTGGGCTTTGTCCCTTTCCCGGCCCAGGAGGGCACCGGATTCCTTTATTCTCCAACCCTTTAGCTCTCACCTTGCAGGGGGGAAGGGCCCAGGCCATCAGTTGCCAGGAAACAGGGTGTCGGCCATTCTCTGTGTCCAGACCCCTGCACACACCTGCCCTCCAGGGCTCTGCAATGATCACACACCCTTACCCCACCACCTAGATACTTAAGAACTGCCTAGGGGAAACTGAGGCACCCCCACACTATTCAGAGGAAACATTAAGAACAGTCCCGCTTCGTCACATCTCTCCCCCCTTCGAGACTGAACTGAGCAGGGTCACTTTAGCCAGTGACCTGGGGAAGTTCGACCCCACCAACGTTTCCATGGATGCTCCAGCATTTCTCCCATTCCTTAGCATCGGCTTGCATCAGCCCCGCATCCAGCCCTGTGTCTGAGCGTCCGTGAATACTATAAAGGCCTTGGCAAAGTCGGGGTTTACCAGATTTACCGGGCCCTGGATAACAGCCTCCTTCAATGCACAGAGCACCTTCTGGCACTGCTCAGTCCAGACCAGCTCCTCTGGCTTCCCCTTCTTACATAGCTTAGCGATGGGGCAGCTGGGGAGCTCAAGTGGGATACAAACTTCCAGTAGTACCCCGCCATCCCAATGAAGGTCTGGACCTGTTTCTTGGTCTGGGGAACAGGACACTCTCTGATTATCTCCACCTTACACTTTTCAGCTTTTATCGGCAGTCCTGCCTCCTTGAGTCAGCCCAGCACCCTCTTCACCTGGGCCACATACTGTTCACTTACAGAACTAGCATGGAGACAGTCCTCTCTCAACAACCTTGTCTCCTCAACAAGCTGGCCAAACACAGCCACTTGGTTATAGGACTGTTTAATTTTCTTAACAGCTTTCACTTCATCTGAGACCTTCTCAAAGCTCTCCACACTGGATCTTTCAACAGGAAAGTCGGTGGATCCATTCACAACAGAAAATTTCTGGCTGTTAGGAACTGAAACTTTCTTGATTAAATCACTTTCACACCCTTCAGTTGCAGTAAACTGCTTGCAAAGACTCCATGAGGATTCCTTTCCTTAGGGGCTTTTCTATGCAACAATTCACCCTTCCCAGAAATTCTGCCGTTACCCTCTTTACCGAGGGCTTGCTCTAGAGGAACACTTTCCTGAGCAACAACAGACTGTTTTCAGAGTAACAGCCGTGTTAGTCTGTATTCGCAAAAAGAAAAGGAGTACTTGTGGCACCTTAGAGACTAACCAATTTATTTGAGCATAAGCTTTCGTGAGCTACAGCTCACTTCATCGGATGCATACTGTGGAAAGTGTAGAAGACATTATATACACACAAAGCATGAAAAAATACCTCCCCCCACCCCACTCTCCTGCTGGTAATAGCTTATCTAAAGTGATCATCAAGTTGGGCCATTTCCAGCACAAATCCAGGTTTTCTCACCCTCCGCCCCCCCACACACAAACTCACTCTCCTGCTGGTAATAGCCTATCCAAAGTGACCACTCTCCTTACAACATGCATGAAAATCAAGGTGGGCCATTTCCAGCACAAATACAGGTTTTCTCACCCCCCCACCCCTTTCCCAAAAAAACCACACACACACAAACTTACTCTCCTGCTGGTAATAGCTTATCCAAAGTGACCACTCTCCCTATAATGTGCATGAAAATCAAGGTGAGCCATTTCCAGCACAAATCCAAGTTTAACCAGAACGTCTGGGGGGGGGGGGGTAGGAAAAAACAAGGGGAAATAGGCTACCTTGCATAATGACTTAGCCACTCCCAGTCTCTATTCAAGCCTAAGTTAATAGTATCCAATTTGCAAATGAATTCCAATTCAGCAGTCTCTTGCTGGAGTCTGGATTTGAAGTTTTTTTGTTGTAATATCGCAACTTTCATGTCTGTAATCGCGTGACCAGAGATCATGTGCCAGCAATGCCCCTCTGCCATGTACACTGGCCAAACTGGCCAGTCTCTACACAAAAGAATAAATGGACACAAATCAGACATCAGGAATGGTAACATATAAAAGCCAGTAAGAGGACACTTCAATCGCCCTGGACATTCAATAACAGATTTAAAGGTAGCCATCCTTCAACAAAAAAACTTCAAATCCAGACTCCAGCGAGAGACTGCTGAATTGGAATTCATTTGCAAATTGGATACAATTAACTTAGGCTTGAATAGAGACTGGGAGTGGCTAAGTCATTATGCAAGGTAACCTATTTCCCCTTGTTTTTTCCTACCTGCCCCACCCCCCCAGACGTTCTTGTTAAACCCTGGATTTGTGCTGGAAATGGCCCACCTTGATTATCATACACATTTTAAGGAGAGGTTTCAGAGTAACAGCCGTGTTAGTCTTTATTTGCAAAAAGAAAAGGAGGACTTGTGGCACCTTAGAGACTAATCAATTTATTTGAGCATGAGCTTTCGTGAGCTACAGCTCACTTCATCGGATGCATACTGTGGAAACTGCAGAAGACATTATATACACAGAGACCATGAAACAATACCTCCTCCCACCCCACTCTCCTGCTGGTAATAGCTTATCTAAAGTGATCATCAAGTTGGGCCATTTCCAGCACAAATCCAGGTTTTCTCACCCTCCGCCCCCCCCCCCCCCCCCCCCCCGCACAAACTCACTCTCCTGCTGGTAATAGCCCATCCAAAGTGACCACTCTCTTCACAATGTGTATGATAATCAAGGTGGGCCATTTCCTGCAGAAATCCAGGTTCTCTCACCCCCTCACCCCCCTCCAAAAACCACACACACAAACTCACTCTCCTGCTGGTAATAGCCTATCCAAAGTGACCACTCTCCTTACAACGTGCATGAAAATCAAGGTGGGCCATTTCCAGCACAAATACAGGTTTTCTCACCCACCACCCTTCCCAAAAAAACCACACACACACAAACTTACTCTCCTGCTGGTAATAGCTTATCCAAAGTGACCACTCTCCCTACAATGTGCATGATAATCAAGGTGGGCCATTTCTAGCACAAATCCAGGTTTTCTCACACACACCCCCCCCCAACACACACACAAACTCACTCTCCTCCTGGCAATAGCTCATCCAAACTGACCACTCTCCCCACAATGTGCATGACAATCAAGGTGGGCCATTTCCAGCATAAATCCAAGTTTAACCAGAACGTCTGGGGGGGGGGGGTAGGAAAAAACAAGGGGAAATAGGTTACCTTGCATAATGACTTAGCCACTCCCAGTCTCTATTTAAGCCTAAATTAATAGTATCCAATTTGCAAATGAATTCCAATTCAGCAGTTTCTCGCTGGAGTCTGGATTTGAAGTTTTTTTGTTGTAAGATAGCGACCTTCATGTCTGTGATTGCGTGACCAGAGAGATTGAAGTGTTCTCCGACTGGTTTATGAATGTTATAATTCTTGACATCTGATTTGTGTCCATTTATTCTTTTACGTAGAGACTGTCCAGTTTGACCAATGTACATGGCAGAGGGGCATTGCTGGCACATGATGGCATCTATCACATTGGTGGATGTGCAGGTGAACGAGCCTCTGATAGTGTGGCTGATGTTATTAGGCCCTGTGATGGTGCCCCCTGAATAGATATGTGGGCACAGTTGGCAACGGGCTTTGTTGCAAGGATAGGTTCCTGGGCTAGTGGTTCTGTTGTGTGGTAGGTGGTTGTTGGTGAGTATTCGCTTCAGGTTGGGGGGCTGTCTGTAGGCAAGGACTGGCCTTTCTCCCAAGATTTGTGAGAGTGTTGGGTCATCCTTCAGGATAGGTTGTAGATCCTTAATAATGCGTTGGAGGGGTTTTAGTTGGGGGCTGAAGGTGACGGCTAGTGGCGTTCTGTTATTTTCTTTGTTAGGCCTGTCCTGTAGTAGGTGACTTCTGGGAACTCTTCTGGCTCTATCAATCTGTTTCTTCACTTCCGCAGGTGGGTATTGTAGTTGTAAGAATGCTTGATAGAGATCTTGTAGGTGCGATACAACCGCATTTGCTCTAACCCCTCAGACAGAGACAAACAGAGAGGCTGAAGGTGCCACAAGTACTCCTTTTCTTTTTGCGAATACAGACTAACACGGCTGTTACTCTGAAACCTCCCCATTGACCATCACCTTCCGCTCCCACTGGGGGTCTGAGGGGCCAGGCCCCAGGAAACTCCACACAGACATATAGGTTGGGGTCAGGAGTGGGAGCCTGTCCACCTCCCCACCCATCTGGCTGACGGAGTCTATGGCCTTGGGACCCAGCAAGGGAGCTAGACACCGGGGCTTTTCCGCAGGGTCCCCCTGGTTCAAATCTCCAGCCTGCTCAAACGCAGTGAGGTGGGCACCCACATCCCCCCACTCCTTAACCGGGGGCAGCAATTTAGTCTCGAGGTTCCCTGCGGAACTGGCCCCTCGGGGTCTATCCCCACTCACCCCTGGGAGGTCCCCTAGGCCTCTCCGCTCCACCACCGCCAGTTCATGCTGCTGCTGCTTCTGCAGCTCTTTCTCGGGCTCTCGCTGTCTCTCACAGTCCTCTTGCTCTCTCGGACTCAGCTCCAATCCCGTTCACCTCCGATCCCCGGATGGGGAACCTGATTGTGAAGACCCCCGTCTGGTCGGGGACAGGAGTCTTAGGGATGCCTGGCTACCACTCCAGCTGCTCCCAGATCCTGCTATAGCCCCACCTGGGTCAGGAATCTGTTCCTTAGAGCGGTCATCCTCCTCCAGCTGCACGATGAACTGTGCCTTGGTGAACTTTCCAACGCTCAACCCTCTCTTTCTGCACAGGGTTACAATGTCCTTCTTAAGGAGATGGTGACAGGCCGTCACTCCGCTGTTCCCAAGTTGTTGTGGACTCACAGGCCTGTGTGCTCTCAGCTCCCCACGGTTTCCAGGGAGAACCCCTAGTGTGCCAGCCCTTCTCGAGGTCACCTCCTCTTTGCCAGGGTCAAGCTGCAGACTCCTCCACCCCTGGGACCGCTCGCTGCAATCCCCAGGGGAACCCTGTTACTGCAAAAGTCCTTCTCTCTCCCAGGGCCAAGCCGCAGGCTCCTCCGCCCCTGAGACTGCTCACCGCAGTCCCCAGGGGGACCCCATTACTGCACAGTCCTTCTTGCTGGTCACACACTCCCAGGGGTTAACCGCCCCCTGGAACCGCTCCTCTCTGAGCCTTCAGCACGCCTGGTCCTCGTCAATCCCCCTTCGTTTTACTGCTCCCCAGTCACTCACTGCAGGAAGCGCCATCCATGGGGTGCAGTACATCCCACCGCTACCACCAGTTGTCACATAGTCCCCAGGCGATGCTCTGAAACTGCTCCCTACGAAGCCAGTCAGGACTCTGGGGAAGTCTCCTCTCTGGGAGCAGCCTGTCTGCAGGACACACAGCTCACACAGCTTCCACCTTCCTGGGTCTGACCTCAGAGCATTCAGCATCCTCTGCCCCTCTGTGCGCTTCCCACAGCGAGTCCGCCCAGGCGGCGTCCTGGGGAAGCCAGAGGGTCCTGTCCCCCAGCTTCGCAGTCAGACGGGACTCTCAGCCAGCCAGTAAAACAGAGGTTTATTAGACGACAGGAGCATGGTCTAGCACAGAGCTTGCAGGTGCAGAGAACAGGACCCCTCAGCTGGGTCCATTTTGGGGGCAGTGAGCCTGACAACCATGTCTGCCCTTCACGTCCCAGCCAGCCCCCAACTGAAACTCCCTCCAGCCCCTCCTCCTCTGGGCTTTGTCCCTTTTCCAGGCCAGGAGGTCACCAGATTCCTTTGTTCTCCAACCCTTTAGCTCTCACCTTGAAGGGGGGAAGGGCCAGGCCATCAGCTGCCAGGAAACAGGGTGTTGGCCATTGTCTGTGTCCAGACACCTTCACACACCTGCCCTCTAGGGCTCTGCAACGATCATACACACTTACCCCACCCCCTAGAGACTTAAGAACTGCATAGGGGAAACTGAGGCACCCCCACACTGTTCAGAGGAAACATTAAGAACAGTTCCACTTTGTCACAGAGACCCACCTGCCAAACATGTCAGTGTCACATCACAGCGCAAGGGCCAGCCCCACAGACCTCACTGCACTGTTTGCAAACCTGAGGGAACCAGGAACACGGTCAACCAGAGGCTTCATGGGGTTCAGCAGATAAGAACATAAGACTATCTGGTCTACAAAATCATGACTGGGATGGAGAAAGTAAACAAGGAAGTGTAATTTACTCCTTCTCATAACACAAGAACTAGGAGTCACCCAATGGAATTAACAGGCAGCAGGTTTAAAACAAACAAAAGGAAGCATTTCTTCACACAACACACAGTCAACCTGTGGAACTCCTTGCCAGGGGATGTTGTGAAGGCCAAGAGTATAACAGGGTTCAAAAAAGAACTAGATAAGTTCATGGAGGATAGGTCTATCAATGGCTATGAGCCAGGATGGGCAGGGATGGTGTCCCTAGCCTCTGTTTGCCAGACGCTGAGAATGGGCGACAGGGGATGGATCACTTGGTGATTCCCTGTTCTGTGCATTCCCTCTGGGGCACCGGGCACTGGCCACTGTCAGCAGACAGGATACTGGGCTAGATGGACCTTTGGTCTGAGCCAGTCTGGCCGCTCTTATGTTCTTATGTTTAAAGCCGAGGGGACCAGGAGCACGGGCGACCGGAAGCTCTAGGGGTTTGGCAGATATGGGCAGAGCTGTAACTCGACATATTTGCGCCCCCTGCTGGTTTTTTCCAGCATTTCTCCACCCCCGTGACTCTGTGCCCTGGGCGGTTGCCCCACTTGCCCCCCTGGCTCTGGCCTTGGCTGAGGGAGGCCCTGGCTTGGGGCAGGGACTGGGCAAGGATGCAGAAGAGGAGGAGGCTGGGGCTGAAGTTTCCATCACTCGAAACCTTTCAGCTGAGCTGGGACGTCTCTCTCTGAGCGCTCCCCTGTAGCTCAGCCAGGAGCTGTTGGGTGGGATGCAGGCCTGGCTGGGTGGGAGAAGTAAATCTGTAGCTATGCCCCCTCCCTGCTCCCATCATCTCCACCTGGCAGCCAGGCCCACCAGCAAAGCCTCCTCCACCCCCTCCCCGTTGCAGACAGGCTCCCTGCACCTACACACATGATTCACCAGCTAAATTTCTCTGCAGGGCGCGGGGCAGGGCCCTCCCGCCAGGCGCTGGGGATGGTGCGGCTCACTGCCCAGCTCCCTGTGATTGTGCAGTCAGGGCGTGGGGCGGTGTCCCCTGCCCTGTTCCCTCCTGGGGAAGCTGCTCACGCCCTGGGGGTGCACTCGGCCAAGCTGCCGGTAGGAGGTGCTGGGACACTCGCTGCTGAGGGGGGCAGGGGGCAGCAGGAGGCTCTGCCCGTGTGGAGGGGGCAGGCTAGTTCCTGGCCAGGGCTGGGGCAGGGAGCCGTGCTCTGGGCCGGGAGAGGAGGGAGGGAGCTGAGGTTGGTGGGCTGCGCGTACTGGCCCGTTCAGCTGGGTTTGCGGTAACAGCACCCTCCAGAGGCAGGGCCAGCGCCCACCCCTGGGGGTCGCCCTGACCTTCGGCTTGACAGTAACGGCAGCTGCAGCCCCTCAAACAACAAGGGGGCAAATACAGGCTGGCGCCTCCCAGAGCCAGGGCAGAAAGGCCGCCAGGGCCTGGCCAGGGCCCTTCCGAGCAGCCTGCTGCCCATGGCAGGACTGGAGACAAGAGAAACCGGGGCGTGGGGGGCTTAGGCTGGCGGGGGCTCAGGTTTGGGGCTCAGGCTGCAGGAGGCTCAGGTGGGAGACTTGGGGTGCAGGGGGCTCAGGTTGGGGGACTTGGGCTCCCGGCATTTGGGTCACAGGGTTTGGGCCCAGTCTGACTTGGAGCTGAAAGTTCAAAGGAGCCCAAAGCTGCAGGACAGAGACCCTCCCTCCACCCTGCCAGGATTCCCAGAGTTTCTTGTGCCCGGAGCCAGGGACCTCTGTGTGGTGCCAAGTGAGAGCATCCCTCAAACTGAACCTCCCCTGCCCCATGGAGCCTGCTGCCCCCAGGCCAGGAGCTCCCCCCTGGGGCCCTCCTGCCCCTAGAGCTCCGCTCTCTGTATAGCTCAGCCGGGGTCCTCAGGCCAGCACCTGCCCACTCCGTGCTGCGCTCACATCAGCCCCCCTGGCCCCACCTGGCACACACGGGCCCATCCAGCGAGCGGCCAAACGCTTCCCACCAGCAGCCCAGCAGGGCAGGCGGCACATGGCCGGTCACTGGCAAACGCTTCTGGGAACTTCAGGTCCCACTGCAGGAAAAACAACTTTCAAAAGCCAGCAGTTGCTCAATACCTGGCACGGCCAACGAGTGAGGTCGCTGGAGCTATAAATAGGGGCCTGACTGGAGGGAGACTCACCTGGTGTCTGCAGGTGGCTTCCACTCCCAGAGATGATGGGGAAAGTCGCCTTCTCCCTGCTCCTCGCCCTGGCTCTGGTGACCCTCGGGGTCTCCTCAGGGAGAAAGGTATGGGGCAGGGCGAGGGGCCAAGGGGGCTGGGTGCTGGCTCTGGGACGTCTCAGGTGGGGCAGGGTGAGGGGCCGAGGGGGCTGGGCGCTGGCTCTGGGCTGTCTCAGGCGGGGCAGGGTGAGGGGCCGAGGGGGCTGGACGCTGGCTCTAGGACGTCTCAGGTGGGGCAGGGCGAGGGGCCGAGGGGGCTGGGCGCTGGCTCTGGGACGTCTCAGGTGGGGCAGGGTGAGGGGCCGAGGGGGCTGGGTGCTGGCTCTGGGCTGTCTCAGGCCAGGCAGGGTGAGGGGCCGAGGGGGCTGGACGCTGGCTCTAGGACGTCTCAGGTGGGGCAGGGCGAGGGGCCGAGGGGGCTGGGCCCTGGCTCTGGGACGTCTCAGGTGGGGCAGGACGAGGGGCCGAGGGGGCTGGGCGCTGGCTCTGGGACGTCTCAGGTGGGGCAGGGCGAGGGGCCGAGGGGGCTGGACGCTGGCTCTAGGACGTCTCAGGTGGGGCAGGGCGAGGGGCCGAGGGGGCTGGACGCTGGCTCTGGGACGTCTCAGGCGGGGCAGGGTGAGGGGCCGAGGGGGCTGGACGCTGGCTCTAGGACGTCTCAGGTGGGGCAGGGTGAGGGGCCGAGGGGGCTGGACGCTGGCTCTGTGCTGTCTCAGGCGGGGCAGGGTGAGGGGCCGAGGGGGCTGGACGCTCGCTCTGGGCTGTCTCAGGCCAGGCAGGGTGAGGGGCCGAGGGGGCTGGGCGCTGGCTCTGGGCCGGGTCAGGGGGCTCTTGCTTGGGGCAGGATGGCGTGACAACCTGGGGTGAGGAGCAATGGGGTCAGGCACTGAAATGAGTCTTGGGGAGGCAAGAGGGGGGTAGGGACTTTCCCCCCGCCGCGATTTTACTCTCCAGGGAAAGCAGCAGCATCTCTTGCAGCAGCGTTTGGACTGAGCCGCTTCACGTCCCAGTGGGGAGATTCCCCCTCCAGCAAAGGGCAGGGACAGGAATGGCTCCGGGGTTTGTTGTTTTATTGTGACGGGAAAGAACTCCCGGGGCGCCCAGCAGATGAATGTCGCAGTGGGTGGGCAAAGGGGTGGGGCAGGAAATGCCTCCCGTGAATGTGTGACAATGGGCAGTGCGGTGCTTGGGGTGCCCTAAAACCCAGAGCAAGCTGGGGGAGCCGTGTCACAGCCGGCAGACACAGCTGGGCAAGCAGACGCACAGTGTGAGGGGGCCAGATGCAGCAGGCTCGGCTCTGCAAAGCTCCCAATCTTCAGCACTGGGACACAAGACTCCCTTCGATTTGATAGCATGACACCCCCTTTTCTGGCTGCTGGTCACCTTCAGGGTGTTTGGCACCGGGATCCTGTGGCCGGGCCTGTGCGAGGGTAGAGCAGGGTGAATTGGGCACGCGGGAATTCCCAGCCTGGATTCCTCCATGGGGCCGATTAACTCAGTTTCCCATCGCTAAACCTAGCCAATACCAGCTTCTTCAGAGGAAGGTGTGTGGAAGCATGAAGGAGACAGTAACCGGATTAAAGTGCCCCAGAAGAGCTTCTGCCTGAACCCAGCAGTCAGGGGTGCACTCCTGCCCAGAAGCAGGAGTGGTCAGAGCCCTCCCAAAACTTGTATGTGTTTTAATCGTTACTGTTCTATTTCAGTCTGGTTTCATTCACCATAGAAACATCTGAGCCTTTTCTGAACGCTGCTAAGCTTGTGGCCTTGATGAAATCATGTGGCAGAGAGTTCCACAGACTGTGCAGAGTATGAGAAAGTATTTCCTTTGGATCAGTTTTAAATTTGCTGCCTTTCAGTTTTATGTAATGTTCCTGTGTGATGAGAATGAGCAGCAGCACCCAGGAACCTCCTTTGTCCTAGTCACTATCATGTGTCCCTCTGTCATGTTAGCTCTTATTTGTCACCTCTCTGTCTCCCCCCCTCCATCTCTACCCATCCTTGTCACCCCTTTGCGAACCCCTCGACTCCCGCAGTGTCTGGTTTGAAGGGGGGAGGCCAAAACGGAACACGGGCTCCTCGGAAGGGCTTCCCAGGAATTTATAGAACATACCAAAAAAACAATGTTAAGAGACTGGTAAGAAAAAGTCAAGCGCTCAAAAGTTAGGAAATACCAGGTTGCCCAGACAACCTGAATTCATCCGCTCCATGCTACAGTCTCTAATTCCACAGTCACAGCCCGGCCCCTGCCCAGTCGGTGCACACAGGCTCATCGGATGCCTCGTTATGCCATATTTGCTTTTATGCTCGTTATTCCGGTGTGGCCCTGGGCTTCATTTACTGCGCACTGTTTAAAGCCTGCCCAGAACACCGAGCTGCTCATGTCCTCCTGGGTTTCTCGAAGTAGCTCTTCCTGGAGTATTTTAGTGGGTTACAAATATTCATGAGTTTCTGTTCCTGGAAATCCTTGGGAAGGGCTCTGAAACGAGCGAGGAGAATGCTTTGCCTAGAACATCTGCCTTATGGTGAGAGAAAGCGGCTCGAGCTATTTAGTTTCTCACAGAGACGGCTCAGCGGTGACTGGAACATGGAGCAGAAATCCATACGCGGGGCAGAGATTTCAGAACCAGCCAGCCACTTGATCTAGCAGCCAAAGGCAGAACAAGACTAGAAATCAGGTGCAAATTTTAACAGAGGGGAATTAACCTTGGGAATGCCTGACCTAGGGACGTGGCGGAGTTTGAAAGTCAAGACTGGGCGTCGTCCTCAGAGCTCTGCTGTAGCACAGCCAGCAGGGACGCTCGTGATCCGCAGGGCCCTTCGGCCCCTAAAATCCATGGTATGAAGTGCCCCCATTTTACAGGTGGGGAACGGAGATGCCAAGGTCAAGGCAGATCTGTCACAAGTGTTGGCTCATTTTGGATGTCCTGTTTGTGAGGCCGAGGGTCTGGTTTGTCAGAGAACTTGGCGTTTGACAGCGCTCTCCTCGCTCAAAGCCCAGCTCCCGCTGACTGCAGGGGTGAGCGCCCCGCGCTTCTGCAAATCTCAGCCCCATCGTCTCGGGTCAGGCGCCCAGAAAATGAGCGCACTGGGGCTCTTTGTGCAAAGGCTGGTGCAGGTGACTTGCCCATCATCACCTGAGACCCGTGTGGCAGAGGCAGGGACAGAATCTCATCTCAAGGGCAGCATTCAGCTTCCACCATGACACCATCCTCTCTCTTCCTGCGGTCCCCTGCCTCAGTCACTCGCACCTTCCAGCTTCTGCAACAAATGAGGCAGGGGTCCTACAGACCACGGCTCATTCCCTGCACAGCCCCAGGTCAGCCCCAGAGCAGGTCTGTACCGAGCACTGAATGAGATGGGTCCTGTAGGAAACTAGCGTGTGAGCTTGTAGTTAAAGACATGGACCTCGCTGCCATGAGATCTCACTGAAGCCATCAGCTGAGCAGGCTTTGGAGAGGGGCTGCGTGTTCCTGTGGGCAATGGGAACAGCCGGAGACATTGTGCAAGGAGAAAAACACAGCACAGGAAGGGATCTGACCCCAGAGCCAGCCATTCCCTGCAGGTTTGGGGCAGAGAATCCGATCACAGACCCATGCTCTGTTCCTCTCCTGGTTTGTGGGTCTGGCTCCCGTGTTCAGCGCTCTCAGGGGCATGGCCTAGGGGAGCATCCGACCCTGCAGCGCTGCAGGGGAGGGACCCATCCTGCTGACCGTGTCCCTCTTTCAGTGCGTCCTGTCTGGACTGTGGAAGAATGAGCTGGGCTCTAACATGACCATCTCTGCCGTGAACGCCGATGGGGGATTCACCGGTTCGTACCACACGGCAGTGACGGCCACCGACAAACACATCCGGGTGTCACCCCTGAAGGGGTCCCAGAAGCCCACGAGCCGGAGGAAGGAGCCGACCTTTGGCTTCACCGTGAGCTGGACGTTCTCAAGTACGTGGCCCGAGGATTCAGTGCCCGGGGTGGAGGGGAACGGAGGGGAATTCAGTGCTAACCAGGCTGACACACTTCCCCGCCCAGTCTCTGCACCGTCCTCTGCTCTTTCGGCCCCTTAACGCTCAGCTTTGGCCAGTGCCAGGGGCTCTGAGCCAGAACTGAACAGACTGGAAACGAGATACAAATGTACCAACCTCAAACCAAAGGGCTGGGGCCCGGCCTAGCCCCCCTCCCAGACCCATGGTGGGGGGCCCGTTGCTCACCCTGGGCTGTGTCTCCAAGGCCATGTGGTCAGAGCTCCTGGGGTCCATCCTCGGCTCTGCCTGGGACTTGCCGAAGGCTCTTGGGCAGCTTCCCCATCACCTCTCCACCTGCCCTCGGGGACCCTTGGGGGACCAACCTCCCCAGCTGGGTGCGAGGCTTCAAGTGCTCTGGGGACGAGAGGCCCTGGGGGACACTGCAAGCTGCTTTGTCTCCTCCCTGGCTTGTCCACGGCAGCCTGCTGGGGCCGCTGCCAGAGCTGTGCACGTCCCAGCACCGGTGTTGCTGTGAACGTTAGTCACTGTCTGTATTAGGTAGTGCCGAGGTCCCTGTGGTGCTAGGCGCTGTACAGACCCAGCCCCTGGCTCAGCGCTCAGCCATCCCGTGCGCACAGGGCACTTGTCGGCCTCCCCAGGCTGGGTGCGAGGCCTTGCTCAGCAGACGCGCTGGGAACCATTACTGGGAACCGCCTCCTGGGGGGCTCCGAAGCCACGGGCAGGGGGTGGGGGCAGCAGGAGCATGTCCCCCTTCAGACGCGGGGGCTGTGAGACACAGGGGTGGAGGGGGAGCCTGGAGGAGGGAGTGCAAACTGGAGCCATCCAGAGCAGACTGAGGGGTGGGGATGGAGCCTTAAGGCTCATGGGGGGTGGGGGGAGGGAGGGAGGAGAAGCAGGAGAACCTGAGGCAGGAACTTCCATTCAGCACCTGCCTCCAGCCCCATCCCATTAGTCTTCCCCATTCCCTTCTGCCCCTCCCCGGTCCCTATCCCCCGCTTCCTATCCCACCCTTTCCCCACCCTGCCCCATCCTCATCTGCCCTCCTGACCCCTCTGCCCCCTCCACCCAACTCTGCCCCCTGTCCTGCATCGCTTCACCCCTCTGCACTGCAGACAGGCTGCGCCCTCCATCCCTCTGCCCGGCCTGGGGAAAGCAGGGGGCCAGTGAGCGCACAGGAAAGGCAAGTTCTCGCTCTCAGTGCCAGGGCCCGGGGCCAAAGAGGCAATTGCAGGGAAAGTCCCGCTCAGCCCCACGCTCAGGGAATCTTGGGGGCACTTAGCCGACAAACTCTAGCAAGTGTCTATGGAGCATGTGTGAAGGGAGACTTTTCAGGGACTTGTAACTTGCCCAACTTGGGGCTGGCCAAAGGCCAGTCTCCCCCACTGCCAAGTGTCGAGTCCCAGCTCAAGCATGGGGCACTCAAACTTCCCAGTGAGAAGGTGGTATGAATTTTTTAACATGGCAAAATTAACGTATTTTCCCCCAACCTTGTTCTTGGAAATGGCTGAACCATATTATGATAAGAAGTAAAAGAATCCCAAACCTCAGCAGCCTGAGACAGATGCCTGGCATGGGAAACTTCAGCTGAACTGTTGAAATGCGGCAAGTTATAAACAACTGAGAACAGGGTCTTATAATGGAAAACGTTGGGCACCCTTAACTCTCGGTGCTGCTGCCAGCTCCACCGATACCATGACTCTTTCTCCTGTTCTGTAGCGGTTCCTTCCACTCCTGTCGTGCTTTAAGCAACTCTGCCTCCTTCCCTGGGGTCTGGGCTCTGTCTCTCGAGGGCCTCACTGACTTTCACTCCTGTCGGGTTCCCCCGCAGACTCAGTGACCGTCTTCGTGGGCCAGTGCTTCGTGGATGATAAAGGGAAGGAAACTCTGAAGACCATGTGGCTTCTGCGTGAGGAGGTCAGCTCCCCCGGCGCCGACTGGAAAGCGACCAGGTGGGTGACCGGGCACCGATTGCCCAGGAGCGAAGGACTGGAGCTGGGACTGGCCCCGTCTCTGTGCCAAGGGCAGGGCTGGGATCCCGGCTCTGGTCCAAGGGCTCCTAGCGCTGGAGATGTAGGAAAACCAGCCTGCGGGGACAGGGCATGGCTCTCAGCCCAGAGTCACAAACCCATGGGGACCCTTCGCCCTCCAGTGTCTCGCTGGGGGAGGATGAAGTGGTGTGAACCGAAGGCAGGTTTATTCCCCAAGGCTGCAGAGTTCCCTGAGCCCTGTCACACCCCAGGGCTGTGATCCCGGGGGCCAGAGCCAAGTCCCCCCAGGCCTGTGAGAGACTAATGGGGGAACAGAGAGTGGGCGGGGCAGCTTGTCACTGGGAAGCAGCCCCTGGGAACAGAACCATCTCCGGGGGTGCAGGCGGCTGGGGCACCTGGAAGAACTGGGGGAGGCTGGATAATGAGGCTTCGGGCAGCCCTGGCAAAGCCGTTCCCTGCTGTTACCCTGGGCTGGGCCCCAGCAAAGGCCTAGTTACCCCATGACACAGCCACACACGCCTGCCACTGCTGAACCTTTCCCCTCACGGGGCTGCTAGTGCCCCACGGCCCTGCCCGCCTTATGGAGAGGCCCACGGGGAGTGGGGGAGGGGGCTGCCTGTCCTGGGGGCACCTCCGGGGGCACCAAGGGGAGATTTGAGCGAGTGGCTGCTGGAGGGTCCCTGCCCCCAATGGCCCTGCGGAGCACCATGGGGATGTGCAGCCTGCGGAGCCCCTGCCCCCCCCCCCCCGGGTGCTGCTGGGTGGCTCTGAGGCCCTGCCAGTGCAGGATGCCCACAGCCACGCTGCCTCCCTGGGCTGGGCAGCTGGGTGCCCCCCCGAGGTGGAGCCTGGAGGAGGCGTTTCCCCAGGCAGCGGTGCTCAGGCAGGTGGCCTGGGAGGGGGTGTCCTTCTTTGGTCTTTTCTCCTTCTGAGGCTGTTGCACTTTGGCCCCTTCCGCCCCCTCCTCCCCCCCGTATCGGGCAGCACCAAGCACATGGTCTGTGCTGGGCAAATAACAGGTGAGAACAAACCACAGAGGGAAAATACCAGGCGCTGACGGGCTGCTCAGTCTAGCAGGGAAAGGGGGGACAAGAACCAATGGCTGGAAGCTGAAGCTGGACAAATTCCCATCAGAAATAAGGCCCAAATGTTTAACCCTTGGAGCAAGAGGCCAGGGCAGTGCTGGGTTCTCCAGCTCTTCACGGGCTTCAGATCAAACGCAGCTGCTTTTCTGGAAGATGCTTCAGCCATTCACGAGGTACTGGGCTCAGGGCGGGGGGCGGGGGGCACTGTGGCTGGCCTGTGCTACACAGGAGCTCAGCCTGGATGAGCTGATGGTCCCTTCTGACTAAGGGTAAGATTCTGTCCCAGGGATTTTTAGTAAAAGTCAGGGACTGGTTGTGGGCAATGAACAAAAATTCATGGAAGCCTGCAACAAACAAAGAAACAAACAGAGCCTGCCAGGGCTTTCAGCTGACCCAACCCCAGCCGCCACTCCAGAGACCCCGGTGCTGACAGCTGCTCCATCCCTGCTCCAGAAGAAGTCCTGGAGGTCATGGAAAGTCACAGAATCTGTGACCTCCCTGACAGAATTGTAGCCTTACTTCTGACTGTCACTCTTTGAATCTATGAATTCTGCACTTCCCCGCAGGGTCGGCACAAACATTTTCACCCGGATCAAGTGATTCGTGGGCGAATCCGTGAGGAGCGACGGTGCCTGGTGACCCTGTTTGCTGGGCTGCAGAATCACCCGTCTCTGTCTCCACCTCCCCCTCGCTCTCCGGTGACCCCCCCAGAATCGCTGTCCTCGCCCCCCCATGCTGCAGTTTAGTTCCTTTCCCAGTAAAGCTCTAGCGCGGGAGGCAAATGAGTCTCTGGTGTTTTTACCGCTCTTGGCCCTTGGGGTGAAGCTGTTGCTGAGCCGTGAGTCCCACCTGCCCCTCCCTGGATTCCCCGGGAGGTGCCGGATTCTCTCCCATTAGCTGGGCCCTTCCTGGGACACCCCTTGGCAGGTTCATCCCCCTGGGTCGCTCCTTTGCTCCCTGCCCATAGCCGGGGGCACAGAATGCAGCAGCCGGTGTACAGCCCCAAGGAGACGCCCTTCCCGGCTAAACGGCCCTTCGCTCACTCGGGAGGTTCCGGTCCAGCGCTCTCAGCCCTGGGTTTCGTTTCTCTCGGGCATCCGGCGCCGCCCACCTTGAGATCTAGGCACCAGAAGCCAAATAAACATTTTTCACTGGAAAAACAGGGCTCAGTTCTGTGTTGTTCTCCACGGGAGGTGTAAGGCTCCGGAGGAACCTGGCACGGGGAAAGGGACGGGCAAAACCTGTGGACTAAAGCTCTGGAGATTCAAAGTCACATGTTCCCACCCACCCCTGACTAAAATCCCACTGTAGCTTGGATCTGACTGGAGCAGTTGGGAACCCTGCCCCCCGCCATTGAGCAGGAAGGGAGAGGCCTTGAAGCGGGACCTGACCTCATCTCCTGGGATTTGAACAGCACACGGCGCATGGGGCTGGCTGGCCCTGGTGCAGAGGTGGAGGGGCCAGTCCCTGGGGCAGGCCCACATTAACACACTGGGGCAATAATCCAAAGGGGGAGGGAGGCCTTTGGGGAGCAGGACCTGCTCCACCCCCATGGGGAGCAGCTAGTCCTGGATCCCACAAGGGCAGAGGCAGTTCTTGATTTAGTCCTAAGTGGTGCACAGGACCTGGCCCAACATGTGCACAGAGCTGAACCACTCGGTCATAGCGACCGTAATACAATTAAATGTAACATCATTGGGCCGGGGCGGGGGGATACCAAAGAACCTCAGCACAGGAGCATTTAACTTCAGAAAGGGGAACCGCACAAAAAGGAGGAGGCTAGTGAAACAGAAATGAAAAGGAACCGTCCTAGGAGTGAAATGCCGGCAAGCTGCCTGAAAGCTATTTAAGCCCCATAATAGAGGCTCAAATCAAATGTACACCTGAAATAAAAAAAATAGTAAAGGGGACCAAAAAAAAAATGCCACGATGGCTAACAACAGAGTAAAAGAAGCGGTTGGGGCAAAAGGTTCCCTTTCCAAATGGGAGGGTCAAATCTGAGTGGGAACAACAGAAAGGAGCATCCGCTCCGGCAAGTCAAGTGCAAACGTGTAATTAGACAGGCCTAGAAGAGCAACTAGCCAAAGACTCAAAAACTAACATCAAACCTGTGCTAAATACACCAGCAGCAGGAAGCCTGCCAGACAATCAGTGGGGCCCCTGGACAATGGGGGTGCCAAAGGAACCCTTCTTCTTCTCCGTACGGCTGATGGAAACGTAGAGCAACAACAATACTCTACATTCAGATGGGTAAGCGAGATAACTGCCTCAGGCCTACCAGAGGGGGTCACTGTGAGGCCTTCTTCATATTTGTGAATCGGGCATTGAGTCATTATATGGTGCCTGGTCTGTTCTGGGTGGCCAGTCACACACTGGAGAGTCTTTACTTTTCCATTTGTGCAGCAAGTATCCACATCCGCCATGGTTTGTGCGGATACAGATTAGGGTTCCCATGAGCTTTGTGGGAGATTGAAGCCAGGAATCATCTGCATCCGGTTTTTTACAAGGTGTTTATTTGTGACTTCTTGTGAACTTGTGAATTCGGCTTTCCAAGCTTCATCAGGGTTGAAGGTGCATTGCTGAAGGCTAAATGCGAGGGTCCAAAAGGGCTCACGTGACTTCAAGCGATGGTGAGGGACGTTGCTAAGGTCCTGGTGGATGGGAAAACATTCATTTTCCATGATCCTCTGGAATTCCCGAAGGGTTGCAGCATCGCAGCGAATGGATGGGGGAGCAATGTGTGACAGCACCGCAGCCAAGGCATTGGGGTCAACTTGAGGGCTCCAGTGATGCACCACATTGCAGTGTTCAGCTGGACATCAACAAGTTGAGTGTGGCTACTTCTGGTCCATGCTGGTGCCCAATACTCAGCTATGGGGTAGACAAGGGCCCTTGCTGATGTCCGTAATACTGATGCTGATGGTCCCCAGCTTGTGCTTGCCAGTTTCTGGACCAGGTTGACCCTTGTCTTCATCTTGGCAGCTACCTTCTTCAGGAGGTTGTGGAAGGTTAGTGTGGAAGGTCAGCTTCCCTCCAGGATAGGTCGGCATGGGGTCATGTTGCGCAGTGTAGCCGCAGAAGGTCACTTTCAGGGTGTGCTCAGTGTTCCTGTTATCAAGATGGAATGCAGTGCTGTGGTTTTGTGAGGATTTGCCTTGAGCTTCCCTTTCCAGAAATATTCCTCCCTGGTGTTTAGGTCCCCATTCAAGGTGGACTTGAGGTCGTTGAAGGTGGCTACTTGCATTGCCAGGGCAAGATCATCCACATATGCAACTTTGCGCGACTTCGTTGGAGGCATGTTGCTCGTGTAGATATTGAAAATTGTCGGCGCGAGGACTGAGCCTTGTGGCAGCCCATTGCTGAGGAACTGGGGTGAACTGACTTTGTTGCCCAAGTGGACACATAGCTGCCCACTGCTCAGCGTCATCCATAGCAGACATAGTGTTTTCTGGCAGCGAGTGATCCTTGCGAGCTTCAGCATCAAGCCTTTAATCTAGACCATGTCGTAGGCAGATGGCGGGTCCACAAAGCTGCACCCGGCTCAGATTTCCTCTGGAATCTGGCCTCCCTGTGGCTTACAAGGGCCAAAACTTGGTCACAACAACTGTGTTTAGGCCAGAAAGACAAGGCCATTGCAGAGACGCTAAATGAATTCTTTGCATCAGTCTTCACTGCAGCAGATGGGAGGGAGATTCCCACACCTGAGCCATTCTTTTCAGGTGACAAATTGTCACGGAGTGTGGGGGAGTCCAGGCCCTGCACCCCTCTTCCTGGGATTCACTGAGACTCTCAGCCAGCCAGTAAAACAGAAGGTTTATTGGACAACAGGAACACAGTCCAAAACAGAGCTTGTGGGTACACCCAGGACCCCTCAGTCAAGTCCTTCTGGGGGAGCAGGGAGCTTAGACCCCAGCCCTGGGGTTCCCTGCGTTCCTCCACCCAGCCCCAAACTGAAACTAAACCCCCGCAGCAGGCTCCCTGCTGCAGCCTCCGTCCACATTCCCGGGCAGAGGTGTTACCTCCCCCTCCCCCTCCTGGCTCAGGTGACAGGCTCTCAGGTCTCCCCTCCCCAGGGCACAGTCCCAGGGCAACACTCCCCCCTCCCTGCTGCGTCACATCCTCACACAAATCTGAGGAATGTCCCAGACTGAGGTGTCAATAGAAGAGGTTGTGACGTTCCCCTGTGTTATCTGGGCCGGTGATCTGCTAGGTCACTCCAATCCTTGACTCTGGGAGCCAGCCTGACCCTGCTCTGCTCTGAGAACCCCACTCCTGGGCTGGTCACACACAGGCTCTGGCATGTCAGCTGCTCCTTGGATTGTGCCACCGAATGACACGAGCCAATATCTCCGGTCCCAGACACAACCCTAGGAACCGCCGTCTTGCAGTGTCCAGTTCTGCCCGCTGGACGCTGCAAGCTTGTATGAGTCCATCAATTTAACAAAGAAATTGATATGTACCAGGCTTGTTATCCCAAGGGGAGTCTCTGACATGCTTCAAACCAAACACCCTCCTTCAGGTAGGATAAACAGACAGATGTATTAACTATAAAGAGAGATTTTAAGTGATTATAAGTCAAAACATAACAAGTCAGATTTAGTCAAATGAAATAAAAGCAAAACACATTCTGAGCTGATCTTAACACTTTCAGTGTTAAGGTATTTCGTCTGTGTGCCAGCCCTTCTCGAGGTCACCACCTCTTTGCCTGGGTCGAGCTGCAGACTTCTCCGCCCCTGAGACGGCTCACCGCAGTCCCCAGGGGGACCCCATTACTGCCCAGTCCTTCTCGCTGGTCACACACATCTAGGGGTTAACCGCCCCCCAAAACCACTTCTCTCTGAGCCTTCAGCACGCCTGGTCCTCGTCAATCCCCCTTTGTTTTACTGCTCCCCAGCCACTTACTGCAGGAAGCGCCATCCACGGGGTGCAGTACATCCCACCTTTGCCACCAGTTGTCACAGAGTCCCCAGGCGATGCTCTGGAACTGCTCCCTACGAAGCCAGTCAGGACTCTGGGGAAGTCTCCTTTCTGTGAGCAGCCTGTCTGCAGGACACAGCTCACCCAGCTTCCACCTTCCTGGGTCTGACCTCGGAGCATTCAGCATCCTCTGCCCCTCCGTGCGCTTCCCACAGCCAGTCCGCCCAGGCGGGGTCCTGGGGAAGCCAGAGGGTCCTGCCCCCCAACTCCGCAGTCAGACGGGACTCTCAGCCAGCCAGGAAAAGAGAAGGTTTATTAGACAACAGGAACATGGTCTAAAACAGAGCTTGTAGGTGCAGAGAACAGGACCCCTCAGCTGGGTCCATTTTGGGGGGACAGTGAGCCAGACAACCATGTCCCCAGCCAGCCCCAAACTGAAAACTCTCTCCAGCCCCTCCTCTTCTGGGCTTTGTCCTTTTCCAGGGCCAAGAGGTCACTGGATTCCTTTGTTCTCCAACCCTTTAGCTCTCACCTTGCAGGGGGAAGGGCCCAGGCCATCAGTGGCCAGGAAACAGGGTGTCGGCCATTCTCTGTGTCCAGACCCCTGCACCCACCTACCCTCTAGGGCTCTGCAAGGATCACGCACCCTTATCCCACCACCTAGAGACTTAAGAACTGCCTAGGGGAAACTGAGGCACCCCCACACTATTCAGAGGAAACATTAAGAACAGTCCCACTTCGTCACAATTGGATGAAATACAGGTTTTTGTCTGAGAGGAGACTTCCCCAGAGTCCTGCCTGGCTTCATAAGGAGCAGTTCCAGAGCATCACCCAGGGACTTCGTGACACTCAGCGTGGTATGGACCATGAGGAGAGGCTGCCAGGAGAAGTTCCTGTGGGAGAAGGGGTTCCTGTACCGAGAATGGGCTCCCCCAGGAGAAGTGGAGTCCTGTGGGATCCGGAGGCAGCTGGTGGTCCCCCAGAAGTATCACCGCAAGCTACTGTACCTGGCCCATGACATCCCCCTCTCAGGGCACCAGGGAATCCGGCGCACCCGGCAGAGGCTGTGACGAAGTGGGACTGTTCTTAATGTTTCCTCTGAACAGTGTGGGGGTGCCTCAGTTTCCCCTATGCAGTTCTTAAGTCTCTAGGGGGTGGGATAAGGGTGTATGATCATTGCAGAGTCCTAGAGGGCAGGTGTGTGCAGGGGTCTGGACACAGAGAATGGCCGACACCCTGTTTCCTGGTAGCTGATGCCCTGGGCCTTCCCCCCTGCAAGGTGAGAGCTAAAGGGGTTGGAGAACAAAGGAATCCGGTGACCTCCTGGCCCAGCAAAGGGACAAAGCCCAGAGGAGGAGGGGCTGGAGGGAGTTTCAGTTTGGGGCTGGCTGGGACATGGAGTGAAGGGCAGACGTGGTTGTCTGGCTCACTGCCCCCCAAAATGGACCCAGCTGAGGGGTCCTGTTCTCTGCACCTACAAGCTCTGTATTAGACCATGTTCCTGTCATCTAATAAACCTCTGTTTTACTGGCTGGCTGAGAGTCCCGTCTGACTGCGGAGTTGGGGGGCAGGACCCTCTGGCTTCCCCAGGACCCTGCCTGGGTGGACTTAGAATCATAGAATCATAGAATATCAGGGTTGGAAGGGACCCCAGAAGGTCATCTAGTCCAACCCCCTGCTCGAAGCAGGACCAAGTCCCAGTTAAATCATCCCAGCCAGGGCTTTGTCAAGCCTGACCTTAAAAACCTCTAAGGAAGGAGATTCTACCACCTCCCTAGATAACGCATTCCAGTGTTTCACCACCCTCTTAGTGAAAAAGTTTTTCCTAATATCCAATCTAAACCTCCCCCATTGCAACTTGAGACCATTACTCCTCGTTCTGTCATCTGCTACCATTGAGAACAGTCTAGAGCCATCCTCTTTGGAACCCCCTTTCAGGTAGTTGAAAGCAGCTATCAAATCCCCCCTCATTCTTCTCTTCTGCAGACTAAACAATCCCAGCTCCCTCAGCCTCTCCTCATAAGTCATGTGCTCTAGACCCCTAATCATTTTTGTTGCCCTTCGCTGGACTCTCTCCAATTTACCCACATCCTTCTTGTAGTGTGGGGCCCAAAACTGGACACAGTACTCCAGATGAGGCCTCACCAGTGTCGAATAGAGGGGAACGATCACATCCCTCGATCTGCTGGCTATGCCCCTACTTATACATCCCAAAATGCCATTGGCCTTCTTGGCAACAAGGGCACACTGCTGACTCATATCCAGCTTCTGGTCTACTGTCACCCCTAGGTCCTTTTCCGCAGAACTGCTACCTAGCCATTCGGTCCCTAGTCTGTAGCGGTGCATTGGATTCTTCCATCCTAAGTGTAGGACCCTGCACTTATCCTTATTGAACCTCATCAGATTTCTTTTGGCCCAAACCTCCAATTTGTCTAGGTCCTTCTGTATCCTATCCCTCCCCTCCAGTGTATCTACCACTCCTCCCAGTTTAGTATCATCCGCAAATTTGCTGAGAGTGCAATCCACACCATCCTCCAGATCATTTATGAAGATATTGAACAAAACCGGCCCCAGGACTGACCCCTGGGGCACTCCACTTGACACCGGCTGCCAACTAGACATGGAGCCATTGATCACTACCCGTTGAGCCCGACAATCTAGCCAGCTTTCTACCCACCTTATAGTGCATTCATCCAGCCCATACTTCCTTAACTTGCTGACAAGAATACTGTGGGAGACCGTGTCAAAAGCTTTGCTAAAGTCAAGAAACAATACATCCACTGCTTTCCCTTCATCCACAGAACCAGTAATCTCATCATAAAAGGCGATTAGATTAGTCAGGCATGACCTTCCCTTGGTGAACCCATGCTGACTGTTCCTGATCACTTTCCTCTCATGTAAGTGCTTCAGGATTGATTCTTTGAGGACCTGCTCCATGATTTTTCCAGGGACTGAGGTGAGGCTGACTGGCCTGTAGTTCCCAGGATCCTCCTTCTTCCCTTTTTTAAAGATGGGCACTACATTAGCCTTTTTCCAGTCATCCGGGACTTCCCCCGTTCGCCATGAGTTTTCAAAGATAATGGCCAAGGGCTCTGCAATCACAGCCGCCAATTCCTTCAGCACTCTCGGATGCAACTCGTCCGGCCCCATGGACTTGTGCACGTCCAGCTTTTCTAAATAGTCCCTAACCACCTCTATCTCTACAGAGGGCTGGCCATCTCTTCCCCATTTTGTGATGCCCAGCGCAGCAGTCTGGGAGCTGACCTTGTTAGTGAAAACAGAGGCAAAAAAAGCATTGAGTACATTAGCTTTTTCCACATCCTCTGTCACTAGGTTGCCTCCCTCATTCAGTAAGGGGCCCACACTTTCCTTGGCTTTCTTCTTGTTGCTAACATACCTGAAGAAACCCTTCTTGTTACTCTTGACATCTCTTGCTAGCTGCAACTCCAGGTGCGATTTGGCCCTCCTGATATCTTTCCTACATGCCCGAGCAATATTTTTATACTCTTCCCTGGTCATATGTCCAACCTTCCACTTCTTGTAAGCTTCTTTTTTATGTTTAAGATCCGCTAGGATTTCACCATTAAGCCAAGCTGGTCGCCTGCCATATTTACTATTCTTTCGACTCATCGGGATGGTTTGTCCCTGTAACCTCAACAGGGATTCCTTGAAATACAGCCAGCTCTCCTGGACTCCCTTCCCCTTCATGTTAGTCCCCCAGGGGATCCTGGCCATCTGTTCCCTGAGGGAGTCGAAGTCTGCTTTCCTGAAGTCCAGGGTCCGTATCCTGCTGCTTACCTTTCTTCCCTGCGTCAGGATCCTGAACTCAACCAACTCATGGTCACTGCCTCCCAGATTCCCATCCACTTTTGCTTCCCCCACTAATTCTACCTGGTTTGTGAGCAGCAGGTCAAGAAAAGCGCCCCCCCTAGTTGGCTCCCCTAGCACTTGCGCCAGGAAATTGTCCCCTACGCTTTCCAAAAACTTCCTGGATTGTCTATGCACCGCTGTATTGCTCTCCCAGCAGATATCAGGAAAATTAAAGTCACCCATGAGAATCAGGGCATGCGATCTAGTAGCTTCCGTGAGTTGCCGGAAGAAAGCCTCATCCACCTCATCCCCCTGGTCCGGTGGTCTATAGCAGACTCCCACCACTACATCACTCTTGTTGCACACACTTCTAAACTTAATCCAGAGACACTCAGGTTTTTCCACAGTTTCGTACCGGAGCTCTGAGCAGTCATACTGCTCCCTTACATACAGTGCTACTCCCCCACCTTTTCTGCCCTGCCTGTCCTTCCTGAACAGTTTATATCCATCCATGACAGTGCTCCAGTCATGTGAGTTATCCCACCAAGTCTCTGTTATTCCAATCACGTCATAGTTCCTTGACATCACCAGGACCTCCAGTTCTCCCTGCTTGTTTCCAAGGCTTTGTGCATTTGTGTACAAGCACTTGAGATAACCTGCTGATCGCCCCTCCTTCTCAGTATGAGGCAGGAGCCCTCCCCTCACAGACGTTCCTGCCTGTGTTTCCTTCCGGTATCCCGCTTTCCCACTTACCTCAGGGCTTTGGTCTCCTTCCCCCGGTGAACCTAGTTTAAAGCCCTCCTCACTAGGTTAGCCAGCCTGCTGGCAAAGATGCTCTTCCCTCTCTTCGTAAGATGGAGCCCGTCTCTGCCCAGCACTCCTCCTTCATGGAACACCATCCCATGGTCAAAGAATCCAAAGCCTTCTCTCCGACACCACCTGCGTAGCCATTCGTTGACTTCCACGATTCGACGGTCCCTACCCAGGCCTTTTCCTTCCACGGGGAGGATGGACGAGAACACCACTTGCGCCTCCAACTCCTTTATCCTTCTTCCCAGAGCCACGTAGTCCGCAGTGATCCGCTCAAGGTCATTCTTGGCAGTATCATTGGTGCCCACGTGGAGAAGCAGGAAGGGGTAGCTGTGGGAAGCGCAGGGAGGGGCAGAGGAGGCTGAATGCTCCGAGGTCAGACCCAGGAAGGTGGAAGCCGGGTGAGCTGTGTGTCCTGCAGACAGGCTGCTCACAGAAAGGAGACTTCCCCAGAGTCCTGACTGGCTTCGTGGGGAGCAGTTCCAGAGCATCACCCAGGGACTCTGTGACAGAGGTTGCTACAGAACTTTTACTGGCCCGGGGTCTTTACCACGGTCCGGCAGTATTGCCGATCCTGTGACCCCTGTCAGAGGGTGGGGAAGGCCCGGGACAAGGGGAAAGCAGCTTTGAGACCTTTGCCCATCATAGAGGAGCCTTTCCAGAAGGTGGTGTGGAAGTATAACATTGTATAAGGGGACATGCTGGATACATTGTATATGAGAGGGCATGCCAAAACATGTTACAAAGTATCTGAGGGAGCACACGTAGGACAGTTAGCTTTTGAATGGAGAAGCAATTAAGATAGAGCCAGCACATCTAAGAAGCAGGCATCAGAATGGAAGGTGTGAAGGGCAATTAGTTAAGTTAACTGGAAGCTGTTAAAGGAGATTGTTAAGGGTGGCAGGTAATTGAAGATACGTGACTGGTCTCAGGGATCTCGAAGGGTGGTGACTAAAATCTTTTTCTTCTTTTGTCTGTAACTTCTCTGTAACTTGTTCTCCAGCAAGCTGTATAAATTAAGAGACACAAGCCCCACTCGGGGGGGCTCACTTCTAAATGTATTAGCAGAGCAGCTTTGCTAATAAAACAGAGTGGTCTGATAAATTATGAGTCTGAGTCAAACTTTGACAATTTGGAGGCCCCAGAGAGATGGCAAGCGGCTTCACTGAGGCTGTGTGATCCCTGACTGCCTTGCAGGACGATCGTGGCAGCCGGCGCCTGGACGCTTAGTCCAAGCGATCCTCCACAAGACAGAAAGTACACAGCAGCAGCGCAGTCTACGCCATTGAACTTGTTGGTTCCCACTCTGTTCGGGTAGGGGTCTTTGGATCCAGCTTCTGGAATCAGACATCTCAGGTCATTATTATTTTTGTGCTTTAACCGGTTTGCGGACTGTCTTGTCTTTGTGTCTATCCGTCTTCCCCGTGGTGTGTGTGTGAATCTGGGAGCCATCTCTGTCCGGAGACTGGCTGACCAAGGGGTCCCCGTCCCCACGGTCTGAATAAGTGGAATCTGCACAGCTGCAGCCGCACCACGCCTTGGGTATAACCCCTGGTGTGAAAGCAAGGGCAGTTGAGGCAGTAGCCTGTGGGCTCCTTTCTGTGTGTTGCACCGGGTACCGCTCTGCTGAGCCCGAATTTCCTTCTTGTGTGAGTGCTGTGTGAAGTCCTCCTGGATGGGTAATCAGAAGTCTAAGGTAGAACAGTTCCCTAAGGGAACTCCAGCTTATTTTATGTATTTTAGGAGGGCTCCGGACTCTTGTAGGTTTCTTGAAAAATGGTCCAAATTAGCTCTAGAGAACCCCAAATTACAGTGGCCACTGTTAGGTTCTTGGGACAAGGATCGAGTGGACGCTTTAAAAAGCAAACTCGTCCTCCCAAAAACCAAATTGGAGAGAGGAGAAGTAGACTGCTTCATGCAGTGGTGGGAAGAGGCAAATCGTAGATGGACTGAGTCAAAACTCACCTCTCTTAAAAATTCTATCAAAAAACTAACAGTTCAATTGGATGCAGTCTCTCCCACCACTAGTCCGAGCGCTCCCCTTTGCCCAGTCCTGTGCAATGATCCGGATCAAACCCGACCCCCACCATACTCCTGCGCAAATAAGAAATCAGAAAAGGAAAAATCTTCAGTGACTACAGATAATGAAAGTGAAGAAGATACCCTCATTGGCCTCGCAGCTCTGCAAAATATTATGAAGAAGAAATCCAAAGCAGACTGCAAAGATTCTCTTGACATCTCTTCTTGGAAAAGAGAACCTGATGGGAGGTTAATGAGAGACTCTGATCAAACTGTTGTGGCACCCTTACGAGTCCTTAAGATGGGAGAAAGTGAGTCCATATGGGATCATAAGCCCTGGACTCGTACGGAACTTTTATCTATAGTTAAAAGTTTTCCCAAACCACAGGAAAACTCTGTCAAATTTGCTGAGGAGTTTCTGTTAATCTGTGAAACCTATGAACCCTCTGAGACAGATCTCCTCCAACTGTGTAAATTGTTAGCTCCTGCCAGTTATTATGAAAAATGGTTGGTTGCTGCAGACTGGCCAGCTGAGGCACGCCACTCAACCATAAAAAGTACTGGCCCAGATTCGGCATACAGAGACCGGTGTGTGGCTCTTTGGAAGCGCCTGCATCAAGCCATTCCCAAAGTGTGGTCTCCTAAACAAAGTCGACAGCAATACGTTGCTGTAAGCAAGGGCAAGGAGAAAGCCCAGGCGACTATAGGTCCCGGCTAACTGATATTTTCCTACAACATTCAGGAATACAAGAGCCCGATGTAAATGGACAGGGGGCCTTGGCACATGCATTTGTTGATGGTCTTCTCCCTGCCACAGGCAGCATGTTAAAACGAATAAGTGTGGGATGGGAGACTGAAACCATGGACAAATTGCTGGCAGTAGCAGAGCATTGCCACCGCACTTTAAAAGGAAAGGAGGAACAGTCCTCCCAAAAGTTAATGGCTCTGCAGATACAGCACTATTCAGGACTAAGCAGACCACACCGGGGACAGGGACGGGGTTGCGGAAGGGGGCGGGGGGCTGGATTAACTGGGGTTTGTAACTACTGTAAACAGCCTGGACACTGGGGAAAAAAAGAGTGTCCAAGACGACCTAATAATTGTATGGGAAATCAAGTGAACCCCCCGCTGGTTCCTCCAGCTGATCCCCAACCCTGTTTTTCACCCCAACAATGACGGGATGCTGGGGAACCTCACAAAGTTTTAGCTCCCTTATTACCTCTGTCCCCTACTGGAGAATGTGTCCTGACTGTAAATGATCTCTCTCTCCCTTTCCTTGTTGATACTGGAGCTTCTCTTTCTACAGTCCGCACCACTGACTTGCCTGAGGTTCCCCGATCTGGAAAATCTGTGTCTGCTGTTGGCATTACGGGATCCCTACCTCTTTTCCCCTCTCGAAACCTTTGTCTGTTCAGGTCGGTCCCCTCTCCGAGGAGCATGCATTCCTCCTCTCTGATTCCACCCCTGCAAACCTTCTGGGACGGGACTTGCTATGCAAACTTGGCTGTTCTATTTACTGCTCCCCAGATGGTGTCTATCTGCAAATCCCTCAGTCTTCCTTATGTGATTCTGTAGCCTCCCTGCTGTCTGAAACTTCCCTCTCCACTCCGGTCCCTTGCTGTCCCTTAACTCCATCCCTAGAGCACCTAATCTCTCAGGTTCCTTCCTCCCTATGGCCATCTCACCCACCTGAAGTGGGCCGATTAAATACTGACCCAGTTCGGATTACTGTAGACAATTCCAAACCTCTGCCTCGCCTGTCTCAGTATCCTTTGAATCCTGAGGCAGAGGCTGGGATTGCTCCAGTTATATCTGCATTAAAAGAACAAGGAATTATTGTCCCTTGTTCCAGCCCCTGTAACACCCCTAGCCTCCCAGTTCAAAAGGCTGATGGCAAATCGTGGCGATTTGTTCAAGACCTTCGAGCTATTAACCGTATTGTCATACCTTCTTTTCCAGTGGTTCCTAACCCTGCTACAATACTAGCGTCTATTCCTCCAAATGCAACCCACTTTACTGTTGTAGATTTGTGCTCCGCTTTCTTCTCTGTCCCAGTTCACTCTGAATCCCAGTATCTCTTTGCCTTCTCCTACAAGGGTCAGCAATATACATGGACTACCCTTCCCCAGGGGTATACAGAGAGTCCATCCTATTTTTCTCAAGCCCTAGCCAGGGATCTCGCTGATCTGGTTTTCCCATCAGGATCCACACTGATCCAATATGTGGACGACTTACTCCTGAGCTCCCCCTCTCTGTCTGCCTCAGAAACTGATTCACTAACACTTCTCACAGCTTTAGCGAACAAGGGTCATAAGGCTTCTCGCACAAAATTGCAGCTCTGCCAAACCTCTGTCACATACCTAGGCTTCCTTCTCTCCCAGGGCTCCCGTACACTCTCTCCAGCCCGGGTACAAGCCATCCTTAACTTTCCCCAGCCTTGCTCTCCACGCCAGGTCAGAAAATTCTTAGGCATGACAGGGTTCTGTAGGCAATAGATTCCCCAATATGCTTCTCTGGCTAAACCACTCCAAGAACTCACTCGATCCTCCGTACCTAACCCCATGCCATGGCCACTTGAAGCAAATGCTGCTTTCATCTCCCTTAAGCAGAATTTAGCCTCTGCCCCTGCCTTAGGGTTACCTAACTATGACAAGCCTTTTACCCTTTTCTGTCACGAACAATCTGCTTGTGCCCTCGGGGTTCTTACTCAGGAGCATGGTGACAGAAATCACCCGGTGGCTTATTTTTCTGCAACCTTGGACCCTGTAGCCCAGGGTTTACCCCCTTGCCTACGCGCTGTAGCTGCTGCAGCGCGCCTGGTCGAGATGTCTGAGTCCCTTGTCCTCCGCTCTCCTCTCACTCTCATGGTTCCCCATTCAGTGGAAACTCTCCTTCTGCAACGCAACACTGCTCACCTCTCCTCTGCTCGCCTCACTAGGTATGAACTTTTGCTGCTTTCAGCCTCACATATCACTATTAAGCGCTGCTCCCGGTTAAACCCTGCTACCCTCCTTCCTTCACCTAGTGATGGTGAACCCCATGACTGCCTTGCAACTGTCTCCGCTATCACTGTCCCGCGCCCCGACCTTTCAGATGTACCTCTCCCTAACTCTGACCTGGTATTATTCACTGATGGGTCCTGTTATAGAAATGACCAAGGCCACCTTCTTGCAGGGTATGCTGTGGTCTCTCTCTCTGAGACCATAGAAGCTGCGCCCTTACCCTCTGTGACCTCTGCCCAGGTGGCTGAACTGATTGCTCTAACCCGTGCCTGCTTTCTAGCCGAGGGGCTCTCTGCCACTATTTTTACTGATTCTCGGTATGCCTTTGGGGTTGTGCATGACTTTGGCACCCTCTGGCAGGCTCAAGGTTTTCTTACCTCTACTGGTACCCCTAACAAGAATGGCCCCTACATTGCCGCCCTCCTGTATGCAGTTTTACTACCGTCTGCCTTGGCAATTGTTAAGTGTACTGGCCACTCAGCGGCAGACACCGAGGTGGCAAAAGGTAATGCACTTGCTGATGCTGCTGCAAAACATGCCGCCACTATAAAACCTTCACCAGAAGCGTTTCTTGGTCCCCTCTCTGTCTCTGTAACGCCACCATCCCTGTCTCATCTCGCTCAGCTCCAGGATTCTGCCCCAGAAACAGAGAAAGACTCCTGGAGTGCTTTGGGTTGCTCTTTGCATTCTGATTCCCTTTGGCAATCGCCCACCGATACCTTTGTAGCCCCCCTCTCACTCTACCCGTCTCTAGCCGCCCTGCTACATGGTGTTTCGCATGTCGGCAAGGAGGGGATGGTCTCTGCTATGAGTAAGGCGGGGTGGTGGGCTCCCCATTTCAGCTCCTTTGCAACCCGCCACTGTGCCGCTTGTGTTACTTGTCAAAGCCACAATGTAGGCAAATCTGTAAAAGTAACACAAGGGTTCCAGGGTTGCCTCAAGCACCTTTCCTACACTGGCAACTTGATTTTGTACAAATGCCAAAGTGTCAGAAATATGAATTCATTTTAGTTATAATATGTCTGTTTTCGGGTTGGATTGAAGCCTTTCCCTGTCGCAAAGCTGATTCATTGTCCATTGCAAAATGTCTGTTAAACCACATTATCCCTACCAAGGGAATTCCTGCCACTTTGTCTAGTGACCGGGGAACACATTTTACTGGAAAAATTGTTCAACATCTAAACCAGGTATTACATGTCACCCACCTGTTGCACTGCCCTTACCATCCACAGAGTGCAGGGGCAGTTGAAAGGCGAAATGGTGTGCTTAAAAATAAGCTGGCAAAAATCTGTAGTTCCACAGGGTTAAACTGGCCAGCCGCTTTACCACTGGCCCTTATGGAAATTCGGTCATCCCCATCCCAGAGACACAAATTGAGTCCATTTGAAATCATCATGGGACGCCCTATGCGAACAATGGCTACTATTACCCCAGCCCCAGACCTAAACCTAACTCACAGCACGCTCCTCCAGTACTGCAAAGGGTTAATGCAAGCTGTGAGCTCCTTCCATTCGCAGGTGCGAGCGCTTGGCCGACGGAGCCCACCTCTGCTGCCTGTCACACTCTTGAGCCTGGTGAGTGGGTCTACCTGCGGCACCACCTTCGGAAGCAGGCCTTGGAACCCCGGTGGAAGGGTCCATACCAGGTACTGCTCACCACCCAGACAGCCGTGAAATTATCCGGCATCGCTGCATGGACCCACGCCTCACAGTGTAAGCCAGCGCCACCTCAAGGGGACCAAGCACCTCTGCAAGACCACGCAGAACCAGCTTCAACCCCAGCAGACAAAGAGGAACAGCCTGCAATACCTCACAACCTGCGCTCTCGTAAGGGTTGCCAGAAGCAGAGGGTAAGCAGACAGCAGGACCCAACAAACAAGAAGCAGTAGTGAGCCTCACGCCTGCTGCCTGGTGGACGTAAAACCGTGACTGCGGTTCCCTCGAAAGGGGTTGTCGGAACCAGAAAGGGTCCTGCTTCCAACATGTGTCCTTTGAGAAGCTTAATCCTCAGCTACTGTGTCCTGAGGGTCTGGGGAATCCAGAGTGACAGTGACAATTCTTTCATCTAACAACAGGTGCAGATAGCCCAGATCCTGAATATTTCTAATTGCTGGGTCTGCAGCCACATCCCAGCTCACTCACAAGCTAGTATCCCCACCATGGCAATCCCTTTGAATTCCTCAGAGCTTGCTGGAGAACCCTATCCACTTAAAAGGACATGGAAGGAAAATGACACTTGGGGGCTGGGAAAAACATATGTTCCTAAACTTATAAGTGTGGTGAAAGGAAAGGGCCACTGGTGCTGGGTGTGTAATGGGACAGGGCTGAATCTAGGGAGGAGCAGCTGTCTCCAATACATCGTGTCCCATGGTGTATGGGACTATTCAAACAAGGTTGGAGAATGGCGAACCGGGTATGGAAAGATAAACTTCCTCTCAACCTGGGACCAAACCAAAGATTCAATCTCTTGCTCCCCCTACAGCCTCCCTGAGAAAAACAGCACCATCTACAAATGTCATGTGAATGCTACCTCTTCTCCCAGTGAAAATCATCCTGTGCCCTTTGGGGGATACTATTCCTCCTTCGTAAATTCTTACATGTCAAAGGGTTGCAGTCAACCCTTCCCAGCTTTAATGGGACATCATTGGGTTTGTGGGGAAAATGCTTACACTGTGTTACCAGCAAATTGGTCAGGTATCTGTTATCCTGCTCAGCTTTTCCCACAATTCCAGGTGCTTCAATCCCTCCCACGAAATCGCCTCCGTAATTTCAGGCGAAAAAGGAGGGACTTGCCAGATGCTAAATGGTATGTGGATAACATAAGCCCCCTAACTTGGGAAGAAGCTGTTGGCATTTCTTTAGTCCCAGTAGGGGGGGTAATCCACCATGCAAAAAGGCTTTTAAGGTTACAAGCGGTGGTTGAGATCATGGCCAATGATACAGGAGAGAGCTTAAAAGCTCTAGCCAAAGAAGCAGGAGCGGTCCGACAAGTGGCCCTCCAAAACCGTCGGGCATTAGCTATAATACTGGCAGCCAAAGGAGGGACCTGTGCTCTAATGGGAACAGAATGCTGTGTATACATACCTGATAATACTAATGAGGTAATAAATCATGCTAGCCATCTGGAGCAAATTGCATACCTTCCCCACGAAGAACCAAGTTCCTTGTGGAAATGGATAAGTAACTTATTCAATTTCTCTAGTCTGGGAAACTGGTTGTTTCAAGGAATCCTGACTATCCTATTTGGAATTCTAATAATCTTTGTGTGTTTTCAATTGATTTCTTGTTGTATCCAAAACTGCACAAGACACACCATCCATCAGGTTACCCCTAACCAGAGTGCTAATCTAATGTTGTTAAATGTCACCAGTGAAAGTAATGAAAAAGAACGATTGATGTATGGAATCCAGTAAGTCATTGGTCATGGGCGTAGCCTTGACCAAAAGGGGGGATTGTGGAAGTATAACATTGTATAAGGGGACATGCTGGATACATTGTATATGAGAGGGCATGCCAAAACATGTTACAAAGTATCTGAGGGAGCACACGTAGGGACAGTTAGCTTTTGAATGGAAAAGCAATTAAGATAGAGCCAGCACGTCTAAGAAGCAGGCATCAGAAGGGAAGGTGTGAAGGGCAATTAGTTAAGTTAACTGGAAGCTGTTAAAGGAGATAGTTAAGGGTGGCAGGTAATTGAAGATACGTGACTGGTCTCAGGGATCTCGAAGGGTGGTGACTAAAATCTTTTTCTTCTTTTGTCTGTAACTTCTCTGTAACTTGTTCTCCAGCAAGCTGTATAAATTAAGAGACACAAGCCCCACTCGGGGGGCTCACTTCTAAATGTATTAGCAGAGCAGCTTTGCTAATAAAACAGAGTGGTCTGATAAATTGTGAGTCTGAGTCAAACTTTGACAGTGGCCATGGACATTGTGGGGCCTCTCAGCAAGACGACCTGGTCGGGGAAGAAATACATTCTGGTGGTGGTAGCTTTCGCCACCCGCTACCCCGAGGCAGTGCCCTTAGCGTCCATTGAAGCCGACACCGTGGCAGATGCGCTCCTGACCATTTTCAGCCGAGTGGGGTTCCTCAGGGAAGTCTTGACAGACCAAGGCTCCAACTTCATGTCGGCCCTGCTCCGGTGCTTGTGGGAGAAATGTGGGGTCTGGCACGACTGGGCCTCAGCTTATCACCCCCAGTCCAATGGGCTGGTGGAGAGGTTCAATGGGACGCTAAAGATGATGCTGAAAACCTTTATGAACCAGCACCCACAGGATTGGGACAAGTACTTACCTCACCTGCTGTTCGCGTACAGGGAGGTGCCCCAGGAGTCTACCGGATTTTCGCCTTTCGAACTGTTATATGGAAGGAGGGTGAGGGGCCACCTGGACCTGATGAGAGACGAGTGGGAGGGGAAGGCCACTCCCGATGGAGAGTCAGTGGTGGAGTATGTCCTGATCTTCCGAGAGAGACTGGCTGAACTCATGGGCCTGGCCAGGGAGAATCTGGCCAGAGCCCAGAGGAAGCAGAAGGTCTGGTATGACCACACAGCGCGGGCCCGTGCCTACGCCACCGGGGATCCTGTGATGGTTCTCATCCCCGTGAGAAAGAACAAACTACAGGCCGCCTCGGAGGGCCCTTTCAAGGTTGTCAAGCAGCTAAATGAGGTAAACTATGTGGTGGAGCTGTCGAACCGGGCGCACCACCACCGGGTGTACCATGTGAATATGATGAAGCCATATTATGCCAGGGGGAATGTGGTGTTGGCCGTGTGTGGACATTGGGAGGAGCAGGGAGATGACCCTTTAGTAGATGTATTCCCTGGGACCAGAGCTGGTTCCCCCCTGGAAACAATTCCCCTCTCGGATCAGCTAACCCCTGCCCAGCAAGCTGAGGTCAGGGGGGTGCTGCATCCGTACCGACAGCTGTTTTCCAACCAGCCTGGACGCACTAATCTGACTGTCCACCGGGTGCAGACGGGGTTGCACCCGCCGATAAGATGCTCCCCCTTCCGAGTCACAGGGAAAACTGCTCAGGACCTGGAAAGAGAGGTCCGGGACATGCTGGCTTTGGGGGTGATCCAGCCATCTGCCAGCCCTTGGGCCTCGCCGGTGGTGCTGGTCCCCAAAAAGGACGGGTCGGTCCGGTTCTGTGTGGACTAGCGGAATCTCAGTGCCATCACTGTATCTGATGCCTACCCCATGCCCAGGCCGGACGAGCTCCTAGACAAGCTGGGAGGAGCTCGGTACCTTACCACCATGGACCTTACAAAGGGCTACTGGCAAGTGCCGCTGGATGCAGATGCCCAGCTGAAATCGGCCTTTATCACCCCTCTGGGGCTCTATGAGTTCCTGACCCTGCCTTTCGGCCTCAAGGGAGCGCCGGCCACCTTCCAGCGCCTGGTGGACCAGCTCCTGAGGGGGATGGAGAGTTTTGCCGTGGCGTATATTGACGACATCTGTGTCTTTAGCCAGACCTGGGAGGACCATGTGTCCCAGGTTAGACAAGTGCTGGACCGACTCCAGGGGGCTGGGCTGACTGTCAAAGCGGAGAAGTGCAAGGTGGGGATGGCGGAAGTATCTTATCTGGGCCTTCGGGTGGGGAGCGGCCGCCTAAAGCCGGAACCGGCCAAGGTGGAGGTGATCAGATACTGGCCTGCTCCCCACACCAAAAAGCAGGTCCAAGCCTTTATTGGGTTGGCAGGATACTATCAAAGGTTTGTGCCCCACTTTAGCACCATCGCCACCCCCATCACTGAGCTATGCAAGAAGGGGAAGCCAGACAAGGTGGTCTGGACCGAGCAGTGCCAGGAGGCTTTCCGGGGCCAGGAGGTCACCTGAGTCCTTTGTTCTCCAACCCAGTTCTGGCAAACCCAGATTTTGACAAGCCCTTTGTGGTGTTCACCGACGCCTCCGACACGGGACTGGGGGCGGTGTTAATGCAGGAGGATGAAAAGGGGGAGAGACACCCCATCGTGTACCTGAGCAAGAAGTTGCTACCCCGGGAGCAACACTACGCGGCCATAGAGAAGGAGTGCCTGGCCATGGTGTGGGCCCTCAAGAAACTAGAGCCCTATCTCTTTGGGCGACACTTCACCGTCTACACCGACCATGCTCCCCTGACCTGGCTGCACCAGGTGAAAGGAGCCAACGCCAAACTCCTGAGGTGGAGCCTGCTCCTGCAGGATTACGACATGGACGTGGTCCATGTGAAGGGAAGGGCCAATGTGATAGTGGACACGCTGTCCTGGAGAGGGGGCCCCGAACTTCCCCAGGTCACTGGTCAGAGTGACCCCGCTCAGTTCAGTCTCGAAGGGGGGAGAGATGTGACGATGTGAGGCAGCAGGGAGGGGGGAGTGTTGACCTGGGAATGTGCCCTGGGGACGGGAGACCTGAGAGCCTGTCACCTGAGCCAGGAGGGGGAGGGGGAGGTAACACCTCTGCCCCAGGAATGTGAAGACAGGCTGCAGGAGAGAGCTGCTAGGAGGGTTTAGTTTTCAGTTTGGGGCTGGGTGGAGGAACACAGGGAACCCCAGGGCTGGGGTCTGAGCTCCCTGCTCCCCCAGAAGGACTTGACTGAGGGTTCCTGGTTGTACCCACAAGCTCTGTTTTGGACTGTGTTCCTGTTGTCCAATAAACCTTCTGTTTTACTGGCTGGCTGAGAGTCTCAGTGAATCCCAGGAAGAGGGGTGCAGGGCCTGGACTCCCCCACACTCCGTGACACGTGTCATTCATACCAGGCTGCAATGACCTATAACATATTACATGGATATATGAATCACAGTGTAGATTCATATAGATATATATCCCAACATCACTACTGCCTCTCGGAGAGGCGGATTCACCACCGCGATGGGAGAACCCCGTCCATCGCTGTAGTCAGTGTCCACACTGCAGCTCCGTGGCTCTCACATTGCTCGTGCAGACACGGCCTCAAATGTTCCGCTCTCTTGAAGCAGGGACCCCAGTCACCTGGGCGCCTGTCCACGGAGCTCCAGTGGCAGCCCAAAGGGATGTCCGTGTGTTTAACCTTCAACGCTGTAGCGCTCTTCGACCTTTACACAGCTCCCAGCGTGGGTGTCCTGGAGAGGGGTTTTTGGAGCAGGGCAGGGCGGAGCCCTGATATGTTATTAACCATGTTATTAAATTATTAGGGGGCTGGGGCACATGATTTACGAGGACAGGCTGAGGGAACTGGAATTATTTAGTCTGCAGAAGAGAAGAGTGAGGGGGGATTTGATAGCAGCCTTCAACTACCTGAAGGGGGGTGTCACGGAGTCCCTGGGCGATGCTCTGGAACTGCTCCCCATGAAGCCAGGCAGGACTCTGGGGCAGTCTCCTCTCTGTGAGCAGCCTGTCTGCAGGACACACAGCTCACCCGGCTTCCACCTTCCTGGGTCTGACCTAGGAGCCTTCAGCCTCCTCTGCCCCTCCGTGCGCTTCCCACAGCGAGTCCGCTCAGGCGGGGTCCTGGGGAAGCCAGAGGGTCCTGCCCCCCAACTCCACAGTCAGACGGGACTCTCAGCCAGCCAGTAAAACAGAGGTTTATTAGACGACGGGAACATGATCTAACACAGAGCTTGTAGGTGCAGAGAACCGGACCCCTCAGCTGGGTCCATTTTGGGGGGCAGTGAGCCAGACAACCACGTCTGCCCTTCACTCCATGTCCCAGCCAGCCCCCAACTGAAACTCCCTCCAGCCCCTCCTCCTCTGGGCTTTGTCCCTTTCCCGGGCCAGGAGGTCACCGGATTCCTTTGTTCTCCAACCCTTTAGCTCTCACCTTGCAGGGGGGAAGGGCCCAGGCCATCAGTGGCCAGGAAACAGGGTGTCGGCCATTCTCTGTGTCCAGACCCCTGCACACACCTGCCCTCTAGCGGTCTGCAGTGATCATACACCCTAACCCCACCACCCAGACACTTAAGAACTCCATAGGGGAAACTGAGGCACACCCACACTATTCAGAGGAACCATTAAGAACAGTCCCACTTCGTCACAGGGGGTTCCAAAGAGGATGGAGCTCGGCTGTTCTCAGTGGTGGCAGATGACAGAACAAGGAGCAATGATCTCAAGTTGCAGGGGGAGGTTTAGGTTGGATATTAGGAAAAACTTTTTCACTAGGAGGGTGGTGAAGCACTGGAAGGGGTTACCTAGGGAGGTGGTGGAATCTCCTTCCTTAGAGGTTTTTAAGGCCCGGCTTGACAAAGCCCTGGCTGGCATGATTTAATTGGGGATTGGTCCTGCTTTGAGCAGGGGCTTGGACTAGATGACGTCCTGAGGTCTCTTCCAACCCTAAACTTCTATGATTCTATCTGAGTTAAAGAAAATCAGTGACAGAAACTGGATTAAATGCTCCCATTTAAAGGGACCCAGCATCTCGTCAGAGCTGGTTTTGGTTTTGGGTTGGTGGCCCCATCCCTCCCCGTCCTGCGGATCCCTCCTGTGCCTGCCCACCCCTCTGGGTCCCTCCTTCCCCCTGCAGGCCACGGCCTCCTGTGCTTCTCCAGCTGACCCCTCCCCTGTCGGCGTTTCTGCCCCTCAGCCCCGCCCCAGCTCTGTCCCCACAGCGCTTGGCACTGCTCTGTCCTGCTCTTGCCCTCTTGTCCTGCTGCTGCGGCTGCCCACGTGCTCTCTCCTCACTCGCCCCGTTCCTGAGGGTGACTAGTTGCCGTCCTGATTCCTCATCCATGAGTCATGTTTGCTGGCCCTTTAGCATCGTGTCGCTGGCAGCCTTTGCCGTTGCAGGGTGTAATTCACAGTCCTGTGTGTTCACAGAAACCACCCGGAAATGGGGGCCCATTTCCCTGCGCTGCTGTTCGTACATATTCTCCGGAGCCGTGCAGAGCCACCCCGTGGGGAGGAACCAGCAGCTCTTGGGTCCCCCAGGGGGGCCGTTACTGCCGCCTTCGCCGGTCAATTGTCTCATTGCAACAGCCGCAGAACCTTTGGACTCCACCGTTCCTGGGCCTCAGGGCCCAGCGAGGAGCGAACCTGATAAGCCTCTGCACCAAAGTGCTCTCAGCCAGGCCTGGGCTTGGCTCCATCGCTTCACACAGACTCAACCGATGCTCTGGGCATCAGGGCTTCCCAGAGAGCCACAGTCCTGGCCTCGCGTTCGGTCGGAAGTTGCACAACACTGCTTGGGTCACACGGCCCTTTTCACTTTCTCTTTCTTTTCCTCAGAAATTAAACTTAAGCAAAAATCTCTGTTTCTTGGAACTGCTAATCAGTAAATAACCAGCACCCATCCCAGCCCCGCCTGTGTCTAGGGTTATAAATAGGGGCCTGAGTGGGAGTCCCAGACACCAGTCCCTGGAAGGAGATTCCTCTGACACCTGTGGGCAGCCTCCACTCGCAGTAACAATGGGGAAAATGGGTTTCTCTCTGGTCCTTGCCCTGTTTCTGGTGACCATTGGTGCCTCTTCAGAGAGAAAGGTACTCCACAGGGCGAGGGGCCGAAGGGGCAGGGCGCTGGCTCTGGGGTGTCTGCGGCCGGGGCAGGCCGAGGGCCCGAGGGGGCCGGGCGCTGGCTCTGGGGGTGTCAGGACGAGGGGCCGAGGGGGCCGGGCGCTGGCTCTGGGGCGTGGCAGGGCGAGGGGCCGAGGGGGCCGAGCGCGGGCTCTGGGGTGTCTCCGGCCGGGGCAGGGAGCAGTGAGAGCCGGAGGGGAGCAATGGGCGATGGGTCAGGCGCTGCAATGACCCGTGGGGGTGAGGGCAGGTGGGGGGCCTTTCCCCACACCGGGATCACGCTCTGGAGGCAACGCAGCCCCGTCGGGCACAGCGACCTGCAGGCTGAGCGCCGCACGCCCCACTCAGGCCAGGCAGGTTGTGTCCCGGTGAGGAGACTTCTCGGGAACCGGACCAGAAACGCCCCGAGGCGGTGGCGGTGCCAAGCCAGGGAGCCCCACCAGGGCCCGAGGCTCCAGCTCACCAAGCTCGAGCAACCCACGGGGAGCCTGGAGCCGCTCCCTGCCGGAGCCGCCAAGCAGGACGCTCAGTGCAACGGGCTGGAAGCCGCAGGCTCAGCTTCTCAGAGCCCCGCGTTACCCCGTCAGCAGAGATCAAACACGACTGAGCGGTTCCCTCAAATCGGAAACCCCTTTTGTCCTTCGAGAGCGCCCAGGTCTCAGCCCCCAGCTCGCGGGTCCCTGTCTCCCCGAGCCGCTGGGGGCTGGAACCGGGCGGATTTCACTGCTGCTTTGCCTGGACATTCGCCTTCTCGGGTCCGAAACGTCCCAGGCCAGAGTCACTCTGGGGACTGGGCTTTCTGAGCAGCCTTGGCAGGGGCAGCTCGGCTGCGGATCCCTCCCCGTGCCGTGGCATACGAGGGGCCAGGCGGCACCCAGAGCACCCCCGGGCGGGGCCGGAGACAGCACGTCCCGGACGATGCTGTGCTGCACCTGTCCCATCCTCGTGCCCAGCAGTCCCAGGGCAGACCTGCTCCGGGGTACCGGGAGAGGCGCCAGCGGCAGGGAACCTGCCACCTCTCTCGGGCCCCTCGGGGCCCTGCGGCTCCGGGGGACGGATGGCTGCTGTCTCCCCTGCCTCAGAGACGCTCCCCTCGTTGTGTGTGGGGAGGGGATGGTGGGGTGGAGAGAGGAAGGGGGACGCCTCCTCCGTACCCCCGGGTTCGGAGAGAGAAGGCAGAGCCCCCACCCAGCGGCAGAGGGAGGCCGGGTGCTGTGGTTGGGAGGGTTTTATTTTTATTGGGCAGGGGGTTCCCCTCAATGGCCAGGAGTCACAGCACAGACCCCCTTGGTCACTGGTCGTCCTCTGCTTTGTGGGGTCTGTGTCCTGCGTTTAGGGCTCTCGGGGTCACAGCCTCAGCTGGGGTCTGACCCGCCTGACTCCACCATCCCCCCCTGGCTGACTACACCCCCCTCTTTCAGTGCATCCTGACTGGAGACTGGAAGAATGACCTGGGCTCTAACATGACCATCTCTGCCGTGAACGAGGCCGGGCAGTTCTCTGGGTTGTACCTAACAGCAGTGTCAGCCACAGAAAAACCGATCGTCGAGTCGCCCCTGACGGGATCCCAGCATGTCGACAACCTGGAGCAGCCAACCTTCGGGTTCACCGTCAAATGGAGCTTCTCAGGTACGTGGCCCAATGGTTTTGGGGACAGGGCTGGCCTTACCTTGAGGCGAACTGAGGCGCCAGACTGTGGGGGGGCACCACTAGGACCCAGAGTGTAGAAAATGGTGTCTGCTGCTGGTGCATCTGGATTCTCTCTGCTCGAGATGCACAGAGAGGGTGGAGTGCTGGGCTGGAGGGAGGAGGGCACAAGAGACATAAGAGGCAGGCAGGAGACAAGGTGAGGGGGAATCACAGAAAGCAGCAGGAGCTGCAGGCAGAGAGAGGAGGAGGAGCCTCTTATGTACCTCTCTAGCACCCCAGGAGCCTGGACTGATTAACCCCAGCTTCTCGGGGAGCTTCCTGTGTCCTCCTGCGTCCCTGAACCCCCTTGAGGAGAACAGGCCGTCAACTGAAGGAGTAGGAGCCAGTTAGGCCCTTAAGACGCTGACATCTTCCCTCACTCAGGCCCTGCTACCAGCCTGCTTATTTGTCCCCTTCAATTGAGTGTTGAGAGCCACTCTAGCTGGCCCAGAACAGCAGCCATGAGCGAAAGAAGAAAACACCCCTCTGGGGCAGCATTCAGAAAAAGAAAGCAAGCAAAGGAAGCTTTTCTATCTAAGCGGGAAGGAGCTCTCCTGAGATACATAGACACAAATGTTCACGGTGAGCCTTCCGGCCCCAGGGAGGATGTGAGTGGTGAGGAGAGGCCTGATCTTCCAGTCAGTCAGAGGGCAGGTGACCTGGCAGCTACTGCAGCATCCGTATCTCCATCTCAAATGGACGTAACCATGCACATTCCTGAAGAAAAGTGTAGATCAGAGAAGAGTGTGGTGGAGGCGCAAGAAACCGCTGCTGCTGAGTTTAGTTCCTTAAGTCTAGAGGACCCAGGACTGTGGACCCCCCTGAGCAGTAGCCTGAGGGACTTCCTTGTACTGCATGGGCCACAGCAAGTGAAAAACTTCATGTCCCCAAAGACAATGGTGGTCAGTGATGCAGCATCAGCAACTTCTAGTGAGGCTGCTGAATTTTTTAATGTAATTCAAAGCATTGATGGATCTTTCTCTGCATCAACTCATCGATGGCAAATTTTGAAGCAACATCTGGGAACATCCTCTCTGACACTGAAACCACTGAGTGCCACATGATGGGAAAGTCGAGTGGAGGCGATAAAGCCTCTCAAACACCAAATTGGGAAGACAGATGATGCCATAGTTGCCATTATGGAGGATAATGCTATGACAGGAACTGTTCGTGGGAGAACAGTGGCAGAGGGAAACGGAATCACCAGAAACATACATAACTTCACATTTCTGTGTGGCTTAGTGCTGTGGCATGACATACTGTTTGAAATAAATGTTGTAAGCAAGAGACTCCAAGGTGTTGACCTTGATATATCTGGAGCAATGGAACAACTGGACAAAGCAAAGTCATACCTACAGTCTTACCGGTCAGATGAGGGATTTCAAAACCTTCTGAAGAGTGCACAGAAGTTGGCAGAGGAACTTCACACTGAAGCTATTTTCCCACCCATTCAAGAACACAAGAGTCACCGAAGAAGAAGACATTTTGATTACGAGGCACAGGATAATCCCATAAGAGACCCCAAACAACAATTCAAAGTTGAATTCTTTAACCAGGTGCTAGATTGTGCAATACAGGCAGTTGAAGAACGTTTCATGCAGCTCAGGGAACACAGCAGTAGATTTGGGATGTTGTATGATATTCCCAAACTCCTCACGATACCTGAAGAAGCCCTACACCAGCAATGCAGGGCACTAGAGACAGTGTTTGACACATGATGACATGCGCGATATTGATGCGAGTGATTTAGGTGATGAACTGAAAGCCCTTTCAAGGTACATTTCAGCAGGATCAACTCCAAAGGCTGTTCTGGAATATATGTGCACAAATAAGATGGCCACCCTCTTTCCACATGCTTTTGTTGCTCTGCGCATACTTCTAACACTTCCTGTCACAGTTGTGAGTGGAGAACGCAGCTTCTCCAAGCTGAAGTTAATAAAAACACATCTACGCTCCACAACGACACAGGAGAGGCTGGTCGGCCTTGCCACCATCTCAATAGAGCATGAGCTGGCCCAGACTGTGGACCTTCAGCAGGAAGCAGTTCAAATCTTTGCAACCAAGAAGGCACGGAAAGCACCACTTTGGCTATTCAAACAGATACAAATGCCGGTGTTTACTATGCAGACAAGAAACGTTACATTTGCTATTCAGGTGTTTGAAAGTTAAGTGTTACTTAAAATTTTTGAACAAGGAATTTTAAGTCGTGAGTTCTCCTTTACTGGGGTAGGTAGCAGAGCAGCACCATGAGAGGAGTAGAACAGGAAGAAGGCAGAATTGAGACCTTTCAAAGTTTTGGCCCATGCGAGGGGGTATGGGGGCCTCATTTGAGCTCCCCACCTCAGGTACCAAAATGTTGTGGGCCGGCCCTGTTCGGGGACCAGTGCCGGGGGTCGCAGGGAGAGGAACTCGGTGCTCAATGGATAGGCTGAAATCCCCCCAGCTCCACCTGGGGCAGTGCCTGGCGCCCCCCACCCGGCCCACCCCAGGCCATCTTCCGCAGCCTCCTCCTCCTCCTCCCATTCGTGACCCTGCCTGTCTCAGGCCACCCCTTTGGCCTGGCACTGCCTCCCCATCTGATGCACCCAATGGCCAGCAACCTGCTGTGGCTGACAAGGCTCATCACAAAGTAGTGATCCTCCCCGCCCCCCACAACACTCGGTAACTTTGATTCCTGTGCCAAAGTCCCTGCCACCATTTCACCTCCTCTCTGGGTGGGGAACCAGCTGTTTGCCCTGGGACACTTCCGTTCTGGAGGGGCACGTTTTGGCAAAGTGGTTCCATTTGCCACATCCTCGGCATTCTTGCCCATATGCAGGATGGTTCCTATGGCATGGTCACGGCCGCATTTAGAACAACCCTTCATTGCCCCTGGCTGCTCTTTTTTCAGTGGATCCCAGGTTTTTGATAGCAGCAGGACGGCTTCCAGCCTAGGCGCTTGCCAAAGGCAGACTCCGTGCGATGGGGGCGCTTGTCTGTCTGGCTCACCCAGCCCTCCCAGTTGTTCTCAATCATTTCATCTGCACGATATGATACGTCCGCAGCATGTTCAAGGGTTTGGACAGCCTCGCTCGCACCGCGTTTGACACAGCACACGCACAAGGCGGTCTCACTGAGCAATTCGCTCGGTTCTCAGCAGTCACATGATTGTGCTGCCAGGTTTAAATCAGTCACATATTGATCCCCATCGGTCTGACTTCTGGTGAAAAATTGTGCTTCTTGCACATGAAGTTGCTTTGCGGTGCACAGAATGCCTCAGACTCACTCTTTGAGACCTCTGTGTTTTCTCCATCTGCATCATCATCAACTTGAAACCTCCCCTCTTGCTCCTTCACCTGCCCAGGAAGAAATAACTCTGTCTGCCGCCATCCATCTACTGTGTCTGCACCCAGAGCCGGTGCCAGGCATAAGCAGACTGAGCAATTGCTTAGGGCCCCGAGCAGCTCAAGGGGGCCCCCTTTAATTATTACTGTGTGTTGTGGGAGGGACATTCCCGCTTAGGGCCCGCAATGGCTGGTTCAGCACTGTCTGCACCACTCACAACACTGCGCACTCAGATCCTTGCTCCCACTTTCGCCATTTTTCTGCTGCATTTCTGCCAAACCCTAACTTTCCTGGAGGCTTTACATGGTCCTCCGCCAGGCACAGGCTCCTTGTCCTGTTCAGCCAGCAGCTTCCTTCCCCGCTCCTGCTGCTCTGCCCCATGCACATGCCTCCTAGGCCCATCTGCATGACGCGGGCACAGCCCAGTGTTTCATTCAGTGCTCAGAGAATGGGGCAGCTCGTCAGTATCCCTTTTCATTCTCCTTAGGGTGACCAGGTGTCTGGTTTTCGACACGAACACCCAGTCAAAAAGGGATCCTGACAGCCCTGATCAGCACCACTCTCTGCTAGCCTCTGCGCCGCATGGCCCCAGGAAGCAGCCGGCATGTTCCCCTTCTGGCTCCTATGCATAGGGGCAGCCAGGGGGCTCCACACATTGCCCCCGCCCCAAGCACTGCCCCTGCAGCTCCCATTGGCCGAGATCTGCGACCAATGAGAGCTACAGAGGCATCGCCTGTGGACGGGGCAGCACGCAGAGCTGCCTGCCCATGCCTCTGCCCCAGCCCTGATCCCCCTCCCACCCTCCGGACCCCTCGATCCCAGCCTGGAGCACCCTCCTGCACCCCAAACCCCTCATCCCCAGCCGGAGCTCTCACTCCCTCCTGCACCCCAACCCCCTGCTCCGCCTGGTGATAATGAGCGAGTGAGTCAGGGTGGGGACAGCGAGAGACAGAGGGAGGGGGATGGAGTCCTGGGGTCCATCCTGGGCACTGCCAGTGACTCACTGGGGCCTTGGCTGGTCACTTCCCTTCCGTACAATGAGATCACTGTCCGGACCCACCTCCCAGGCTGGGCGTGGAGCCTGGGACGTGCTTGTGGGTGAGAGGTGCGGGAGAGGACACCGGGGGTCTCAGGCCGAGTGTCACTGACGTTCGCTCTAACCCCTGTTCGATTCCGTGACAGACTCGACGACCGTCTTCGTGGGCCAGTGCTTCATGGATGATCAGGGGAAGGAAACTCTGCAGACCATGTGGCTGCTGCGAGTGAAGGCCAAATCCATGGGTGATAACTGGAATGCAACCATGTGAGTGACTGAAAATCCTCATTCCCCAGGGAACAGAATCATCTCCAGTGGTCTGGGTTCGCCATCCCAGGAGATGCACACAGCCTGTGTGGCGGAGACTCAGGTGATGGGGTGGGGACCAGTCCCGTGGCCAGAGGAGACAGGCAATGGTCTGCAGTGGGGAGCAGCACGTCTTCCCCAGACGCTCCTGCACTGACCGCTGTGAGCCTGACTCTGGCAGGGAGGAGGAGGAGGAGGAGAGAAGATGGTGACAGGACCATCAGAAAAGCCCCAGAAGTCCTAGGCCTCCTGTAAGCGTTTGAAGCGAGAGGCAGTGTCAACGCGGGAGCCCAGACCACACTGGGATGCAGGAGCAAGGCCTCTGCACAGGGAGCGGCTTCAGCACCAAAACTGTCCCCAGGCCAGGCCCCGGAACAGGCTGAGAGTCTCTCCGAATCCTAGACATGTAGGGCTGGAAGGGACCTCGAGAGGCTGCGGCAGGACCACGTAAACCTAGACCGTCCCAGACAGGGGGTGTCCCACCTCTTATTAGAGACCTCCAGGGACGGGCATCGCACACGCTCCTTGGAAGCCTGTTGCAGTATTGCCCCACCCTGATGGGTGCAAAGCTTTTCCTCAGATCAAACCTCACTCCCCCTTGCTGTAGAGTGAGCCCATTGCTTCATGTCCCACCTTCAGCGGACCTGGAGAGCGGCTGATCCCCGTCCTCTTTCCAACAGCCCTTAACACATCTGCAGACGGCCGTCAGGTCCCCCCTCACTCTTCTGTTCTCAAGAATAACCATGCGCAGTATTTTTACCCTTTCCTCAGGTTGCATTTTCTAAACCTTTGATCGTTTTTCTTGCTCTCCTCTGGCCCCTCTCCAGTTTCTCCACATCTTTCCTAAAGCGCAGCACCCAGACCTGGCCCAGTCCTCCAGCTGAGGCCTCCCCAGCGCTGAGGAGAGGACAATCACCTCCCCTTTCGTACATATAACGCTCCTGTTAACACAGCCCTCGATTCGATCAGCCTTTTCCCCAGCTGCATCACGCTGTGGGCTCATGTTCAGTTTGTGATCCACGACACCCCACAGCTGGTTTCAGCAGTGCTCCCTCCTAGCTAGATGATCCCCACTTTGTAGCTGTGCATAGGATTTTTCGCTCCTGGCTGAAGTACTTTGCTCTTGTCTTCTTTGAATTTCATCCAGGTGAACTCAGACCAATCGTCCAATTTCTCAAGGTCGCTCTGGATTTTAATCCTGCCCCCCAAGAGCTGCCAGCCCCTCCCAGCCTGGTGTCACCCCCAGATTGTATAAGCCCCCTCGCCATGCCGTTGTCCAAGTCCTACATGAAAACATTGAGTAGCAGCGGCCCCGGGACTGACCCCTGGGGAGGGGGCCCAGGCCTCTGGTGCTACTTCGTGCCCCTCCCTGCGGCAAGGTAGCTCCTGCCTGGTGACCTGTTTGTGCCCAGGCCTCCTCAGAGCACAGGCTGGCACTCAGCGTGTCAGCAGCCAGGCGGGAGGCTACAGGGGGCCTGGGGGCACCTCCCGGGGGCACCAAGGGGAGATTTGAGCGAGTGGCTGCTGAAGGGCCCCTGCCCCCAATGGCCCTGCGGAGCACCACGGGGATGAGCAGCCTGCGGAGCCCCTGCCCCCCCCGGGTGCTGCTGGGTGGCTCTGAGGCCCTGCCAGTGCGGGGTGCCCACAGCCACACTGCCTCCCTGGGCTGGGCGGCTGGGTGCCCCCCTGAGGTAACGCCCATATTAATTGTCTGCCTGCCCCTGCATGGCGCTGCTGGGGGCCCCGTGAGATGGAGCCTGGAGGAGGGGCATTCCCCAGACAGCGGTGCTCAGCACCCAGGCCGGGTGCCCTGGGGATGGGGTGTCCCTCTTTGGGCTTCTCTCCTCAGGCTCATGCACCTTCTGCCCCTACCTCCTTCCCCCCTCTAGTGTATGGGGCAGCCCCAAGCGCAGGCCCGTGCTGGGCCAGTAACCCAGGCTCTGTGCTTCCCCGCAGGGTCGGCACAAATGTTTTCACTCGGAAACTCGAGGAGCAGAACTTGGGCGAATCCGTGAGGAGTGACCTGTGACCAGTGATCCCAGCAGCACCGTGACCACACTCTGCAGCCCCAGGGCTCCGGGCCCCCCGTCCGGGATTGTCCTGGGCTCTCTCGAGAGCGTCTCGCCCGGCCTCAGGGCTGTTTGCTGGGCTGCAGAGGCTCCCGTCTCTGTCTCCACCTCCCCCTCGCTCTCCGGTGACCCCTCCAGAATCGCTGTCCACGCTCCCCCATGCTGCAGTTTAGTTCCTTTCCCATAAAGCTCTAGCGCGGGAGGCAAATGAGTCTCTGGTGTTTTTATCGCTCTTGGCCCTTGGGGTGAAGCTGTTGCTGAGCCGTGAGTCCCACCTGCCCCTCCCTGGATTCCCCGGGAGGTGCCGGATTCTCTCCCGTTAGCCGGGCCCTTCCTGGGACACCCCTTGGCAGGTTCATCCCCCTGGGTCGCTCCTTTGCTCCCTGGACACTCAATAACAGATTTAAAAGTAGCCATCCTTCAACAAAAAAACTTCAGAAACAGACTTCAAAGAGAAACTGCAGAGCTACAATTCATCTGCAAACTTACCACCATTAATCTGGGCTTGAGCAGGGACTGGGAGTGGCTGGCTCACTACAAAAGCAACTTTCCCTCTCTTGGTATTGACACCTCCTCATCAGCTATTGGGAGTGAACCACATCCCCCCGACTGAACTGGCCTTGTCAGCCCTGGTTCTCCCCTTGTAAGGTAACTCCCTTCTCTTCATGTGCCAGTATATCTATGCCTGTATCTGTAATTTTCACTCCATGCATCTGAAGAAGTGGGTTTTTTACCCATGAAAGCTTATGCCCAAATAAATCGGTTAGTCTTTAAAGTGTCACTGACTCCTCGTTGTTTTTGTGGATACAGACTGACACGGCGAGCCCTCGATACTCCTTTGCTCACTGCCCATCGCTCTGTCCATCAGCCTGGACTCAGCTCAGCCTGGTGCTCTGGTCTGGGAGTCCCCGGGTGTCCCTGTTACCCCAACTCCCAACCACTCTGCTACTGAAATATCCAAGTCTGAGGCAGAAACTGAGGGACCGTCTAGACCTGCCTGAGCGGCCAGGTCTGAAAGGGGTCAGGCTGCATCACGCCCTGGAGACTGGGGCACGGGGATTTCTGAACCCGGTCATAACCCGCCCACCTGCAGAGACCGCCCTGCGCTCGGAGCGCCGCAGCATCCTGGCTGAACGTCCAGCTCAGAGGCCCTTTGGGCACGGGCAAGAGGCTGCAGAGCGAGTGCGATTCCC